>NC_135233.1:642357924-642686674 GCF_051348905.1 Ranitomeya variabilis
CTCGCTCAGCCCTGGAATTGTATTTTGCTTATTTTGACTCTTGTTCTAAAATCAGCAAACTTGTTGCTGAAGCGATCAATGACCGGCTGAACATTGAAAAGTCGGTCAAAGTTGGGGTCACCTCGGGGAGGACACGGTGCTTTATTGTCGTAACGCAAACATTTTTGGATTGCTTCTAATCGTTTACATGTCATAACCATGAAGAACAGTGGAATGTTGTATAAAACATCAACATGAAAATATTGCCAAAGCTCCAGGACCTGGCCCCAAAACGTCATCATTTTCAGAGGTCCAGTTAGAAATGAAGAAGGGCGATTTTGTGCCAAAAATTGTTGGTTGGGACATTTTTTGCTTCAAGTATGCGGTGTTTTTGTACCAAATTTTATTGAGTCAGTGTGTGGTGTGTGTGTTAGTTAAATGTTAAAAGTGTGAACAGTGGTCAGTAAGAAACAAAAAGGACTATATTGAGTAGCAGTTAGCAATTACTACGGTATATTTTTAATGTCCCTAATTTAGTCGTATCAACTAATCCAATTTTTTCTTCTTTTTTTTTCCCACACACAAAAAAAAAAAAACACCAACAACGGGGGGCCGATCAGAGATGTGCTTCACCGAACAGAGCTGTATGACGCACACACAGATGTGAATTTTTTTTTTTCGCGTTGACACTAAACCTAACTAAATTCAGTAAAAAAAAAAAAAATAATAATAATAATAAAAAAAACACTGTAGTAGTTGCCAATTACTACGGCATATTTTTACTGTCCCAAATCTAGTCAAATAACTAATTTAAATTTTTTTTTTTTTTCACACACACAAAACACAAAAACAACAACCGGCGGCCGATAAGTGATCTGCATCACCGACTAGCACTCAGACTGCATGATGCACGCACGGATGTGATGCAAAAAGGGAATTTAAAAAAAAACAAAACAGCTTGCTAAAAGCGAGCACGGGTGCCAATCAGTGATCAGCGGCTCGGTGACTGTAGGACACACACAAAGGTGGTGCACAGGGAAAGAAAAATAGACAGGGACAAAAAAAGAAAAAAAAGTCCTTGAAAACAGTGAGAACGGATGCTGATCAGTGATCTGCATGGCGGCAGCACCGTGCAGACGACTTCCGATGCCCTGCTGTAAGATTCAGCAGGCACCTTGGGCGAGCAACGTGACCGCAGTGGTGATGCTGCATTAAAGATTGTATGAATACATCCTAGGTCAGACAGTACCCAGCAACAAGGATATATGGACACCTCCAAGATGATGAATGGATTAAACACAAGGCTGGGATTTCAGCATCTCAAAGAGAACCAATACAAGATCCTCCACTCATCTGATTCTACATAAATTGGTTCCATCTACCCCTTGTTTTGGAGATGTATCTTCCCAACAGGATCAATTTTCCATGTATTCTGGGACTGCTGATAAGACCATTGACAAATGTACAAACTTTGATTAAAGAGTTCTTTGATTTAGATCTATCATTAGTGCCGTCAACACTTTTTACTTAAAGGGAACCTGTCACCCCCCCAGGAGTTTTTAACTAAAAGCCACCTTATGCAGCACTAATGCTGCATTCTGTCAAGGTGGCCCTTTTATTTGGGGTCCCTTCCAACACTGAAATATTTGTTTTTATAATTTGCCCCTCATACCTGTAGTCTTTCCGGGGTGCATGTCTTTTCCCCCCGGACACAAACGCCTCCCAGCCATCCCTCAGCCCCTCCGTGCACCGCCTCCTCTGCAGTCATTAACGTCCTCGGTGCCTGCGCTGTAAGTTCCCATCATGTGATGGGAGTCGAAGGGTGGCGCAAACTGCGCATGCCCGGAAAAGAAACAAACAAAAAAACCCCCACAAACTTACTTACAGCGCAGGTGCCGGGGACGTTAATGACTGCAGAGGCGGCGCCCGGAGGGGCTGAGGAGTGGCTGGGAGGTGTTTGTGTCCGGGGGGAAAAGACATGCCCCCCAGACAGACTACAGGTATGAGGGGCAAATTATAAAAACAAATATTTCAGTGTTCGAAGGGACCCCAAAAACAAGAGCCACCTTGACAGAATGCAGCAATAGTGCTGCACATGGTGGCTTTTAGTTAAAAACGCCTGGGGGGGGGGGGGGGGGGGGGGGGAATGACAGGTCCCCTTTAATATTTTCTCACAAAATACATCCAAAAGAACTGTTGGAAGTGTACACATATTGACGGCCGCAAGATGTTTGATAGCTTCACACTGGAAACAAGCCTCCCTATTCTATGACTTATATACCCTGGTATATCAAAGATATAACAAATTTCGAATAGCACACTGCTCTGACAAAAAGGTTGAGAGGTTCAATCTCATTTGATAACCTAAGAACACCTTCTGGGTACTTCTGAATACTTAGGAACCTTATTCACTAGGTCATATATCTCCTTCCACCCTTCAACTTGAACTCCTTTTTCTCTAGTCACCTTCCACGACAGCCACTTTGGAGGTTGTCTTCCCCGCCCTAATAGGGGACAGGAACACAAAGAGGTTAAATACCCCTCCACTTCCTACAACCACCAGTGTTTTCCTGTCCCCTATGGGGCATGAAGAGAATCTAAAGGGGCTGCCGTGGCCGGCGACCGGAGCTCCACATTTACCTTTCACTAGCCGGGCAGCTGAGGTCGGGGGCCTGCCTCTCCTCCTCTTGTGCTGCTCCCGTCTCCTGGCTTCAGGACTCGGGACCCTCCCGCCTCTCCTTTGGGGGTAAAGCGGGGTGGTGACGTGCATGCCGGGGGCCTCCTGTAGCCCCCCGGCTTCCTCCTCCTCCTGCTGCATCCCGGGCGGTCCGCACTGGGTAGGGCGCGCGTCACTTCCGGTCTTCCCTGTGCGTTCCACGATGGAGCGCCTGTGGTGGTTTTTGGCCTACATCGTCCGGGCAGCATTCCGGGGTGTTTTTGAAAGATCTCCCCCCAATTGGGCTACGAGGAGGAGGAGCACAGAACACGCTGACCCACGATCCTCTTTAAAAGATCCGGGAGGGGACCACCAGGTAAGGCCTGTCTGACATGACATGGACGGTGACAAACCCCCTTGCTCTGCATCTGCAGAACCCAGTGTACCCCCTCCTACTGTAAGTAGCAGGTTAGCCCCAGCTATCCATTATATACTTTCAAGCGGCTTAAGACCTTTTTTCTCTCTTTTAGGGAGAAAAGGTATCTGATCCTAGAAAAGCCAGCCGCAAATGCAAAGGGTGTGCAACCAGACTCCCATCTACATATGGGAAAAAGCTCTGCCAGTCCTGTACAGATGAGGTTCTACGCGCTGAGCAGCCCTCTCTCCTGGATAGCATAAAAACCCTAATCAAGCAGGAGGTCCAGTCTTCCATGGCCAGCCTCTCCCATACTCCGGTACCTCTTCCACCTCCTCCCAAAAAGAGGAAAAAGGCCCCAGTAAAGTCTGACTTCAACTCAGGGGAGATTCAATCCTCGGGTTCGGAGGACGTTTGGGAGAATGAGGGTTCCACTTCCACCCCCACGTCAGAGTACAAAAAGTATTACTTCAATTCTGAGGATATGGGTGACCTAATCAGCATAGTAAGAGGCACCATGGGGGTGGAGGATGAAGAAGTTAAGCTTACTGTACAGGACGAAATGTTTGAAGGATTAAAGCCCAAAGATCAAAAGGGGTTTCCTGTACATAAAAATATTCAGGATTTAATTCTTCATGAATGGGGTGTCTCCCTGAAAAAGGTCTTAACATCCCCTCAGAACTGAAAAACCGTTTCCCCTTGGACGGAGATAACTCCTTATGGGAAACCCCAAAAGTTGATGTACAGGTGCACAGAGTGACTAAGAAAACGGCCCTTCCATTTGAGGACTCTTCGCAGCTCAAAGATCCAATGGATCGAAAGATAGAGAGCCTGCTAAGAAAGTCCTGGGACACCTCCACAAATCTATTAAAAACCAACATAGCCTCCACGTGCGTAGCTAGATCCTTGTTTATTTGGTTACGCAAGCTCGAGGATCATTTGGCACAGGGCACCCCAAGAGAGGAGATCCTAGACTCCCTTCTCCTGCTGCAAAAAGCAACAGGATTCCTAGCTGATGCTTCAGCTGAGTCCGTCCGCGTGGCCGCAAAAGGGGCCGTCCTCTCCAACTCATCCAGGAGAGCATTCTGGCTTAAATCCTGGGGAGGTGACGTCATCTCTAAGTCCAAGTTATGCAGCATCCCCTTCCAGGGCCATCATGTTTTTGGTCCTATTCTGGACGATATCCTGGATAAGGCAGCAGATAAAAAGAAAATCGCTCCCTGAATAGAGAGATCTTAGGAAATGCTTTTTTCGCCACCCCCCCACCCCCCTTCCGTGACCCATCTTCACAAAAGGATTATAGGGGAAAGGGCAAAACAGGGAGATGGAGTTACCCCAAAGGAGGCAAGGGCAGAAGCCATCCTTGTCCCCCAGACTCAACAGACCCCAGATAAGCAGTGACGCTGCTCCGGTCGGGGGTCATCTCTCACTCTTTCACCCAGTGGCAGTCCATCTCCACAAATCAATGGGTCCTTCGTACCATACGAGATGGACTAAAAATAGAATTCGAGAGACCTCCCCCACAATACTTGAAAATAACCTCCCTACAAACCCCACACCTTCAAAACTCCTTACTAAGAGATCTACAAAATCTGCTCCAGTCAAATGTGATCTCACAGGTACCAAAACTGGAGGAAGGACGTGGCCATTATTCACGTCTTTTTCTGGTAACAAAACCGTCGGGGAAAAACAGAATCATTAAAAACTTAAAACCATTGAACGAATCTGTCCGCTACAGAAGATTCAAGATGGAATCAATCAGATCATTGATTCCCCTCAACGGACAGAATTGGGTAATGGCGACGGTGGATCTGAGGGATGCGTACTACCATATACCAATCCACCCAGAACACAGGAAATTCCTCAGATTCGCAGTCTCACAGGGGCAGCAAATCAAACACTTCCAGTTCAACGTCCTTCCCTTCGGCATCTCTTCAGCTCCGCGGGTCTATACAAAAATCATGGCAGAAGCCATGGTCTTCATCCGTCGCCAGGGAATATGTATAGTCCCATATTTAGACGACTTCCTCATCATGGCACCATCTACTCCCCGTCTGGAGGTGGACGTGACAAAGACCCTGGAGATATTAAGATCCCTGGGCTGGATCCCGAATCTGGAGAAATCAGAAATCTGTCCCTCCACGAGGAGAAAGTTCCTGGGGGTTATTCTGGACTCAAAAGAAAGAACATCGTTTCTACCCAGAGATCGTCAGATCGACCTTGTCCAGAGAATAACCAAATTCAGACACCAGCGAGCACCAACCCTCAGGGAGTCTATGCCTGCTCTAGGTTCCCTGACCGCATGCATCCAAGCAGTCTCCTGGGCTCAGGCTCACACGCGAACTCTGCAGACCTACGTGCTCCTGCACTCCAGGAAGTGACAGGTCCCCTTGACTCAAAGGATCTTTCTCCCCGGCTACGTAAAATCGGCTCTAAACTGTTGGTTGGATTACCAAAATCTTCAAAAGGGGGTGAGCTAGGACCAGCTTCCTCTGAAGACACTCCACTCAGATGCCAGCAAACGGGGCTGGGGTGCAGTGGTGGACAGTTACCACTTCCAGGGACGATAGCCAGCAGACATCAGCAGCAGTTCCTCGAACCTATGGGAACTGAAAGCCGTAGAACAAGCTTTAAAAGAGTCATCTGCGTTGATCCAAAATCACCACGTTCGAATTTATTCGGACAACATGACCACAGTGGCCTACCTACGACACCAGGGAGGAACAAGGTATGCCAGTCTAAAAGAGATAGCTGCAAGAATCTTTTCCTGGGCAGAGAAGAACCTTCTGTCGGTCACGGCAGTACATCTCAGAGGAGTAGACAATACTCAGGCGGACTCTCTCAGCCGGAAAGACATACATCCAGGGGAGTGGTGCCTGGACCAAACCGTGTTCATGTCCCTAACCTCAAGGTGGGGAATCCCAGAAGTGGACCTGTTTGCCAACGGACAAAATGCAAAGATGAAGACATTCTTCTCCCTTTATCACTCGGATGGGGCGCAAGGGATAGATGGATTTTCACAGCGGTGGAGGTTCAACCTCGCATATGCCTTTCCACCCATTCCCACGCTGGCGAAAACGCTACAGAAGATCAGGACGGACCGAGTTACCACAATCCTAATCGCACCACTATGGCCCGGCAGGAGCTGGTACAGCGACCTACTGGATATGGCCCTAGAAGGTCCCTGGCTTCTACCTCAGAAAGTCGACCTCCTTCACCAGGGTCCCCTACTACATCCGGATCTACACAAACTGAGCCTGGCGGCATGGTTACAAGGCCAAAATCTTAAAAGCCAGAGGTCTCTCGGATAAAGTAATCCAGACCCTCCAAAATAGCAAAAAGCCACCAATGCCATCTACGCCAAGGTCTGGAAAAGATTTACATCCTGGCACCTCCCAGAATCCCCAGACCCCTTTTCATCCCAATATTGCACAGGTCTTAGATTTCTTACAGAAGGGATTAGAAATGGGCCTTACTCCTAGCACGCTCAAGGTGCAAGCATCAGCCCTTAGCAGCTTTTTTGATAGGGACTTAGCCGGCCACCGCTGGATCAACGCTTTATGATTTCAGCATCCAGGATGCGTCCCAGACTCCGTAGCAAAGTCCCACCCTGGGACCTCAACATCGTTCTCAAAGGTCTAATTCAAAATCCATTTGAACCCCTGGATTCAAGGACTATAAAAAAACCTAACCCCCAATACAGTCTTTTTTAGTCGCCATCACTATGGCTAGACGCATAGGGGAGTTGCAGGCACTGTCGATACAGGAACCTTATCTCATATTCACTACGGACAGCATTATACTGAAACTAGATCAGTCTTTTCTTCCTAAAGTGGTCTCGGATTTCCACAGGGACCAGGATATTGTGCTGCCCTCATTCTGTCCAAACCCCTCCAACCCTAAGGAAGAGACCTTTCACACCCTTGATGTCCGAAGGGTGGTTCTACATTACTTACAACAGACTGAAGCCTGGCGAATCGATCAAAATGTATTCATACAGTTTTCAGGCCGGAACGAAGGCAAGAAAGCGGCAAAAAATACGATCGCAAATTCTATCAAGCACTCTATTTGCCTGGCTTATTCATCACAGAAACTTGATCCACCAGCTTCTCTGAAGGCACATTCTACCCGGGCGATGGCAACATCATGGGCAGAGAGGGGGAATGCTTCATCAGAGCAGATCTGCAGAGCAGCCACCTGGTTGTCCATCCACACGTTCACCAGACATTACAGGCTAAATTTCAATAGGAATTTAACATTTGGCAGACGGGTTCTGCAGGCTGTGGTCCCTCCCTGGAGAAATTAGCTGTTGGTATTATTCCGAAGTGGCTGTTGTGGAAGGTGACTAGAGAAAACAGAATTAGGCTTACCGGTAATTCGGTTTCTAGGAACCTTCCACGACAGCACTAATTTCCCTCCCTATTTGATATTTTTCTTATTGGATGATTCCTGCATTTTTCATGGTAATTATACATGCTAGTGTCCAGGAAAACACTGGTGGTTGCAGGAAGGGGAGGGGTATTTAACCTCTTTGTGTTCCTGTCCCCTATTAGGGCGGGGAAGACAACCTCCGAAGTGGCTGTCGTGGAAGGTTCCTAGAAACCGAATTACCGGTAAGCCTAATTCTATTATTCATCCCCTTTCCTTTCTGTCTATTTATATGTATCCCCTTTGTTTTTTTTAGTCTGTAATTATTGTGAAACACAAAATTTCTTATATACCGTATTTTTCGGATTATAAGACGCACTTTTTCCCCCTGTAATCTGGGGCGAAAAATGGGGGTACGTCTTATAATGCGGATATACCTTACCGGAAGCAGTGGTGCAGGGTCCCGGCTGGAGGATGAAAGAGTAGAGCGTTGCTGCAGGTCGAAGGCTGGGATGAGGGGGTGTTCGGATGTGCGGTGCACCGCTGTCTGTGTCTCTGGTGCTGCTACGGGTGTCTCCGATGCGGCAGGGGCTCTGCCAACATTTTGTGAAAGGTCAGAGCCCCCCCGCAGTTCCATGGTTTCCTGTGCAGTGGATTCCAGGAAAATGGCTGCCGGGGGCGGCACATGCGCAGATGGAGATTTTGGCACCAAGATCTCAGGAGATGAGGTATGCAGCAACGCTGCACTTTTGCCTCCTCCAGCAGCGACCCTGGGACCCCGCTTCACCGCAGCCACAACCCCTGGTAAGCAATAAAACGCATGGATTATAAGAAGCACCATTTTATTTTTTTTATTTTTCCCCTATTTTTCTCCTTAAAATTTGGGGTGCGTCTTCTTCTAATCCGGAGCGTCTTCTAATCCACAAAATACGGTATATGTTACATCTATGTCACAAAGCTGATTTATTTTGTTTTCATTGCAATCTGTTAATATTTATTCCTTTTTACAAGTCTGTTCTTTGTTGAATATGAGAACATTTGAATAAAAAATTGCAATTATAAAAAAAAAAAAAAAAAAAAAAAAAAAGGGCTGGGGCTATACTCCACACTGATGAGGGGCAAATACCCCGAAACAGCTGTCTGTGGATGGATACCATGTTTTGGCATAGGTGGTTTTCCTTTCTTGGATGCTGCCCTTCCCGTGGTTGTTCCTTCCCGGTGAAAGACCTGGCTATTCATTGCTTGCATTGAGAAACACGTGATGGTGTCTCCGCGGCTTTTCTACATGCATGGGGCCATACAGAGACATTTATCAAGCAACAGATCAGGTATTAAGGTTTATAAAATAACAGTCTAGTTTTTATTAAATGACATAACAACCCCGCCCCCCAAAAGGAAAAAAAAAAATCAAAAAAAAAAAAAAAATCGCTGTATGCCACTACCAAATCGCAGTATAATGAAATAGGGTGGCATTGCGACCAGGAAGGTGCAGCAACTGTGGCAAGAAAGTCACAAAATATCAGAAGGGTCCATTCTAGTTACGATACCTTGCAGGTCGCAATGTGACCAAATTCACATGCATTATGCTGCAATGTTGTAGCGGCATACACTGATCTTTAGCTGCGCAACCAGCATCGCAACCACAGTTGCTGAGTAGCCCCAGCCCAACTAATAAAATGAAAAATAAATGTGACCAATATAAAAATTACAACCTTGTGCAAGTAACTCCTCCCCAAGCTGAATTTCTTCCAAGAAAAACTTCTGAACAGCCTCGGCATCTTTAAGATCAGGCAGCTAAGAGAAAAATACAAACCATAAAACAGCCATCGTAGCTATTAGGAATTTAGCCTTAAACTTTCTCACACTTCAGGCAATAAAAAAAAAAAAAAAAATACAAAATGTCTACGTATCAACTAAATGAACAATTATAATAGAATAATCATCAACATTATGAAGAAATTAAGGCTATGTTCTTGTGTTCAATTACATTTTTCAAAGTATGTGTGGCAGAAACTGTTCTAATTTTTATTTAAAAAAAAAAAAAAAAAAAACACATGGAAATAAGCGACTTTATAATATATCTCCGCAAAATCTCTCTTTCGCCTACTGGTCTGAAAATGTATTCCAAAAAGTCTTAATTCATGGGCGAGATCCGTATTCAGTGAAGACAGAATGTTTCATTACTGAGATAGGAGATGGCTGGTGCTACTGATAAGAGTTTATGTACATAAACTCCCCCTTTCTTAAGCTCAGTAATTAAACATTCTGTCTTCTCTGAATACAGATTTTACTTGTGAATTGAGAATGACTGGTCAGTCCAGGAGGGGAAAGATGCAGATTTCTCTGATAAAATAAGAAACTTTGTAATATACAGGTGCTTCTCACAAAATTAGAATATCATCAAAAAGTTACATTTCAGTAAGACAAGTATTTATTTCTGTTAATGTTGAGGATTAAGGTTTACAACCAATGAAAACCCAAAGGTCATTAACTCAGCAAATTAGAATAATTAAAAAAAAGACGTCTGCATAGGCTTCCTAAGCGTTAAAAAGGTCCCTTAGTCTGTTTCAGTAGGCTCCACAATCATGGGGAAGACTGCTGACTTGACAGATGTTCAGAAGGCAGTCATTGACACACTCCACCAGGAGGGCAAGCCACAAAACATCAGTGCTAAAGAAGTTGGTTGTTCACAAAGTGCTGTATCCAAGCATATTAATGGAAAGTTGAGTGGAAGGAAAACGTGTGGTAGAAAAAGGAGCACCTTGCAAGGATGGTCAAGAAAAAGCCATTCAAAAATTTGGGGGAGATTCACAAGAAGTGGACTGCAGCTGGAGTCATTGCTTCAAGAGCCACCACACGCAGACGTATCCAGGACATGGGCTACAATTGTCACATTCCTTATGTCAAGCCACTCATGACCAATAGACAACGCCAGAAGCGTCTTACCTGGGCCAAGGAGAAGAAGAACTAGACTGTTGCTCAGTGGTCCGAGGTGTTGTTTTCAGATGAAGGTAAATTTTGCATTTCATTTGGAAATCAAGGTCCCAGAGCCTGGAGGAAGAATGGAGAGGCATACATTCCAAGCTGCTTGAGGTCTAGTGTGAAGTTTCCACAATCACTGATGGTTTGGGGAGCCATGTCATCTGCTGATGTAGGTCCATTGTGTTTTATCAAGACCAAAGTCACCACAGCTGTCTACCAGGAAATTTTAGAGGACTTCATGCTTCCTTGTCCCGAAAAGCTTTTCGGGGATGGAAAAGTCATTATCCAGCAGGACTTGGCACCAGCACACACTGTCAAAAGTACCAATACCTGGTTTAAAAACAACAGTATCACTGTGCTTGATTGGCCAGCAAACTCGCCTGACCTTAACTCCATAGACAATCTATGGAGTATTGTCAAGAGGAAGAGGATAGACACCATACCCAACAATGCAGATGAGCTGAAGGCTGCCATCAAGGCAACCTGGGCTTCCACAACACCTCAGCAGTGCCACAGGTTGATCGCCCTCATGCCACGCCACATTGATGCAGTAACTGATGCAAAAGGAGACCCGACCAAGTATTGAGTGCATTTACTGAACATACACTGCTCAAAAAATAAAGGGAACACTTAAACCAACAGAATATAAATCCAAGTAAATCAAACTTCTTTGAAATCAAACTATCCACTTAGGAAGCAACACTGTTTGACAATCAATTTCACATGCTGTACTGCAAATGGAATAGACAACAGATGGAAATTATTGGCAATTATCAAGACACACTCAATAAAGGAGTGGTTCTGCAGGTGGGGACCACAGACCACATCTCAGTACCAATGCTTTCTGGCTGATGTTTCGGTCACTTTTGAATGTTGGTTGTACTTTCACAGTCGTGGTACCATGAGATGGACTCTACAACCCACACAAGTGACTCAGGTAGTGCAGCTTATTCAGGATGGCACATCAATGCATGCTGTGGCAAGAAGGTTTGCAGTGTGTCAGGGAAGTGTCCAGAGGCGCTACCAGGAGACCGGCCAGTACATCAGATGTGGATGGGGCTGTAGGAGGGCAACAACCCAGCAACAGGACCACTACTTCAGCCTTTGTGCAAGGAGGAAAAGGAGGAGCACTGCCAGAGCCCAGCAAAATGACCTCCAGCATGCCACAAATGTGCATGTGTCTGCACAAAAGGTTAGAAACCGACTCCATGAGAATGGTCTGAGTGACCGATGTCCACAGATATGGCTTGTGCTCACAGCCAAACAGTGCAGGACGCTTGGCATTTGCCACAGAACACCAGGATTGGCAAATTCACCACTGGCGCCCTGTGCTCTTCACAGATGAAAGCAGGTTCACACTGAGCACATGTGACAGTTTGGAGACGCCATAGAGAGCGATCTGCCTGCAACATCCTTCAGCATGACCAGTTTGGCAGTGGGTGAGTAGTGGTGTGGGGTGGCATTTCTATGGAGGGCCGCAGAGCCTTCCATGTGCTCGGCAGAGATAGCCTGACTGCCATTAGGTATCGAGATGAGATCCTCACACCCCTTGTGAGACCATATGCTGGTGTGGTTGGCCCTGGGTCCTCCTAATGCAGGACAATGCCAGACCTCATGTGGCTGGAGTGTGTCAGCAGTTCCTGCAAGATGAAGGCATTGAAGCTATGGACTGGCCCGCCCGTTCCCCAGACCTGAATCCGATTGAACACCTCTGGGACATCATGTCTCGCACCATCCACCAACGTCACATTGCACCACAGACTGTCCAGGAGTTGGTGGAGGCTTTAGTCTAGGTCTGGGAGTGGATCCATCAGGAGACCATCCTCTGCCTCATCAGGAGCATGCCCAGGCGTTTTAGGGAGGTCATACAGGCACGTGGAGGCCACACACACTACTGAGCATCATTTCCTTGTCTTGAGGCATTTCCACTGAAGTTGGAGGAGCCTATAACTTCATTTTCCACTTTGTGCATCATTCCAACTCCAGACCTCCGTGGGATATTAGTTATTTACGTTGATCATTTTTAGGTTTTATTGTTCTCAACACATTCCACTATATAATGAATAAAGATTTACAACTGGAATATTTCATTCAGTGATATCTAGGATGTGGGATTTTAGTGTTCCCTTTATTTTTTTGAGTAGTGTATATTTCAGTAGGCTAACATTTCAGATTTTTAAAGTCATTTTTCAAACTGGTGTTAAACAATTTACTATTTTTTTAACTATAATTTACTGAAATAACGACTTTTGGGTTTTCATTGGCTTTAAGCCATAATCCTCAACATTAACAGAAATAAACACTTGAAATAGTCACTCTGTTTGTAATGACTATGTAATATACTAGTTTCACTTTTTGTATTGAAGAACTGAAACCGAATGCACTTTTTGAGGATATTCTAATTTTGTGAGAAGCACCTGTATCTTAACATGTGTTCTTCATTTATCAAATATCCAAGTTTAAAGTTGTAAACCTTTTTATCTGCTGTGGATGTGCCAGCAGACTTAAAAGATAAACATTCCAAACTATTTGCAACAGGGGTAGTGCACACAGTCCGCCAGGTTCTCTAAGGCTTTGTACACACTGAGTATTTGCTTGCAAAAATATTTAGAATTGAGAGTCCTCAGTGGTTGATACCTTTTAATGGCTAACTGAAAAGATGGTAACAAATTGCAAGCTTTCGAGGCTACATACGTCTCTTCATCAGGCAAAGACTAAAACAAATTCTGAAGAATCACATATTTATGCACAACACAGTATAGAAAAAAAAAAAAAAAGGGAGAGGGGAAAAAAACCATGGATAAGCCAGGTGACATGAAGCAGAATTACCATGGGTGATGAACAGTTACGTCCATAAATATTGGGCCAATTCTTAGATAAGGATTGAGGTCGCCTCAGAAAGACCTTTTTGAATCAGGGCTACCATCCAAGAACAATTGAAAATCAGATCACAAGAGCCACCAGAATATCAAGGAATCACCTGCTACATTACAAAACTAAAGAAGAAAATAACCGGGTACCTCTAGTAGTTACCTACAATCCAAATCTGGAGGCGCTAAGGGGAGCTGCACGGAAATTACAACCTTTACTGCAAAAAGATGCCCGACTACAAGCAATTTTTCCAGACCCCCCACTACTGTGTTTTAGGCAGCCCCCAAATCTAAGAAGCATCATTGTCAAGAGCTCCCTGTCTTCTCCAACAGCTGCAGGTACCTTTCCTTGCAACCAGAAAAAAATGTAAAACCTGTCCATTTATAATGACCACGGACAAGATAAAGATCCACAATTCACATCAGGACTACAAGATACCAGGTACCTTCAGCTGCGTCACTTCTAATGTGGTGTACCTAATTATTTGTACTAAATGTCCAACTGGGGGTCTGTATGAGGGGGAGACAGGGCAGAAACTGAGAGCAAGGATGAACGCTCACCGCCATACAATAAGAGAAAAAAGAATGGATATACCTGTGGCAATACATTTCTGTCTCCCAAATCATAACATTATGGACATGAAATTACTTGTATTAAAGGGTAACTTCAAATCGCAGAAAGACAGGAGAGTCTGGGAATATAAACTGATGACGACCTTTGACACTCTAAATGCAGGAATGAATGTGTCACACGGATTTATGTCTTTTTACATCAACTAATGAACTTGCCCATCATACCATGTGGGGTCATCACAACAGAACCAGACCCTAATCACAGGACAATAAAACAATCCTTATCTAAGAATTGGCCCAATATTTATGGACGCAATTGTTTATCACCCATGGCAATTCTGCTTCATGTCACCTGGCTTATCCATGGTTTTTTTCCCCTCTCCCTTTTTTTTTTTTTTCTATACTATGTTGTGCATAAATATGTGATTCTTCAGAATTTGTTTTAGTCTTTGCCTGATGAAGAGACGTATGTAGTCTCGAAAGCTTGCAATTTGTTACCATCTTTTCAGTTAGCCATTAAAAGGTAGCAACCACTGAGGACTCTCAATTCTAAATATTTTTCTATCTACTGGCTAACATAATACCAAGATATATTTCTTTCCTGTATTTGCTTGCAGACATTTCTGAAAAGGTTTCTGCATCTCTTGGCAGCAAAAACGCTGTGGCAAAAATGCACCTTTTGCCACCTTTTTTGGTGAGTTTTTGTACAGTAATGAAGGCTTTTTTGAGCTAAATAAATATATAAAAAAAATGTTTTGTGATGTAATTTCTTGGTTTAACACCTTTTCATTCTGATGCAGTAGCATCAGGGCAATGGCAGGATCCCTTCCTGCTGTCAAGAGGCTCCGAAGCCGATACCACACTGGGCGGGGTTCCCTCAGCCTGTCGGTGGAGCAGGCAAGAGCTCCCGATGATGCCGCTTCCCTCTCCCGAGGACTCCCGGCTCCACGCTGTCGCCGGCTGACTTCTGGTTGCACAGATAAGCGTGCATTCCATCATAGAATGCATTTCCGGACGGGGACGCCTTTTGATGGTGCACACTTCCGGTTTAGAAGGGCACTTCCGATCGAGGCAATGCAGAGTGCGTTCCAACCAGGAACGCATGGAAGGTCTGTGGAGGTAATCTGAAGGCTACCTAGACAAGGTTAGACCCTATAAAAGGGTGCTGACAGAATTGTGTCGTGTGCACAGTCTGAACCATGGAGGTTAATCCACCCCACTGAGAAGCACCAGCAGAGCAGTCCTTGGCCAGCATGAGTAAAGGCCCAGTCTCACATAGCGAGATCGCTAGCGAGATCGCTGCTGAGTCACTAGTTTTGTGACGCAACAGCGACCTCAGTAGCGATCTCGCTATGTGTGACACGTACCAGCGATCAGGCCCCTGCTGTGAGATCGCTGGTCGTGTCGGAATGGCCTGGACCTTTTTTGGTCGTTGAGGTCCCGCTGACATCGCTGAATCGGTGTGTGTGACACCGATCCAGCGATGTCTTCACTGGTAACCAGGGTAAACATCGGGTTACTAAGCGCAGGGCCGCGCTTAGTAACCCGATGTTTACCCTGGTTACCAGCGTAAATGTAAAAAAAAAACCAAACAGTACATACTCACCATCTGATGTCCGTCAGGTCCCTTGCCGTCTGCTTCCTGCTCTGACTGAGTGCCGGCCGTACAGTGAGAGCAGAGCACAGCAGTGACGTCACCGCTGCGCTCTGCTCTCACTGTACGGCGGCACTCAGTCAGAGCAGGAAGTAGACGGCAAGGGACCTGACGGACACCGAAAGGCGAGTATGTACTGTTTGGTTTTTTTTGGTAACCAGGGTAAACATCGGGTTACTAAGCGCGGCCCTGCGCTTAGTAACCCAATGTTTACCCTGATTACCCGGGTGCTGCAGGGGGACTTCGGCATCGTTGAAGACAGTTTCAACGATGCCGAAGTCGTTCCCCTGATCGTTGGTCGCTGGAGAGAGCGGTCTGTGTGACAGCTCCCCAGCGACCACACAACGACTTACCAACGATCACGGCCAGGTCGTATCGCTGGTCGTGATCGTTGGTAAATCGCTATGTGAGACGGGGCCTTAACCCCATAGCGCCTGCCTCACCAAATACAAATCCATGGTGGCCATGCAGAGTGAATGCAAAAATGTTCCCCGCTTCATATTAGGATAAAGGGACTCCCTTAAGATAAAGTTCCTCTTCCCAGAAGAGAATGAGGAGATGCCCGACAAGCAACACAAAGCTAGGAGAAAACAGTTATGTACCGAGTGTGTTGCAAAATTTCAGAAAGAACAACAAGCGTTCTCAACAGATATGCGGGCTATAACTAGGGAAGAGGTCCAGAGCATGGTTTCCAATCTCATCCCGCCACAGCCAGACCCAGGCACTTCCAGTCACAAAAGGGCCAGGTGGGAGATGGAGAAGTCCTCAGAGGAAGCGTACCAGTACTCTTTTTATGAGGAGGAGGGAGAAAAAGATTTTTTCCCAGAGGCCGTCAGAGGAGAGGAAGAAGTACTTTTTCTCATTCGAAAATATGGATGACCTATTGAATGCTGTGAGAGTTACTATAGCTGTAAATCATGCAGCAGCATCAACAAATACTAAATCTCCGAACAGTCACAAATACTTGGAGACCACCGGAGCGTGTTCGGGAAAACCAGAGCAAGGAGTATATTCGCTCATCGCTATCTAAGACGCATACTATCATGTTTCAGTTCACCAAAACCACTGCCAATATTTGAGGTTTGCATTAGATCATCAGGGATCAGACCCCCATTTCCAGTTTATGTGCCTTCCATTCGGCCTATGCTCAGCCCCTCGCATCTTTACAAAGATAATGACGGAGGTAGCAGCTTTTCTGAGAAGGAAAGGAGTTATCGTGGTCCCATACCTAGACAACAACCTGCTAGTAGCAGACTCAGCGATCCTCCTCAATCAGCAGCTGGCCCAGAATATCAACATTCTAGAGGGCCTGGGTTGGCAAGCAAACTGGGAAAAGTCAGACCTACACCCTAGTACTCAGAAGGTGTTTCTAGGCGTCCTCCTTGATTCCCATTGCAGGATAACTTCTCTGCCCCAGGCAAAACAAGAAGAGATCAGAAGCAGGATCCAAGCATTGCAGAGGAAGAGGACAGTCTCCATCAGATATGTCATAGGGATCCTAGGCCTGATGACATCCTGCATTCCAAGCGCACGATAGAGTCAGGCTCATTCAAGACGGATTCAAGGTTCGGTACTTAAGGTCTGGAACAGACATCACTCGGGTCTAGACAGAAAATTGGAAATCCCGGCCAATCTAAAAAGTTCCCTATCTTGGTGGACATCCGGGAACAATCTCAAAAGAGGAGCACCTTGGATCCTTTCTCCCTGCATCCATATTACCACTGACATAAGTTTGAAAGGATGGGGCGCAGAGGTGGAGGGTCGATACCTGCAGGGTACATGGTGCCGGGAGGACCAGAGAAGATCTTCCAACTACAGAGACCTAAAGGCAGTATGAGAGACTCTGCAGCGTTGTCAGGATACGGTCAGAGGTAGTCATGTGAAGGTTCTTTCGGACAACATCACAGCGGTCTCCTTTCTGCGGCACCAAGGAGGTCCGAGAGGCCATCTCCTACAGACCTTAGCAGAACATATATTTCAGTGAGCAGAAAGGAACTTGTTGTCTATCTCGGCAGTGAACTTGAAAGACTCCAAAAATATAACACCAGATTTTCTCAGCAGGGAAAAACTATGGTCCTCCGAGTGGGAATTGAACCTAGAAGTGTTTCACCAGCTGACCCGGAGATAGGGGATGCAGCATATTGACCTGTTTGCAACCCAGAAAAATGCAAAGCTGGCAAGGTTCTTCTCCATAGACAAGGGACAACCCCCTTTCACCCTTATTCCAAGAGTTCTGAGGAAAATCAAGGAAGAACAAGCCACAGTGTTATTGGTAGCCCCCTTCTGGCTCAAGAGGAGTTGGTTTCCAGTGTTAAGCCACATGGGATTAGAAGATGAGGTTCCCCTTCCAGACAGATGCGAACTGCTCTCCCAGCGTCCCCTTTGGCACCAAGATTCTCGCCTTCTACACCTGACAGCCTGGAAAATCCTAAACTCCAAGGTGTTATCAGACAAGGTGATAACTACCATGCAGGCAAGTAGGAAACCAGTGACATCAGCGATCTATTCCAAGATATGGAAAAGATTATTTTTGTACGTGAGGGAATCTACTTCGGTCGCAGCCAGTCCAGACATTCCCAGAATACTGGAGTTCCTCCAGAAAAGATTTGAGATGGGCCTGCAGCCTGGCACACTAAGGTACAGATTTCTGCCCTTAACCCCTTTAAGGACTTCCCTTTAGCAGACCAACCATGGCTTGCAAGGTTCAATCGAGCCATTACTAGGTTGAGGTCCACAGTCAGAGAGACCATTGCACCATGGGACCTAAACCTGGCGCTGGGTACACTAAGCAGATATCCCTTTGAGCCCCAGGAGGAATCCAGCATCAACTTTCTCTCCATGAAGACTGAATTCCTGGTTGCAATAATCTCAGCAAAATGTTTGACAGTGCCTGGATTTCACTCAATCAGGGATCCCCATTTACAGATCCTAGAGGATCGCTTAATATTTAAGCTCGACCTGTCCTTTTTGTTGAGACATATTTGAGCCAGGAAATTGTTATTCCATCTTTTTGTTATCTCCCAAAAAACAAGAAAGAGAGGCGGTTTCACATATTGCACGTAAGAAGGGCAGTGATGCGCTATGAAGAAGTCACAGCTCCTTGGAGGCAGGACTCAAACTTATGCATACAATATGCAGGAAAGAATAAGGGCAAAAAAGCCTCTAAGTCAACTTTATCTAGGTGGATAACAGCAACCATATCGTTAGCATGAGTCAGAGAAAAAGATCCCCTGCTTAAAATTAAAGCACACTCCACAAGGGTGATTTCTGTATCTTGGGCCTAAAGAACAGGGCTCCATAGACTAAATCTGTAGGGCCGAAACTTGGATTAATATAACGATCTTTTGTAAGAACTACAAGCTAGAAGTGATGTCAGGTCAGCAATTAGCTTACGGACGAAAGGTCCTGCAGGCAGTGGTTCCGCCCTAGAATGCCATTTGTTTGGTATTTCTCCTGTCGTGCTGTCATGAGGGACGTCCTGTGGAAAAGAGGAATTAGACCTACAGGTAATTGTATTTCCAGTAGTCCATCATGACAGCACCATTACATTAAATCCCCTGAATTCTAAAGCTGATGCGACGTTAACATTTGTATGTAGGAATTCAATAAAATAGAGTTGCATCCATCCTGGTGTATTGATTGATAAAAGACTAGTGATGAGTGAGTATACTCGTTGCTTGGGTTTTCCCGAGCATGCTCGGGAGGTCTCTGAGTATTTGTGACTACTCAGATTTAGTTTTCCTTGCATCAGCTGCATGATTTACATGCCTCAGCTGCTAGCCAGCCTGAGTACATGTGGGGGTCGCCTTCTTGCTAGGGAATCCCCACATGTAATCAAGCTGTCTAATAGCCACAAATCATGCAGCTGCGGCAAGGAAAACAATCTCCGAGCAGTCACAAATGCTCCGATGACCACCCGAGCGTGCTCGGGAAAACCCGAGCAATGAGTGTGTTAGCTCATCACTATAAAAGACACTGGGGGTGAGGCAGAAGGGGGGGGGGCTTTTAATCTCTTGTTTGTTTCTTGTCCCTAGAGGATGAATAGGACTAACCTCTTGTCGTGCTGTCATGATGCACTCCTGGAAGTAAAAATTACCAGGTCCAATTCCTATTTTTTTTATTTTTAATTTGAATATGTACTTAATTATTTTCAATGCTTTATTTATTTTAAGTTTGAACACAGGCGGCAGCTGACGAGAGACTACTTCTCCCATAAGCGGCACTGGCTATCACTTATCAGTGACAGCAGATGCAGCCTTTTGGAAGTAGTTGTCTCATCAGTCGACACCTGCAGTAAGCTTTTTTACCGCGAGTCACAGTCACAGCTGTGGGGTCACACTAACATCTGACACAGGTATGGTTTTCTGGAGTAACGTTCCCGACGATCAGAAGTGCCGTGTCGGCGTTTGCCTATGCTGTCACAAACAGATGTCAGAGTGGGAAACACCACTGCATATTTGTAAAAACGCAGCAAATCCACCATTATTTTTATACCTGCGTTTTTGCTGTGGATTTGACTGACTAAATGTCAAAGTCAATGGGTGAAAAACACTAAAAATCCGCAGAAAGTTGACATGCTGCAGAAAAAAAAAACCAAAAAAAAAAAAACACACACTGGAAATACTAGAGGGGAAAGTGCAGCAAAAACACACCATGTGCACACAGCCTACATCACAGCTAGCTGAAATTGTCAAACAATATGGAATAGATGAAACAGGACGGTTTATATTACCGTAATTTTCAAAGACACAAAGTATAAAAATGTAGCTTTATAATTTCTTTGCAATGGCTGTATAATCCTGATATTAAGGTAAGCACTTTCATGAAAGAATATACAGGCATTCAGGCAATGATTTTTAGAGTAAGTACACCAACTTAGTAGTAACTGACAGCAAGAAATCATCTTGAAAACGATGAGAGTATTGAAATACAATGAATACTAAAAAAATAGTCTACTTTGTCATCGCACAATGTAAAGGTGCTATTTATTCAAAAACCTCATTGGGTCTAACATTGACTGTATTTTCAGATGAGACACTCTCTCCAAATTTGGGGGGCAAAATGAGGGTGTGTCTTAGAATCCAAATATAGCTAATGGGTGGGGGGCTAGAGTGTGGTCTCATGAGGCAGGGTTGCTGCTGCAGGAAGCTGGCGGCGGCAGGAGGAGTAAAGCGATGTTGCGGTCTCTGGGCTGGGAGGGAAGGGGGGGGGTGTTCGGCGGTGCAAGGCTGCGGCGGGCCCCAGGCTTTCACAAAATGTCAGTATAGTCCCATTGTTTTCACTGCGGTGGACTTCGGAAAGAGGGCCCCAAAGTCAGTGGATGCGTAGATTGAGATCTCAGGAGCCAAGAACTTGTAATCCCCCCGAGATCTTAATCTGCGCGAGTGCTGCCGGAGGCACCCAATTTCCCTTACAGTCCACCACAGTGAAAACAATGGTAAGTACAAGGACTACACTGACATTTTGTGAAAGCCTGAGGCATGCTGCAGCCTCACACCGCCTCATACTCCATCCTCCTAGCCCGGGTCCCGCAACATCGCTTTACTCCTCCCGCCACCGACAGCTTCCTGCAGTAGTGATCCTGTCTCCTGGGACAATGCTCCACCGCAGCCACCCCCCCTCATCCCCAGTAAGCTTCAGTAAAAGTGGACTATAAGAGACGCACCACCATTTTATTAAAGAAAATATTTTCCTCCCCAAAATTTGGGATGCGTCTTATGGTCCAATGCATCTTATAGTCCACAAAATACGGTGTTTGTTAATGCAATGGTGTTCATGCAGTTTGAATTGTGAAATCTGGCGATACATCCACTTTAAAAAAAGAAAAAGGTATATAAAAGTAAATAAATAAAAATGAAAAACTAACTTTTACCCTTGACTGTCCAGCCCTCTCTTTAGCAAGTTTCTGTTTTCTTCTCTCTGTAAAAAAAAAAAAAAAAAGCAAAGCTGAATACTTTACACAAAACGTTATGTGGGAAGTAGGGTTGAGCGAAACGGGTCGGCAATTTTCAGAAGTCGCCGACTTTTGGCACAGTCGGGTTTCATGAAACCCGACCCGACCCCTGTGTGGGGTCGGCCATGAAGTCGGCGATCTTCTGAATCTGGAATCGGAATTCCGATACCAATTCCCGATATGTTTAAGATATCGGGAATTGGTATCGGAATTCAGATTTAAGTGTAAAATAAAGAATTAAAATAAAAAATATCGCTATACTTACCATCTGATGCGCCCTGGTACTAAGCGGGAACCTTCCTTCCTTAGAATCAGCCTTCCAGGACCTTGCGGTGACGTCGCGGCTTGTGATTGGTCGCGCGGCCGCCCATGTGACCGCTCGCGCGACCAATCACAAGCCGTGACGTCACCGAGGGTCCTGGAAGGGCTGATTCTTAGGAAGGAAGGCTGCCGGAAAGAAGCAGGGCGCGTCCGAGGGTGAGTATATACCTAATAGCAATATTCTCACCCTCGGCTTCTTTCCGGCAGCCTTCCTTCCTAAGAATCAGCCCTTCCAGGACCCTCGGTGACGTCGCGGCTTGTGATTGGTCGCGCGAGCGGTCACATGGGCGGCCGCGCGACCAATCACAAGCCGCGACGTCACCGCAAGGTCCTGGAAGGCTGATTCTAAAGAAGGAAGGTTCCCGCTTAGTACCAGGGCGCATCAGATGGTAAGTATAGCGATATTTTTTATTTTAATTCTTTATTTTACACTTAAATATGGATCGCAGGGCCTGAAGGAGAGTTTTCGCTCCTTCAGACCCTGGGAACCATTGGAAACCCAATGCACTGCATTGGGTTTCGAGTTTCGGCCGACCCCGACTTTTTTATAGGATCGGCCGATTTCACTCGACCCGACTTTTGAAAAAGTCGCGTTTCGTGAAACCCGACCCGATCCTATAAATGTAAAGGTCGCTCAACCCTAGTGGGAAGCAATTTATTTTTTTTTTTAAATGCTCAAAAATGTGTTTTGTAATGGAAAAAAACTTAAATAATATATGCAGTAAAAAATACTCACCTTACTGGTCTTGTTTCTTCACTGCCTGGTCCAGTAATAATGTTCCATCACAGTGACAATTAATAAAGACGTATTTGGGGGTGTGGCCTAGCAGGAGATGTGGGCGGACGTGTGCCGGACCTCTCCTAATGCCCGACAGGTGATCCTGCACTATTAGCGGCGCCGCCGAACGCCGAGTACCTGTGGAAGGAGCTTCTGAGTCCCCGAGGAGCGGAGGGAGCCGGCCGCGCTGTGGGGGAAATCAGCAAAATGACGCGCAGACGGCAGAAAGAGCCCGGGATGGCGGGCAGCACGCGCTCACAAGATGGCGCCGACAGCGCTGCAGAAGAGGCGGCAAAGGCAGATGCTGCCTATCAGAGAAGACTGGAGGTGATCGCCCGGCTGGAGCAGTTTGCCAGGGCGGAACACTCAGAGCGGCTTGTACAAGAAACTGGTGGAAAGGTAACAGGAGAAGAGAGAGACTCAGGGGAGCGGAGGGATGTGAGATCCGGGGCACAGGCAGAGGAGATAGTGAGTGGATCCCCCATAACAAATAGTATGGTAACAGACATGAGGTCTGATCCTTTCAATGCAGTAGCTGAGCAGACCCAGGATAATGCTGCACAAATGGGGTCTGTGAGTGGTGATGGGGCCGGGGAGCCGACCCTGAAAGACATATTTTCTGCAGTGTTGTTTTGCAAGTCCACTTTAACAACCCTAACTGTCCAGGTAGACGATCTGAAGGGGGAGTGGCCTCTTTTCGTTCAGCTATGCACAAAATGGAGGGGAGAGTGGAAATTCTGGAGGAACGTGTGGGAGGTGCAGAAGATCAGATAGCTGAAATGGCAAAAAGAGAGAAAAAATATATCCAGCGCATTGCGGAGTTTAGAGTTTAAAACTGATGATTTGGAGAATCGTTCGCGCAGGAACAATTTGAGAATTATTGGCGTGCCTGAAAAGGCAGAAGGAAATAACCCCACTGACTTTATTGAGACATGGCTGAAAACTAAGGTTGGAGGGGACAGTCTCACAAAACTTTTTGCGGTCGAAAGAGCCCACCGGGTGCCGACCAGACCTTTGCCCCCTGGCTCCGCCCCACGGACCTTTCTAGCCAAAATCCTAAATTACAGAGACCGGGATATTCTGCTAAGAAAAGCCAGCAATATTGAGGAACTAACTATTGACGGCAACCGAATATCTATATACCCTGACTATTCCACAGTTGTACAGAAGCTCAGGATGAAGTTCGGAGAGGCTAAAAGACGCTTGCGTGAACTGGGTCTGGCCTACTCTATGCTGTATCCAGCTAAACTACGTGTGGTGGCCATGGAAAAGGTCCACTTTTTTCAAAATCCTGAGGAGGTGTCTCATTGGCTGGATTTAAATGCGAAACGTATTGGAGCAGAAAAGACCCGTTGAGGAGGATCAGATGTGGACTTCTGGCTATTGCGATGGTTTTGAGGGAGAAGAAAGTTGAATTGTTGGTTGATTCTGAAATATTACTAGAGGAACCTGATGTCTGGTTCCTGTGTGTTAAAGTTGTGTTCGGCGGCGCAACTGTTTCTATATTCTGTTTATATAGGGCGGGGGGAGGAACGACAGTAGGAGAGTGTTAACCTATTGGAGGTTGGTGTCGGCTTTTGAGCCACTGTTGAGACTGCGACAGCACGTTCCCCTTTCTCATACAGAGAGGGAGAAGGAGATTATAAGTTGATTGTTATAAAGTTCTGGGGAGGGAAGTTATTGAGGGAAGGGTAAGGTTTACTTTGTAATGATGAAGGTTGGGGGGGGGAATTCTGGGTAGGGGGGACCAGTTTAGAGGGACAAGGGAGACCAATGGAGGGAAGAGGGGAAATTTTACTATTATGCAAAATGATGGGAGATAGGGTCAAAATTTTGAGCTGGAACGTTAGGGGTCTTTCGATTGATACAAGACGTAAGGCTATATTGCAATATATTTTGAAACAGAGACCCTCGCTGGTGTGCCTTCAAGAGACTCATTTAGTTAAAGAAAAAACCGGTATATTGAATAAGAGATGGGTGAGGAAGGCATACCATGCGACATTCTCGGCTTATGCTAGGGGAGTGTCAATCCTTGTGCATACAAGCGTACCATTCGAGGAGGTAGAGGTGGTAATAGATAATGATGGACAATATGTATTCCTTGTGTGTAGGGTGTTCGCTAGACTGATATGTGTCGTGTCAGTGTATATTCCTCCACCGTACTCGGGGAAAAAATTACAGGAAATCCTCAACATATCTGGTAGGTGGGGAGGAGTCCCATTGCTCATAATTGGAGATGTTAACAATATTATTGATGATCACTGGGATAGGGGGAAACATGCTATATTGAAGAAGGAGGGGAATTTAACAGTGTTCGGCAGTTATTTGAGAGAAGTGGCATGGAAGGACTTGTGGAGGGTGCGTAACACTGATACATTCTGTTTCTCCTGTTATTCGGCGACATATGGCACTTTATCCCGTATTGATATGGCCCTGGGTAATGAAGCAATGGATAGGCTGGTACAGGAGGTGGATTATATGCCCAGAGTAGTGTCGGATCACAGCCCATTGGTAGTATCATTACAAATTGAAGGCCTTGGGGAGATGGCTAAATTGGGGTGGAAGATTAATCCCTTCTGGTTACAAATTCTTGATATGGGAAAGATTGGGGAAGAAAAGGAATTCTTTACATTTAATGATGGTAGTGCAGCGAAACATGTGGTTTGGGACACCATGAAAGCTTATTTGAGGGGAATATTATCCAAAGAGATATCTAGGCATAAAACACAAACAAGGGACGCTGATAAAGTGATATTTGAGGAATTGAGGGCGGCGGAGGCTGCATTGAGTAATTCGCGTACACAGGATAACATGAACCGTATGAGGGCGGCTCAGGAGGAGGTGAACAAATTGCACTTACACAGAGCTGAAAGGAAGAGGGCTTTCCAAAAAGAGGCCTTTTACGCGGAAGGAGAGAAGGTGGGCCACCTGCTATCAGTGATAACATCTGCACAGAGGGATTCGTCACACGTATATGCCTTAGAATTGGAGAGTGGTAATATTGTAACACAGGGGGTCCAAATCTTGGAAGGTTTTAAGGGATTCTATAGCAGATTATATACATCACAAACGGGGCACAGACAGGGAGAAATTGACAGATTTCTTGAAGAGGCAAATTTACCTACCCTAGAAGTTGGGGATAGAGATTGGTTAGATATGCCGCTTACGGTGGAGGAGCTGGAGGGTGCCTTGGGGTCCATGGCGGGGGGGAAGGCTCCGGGGGCTGATGGCATCCCTGTTGAGACCTATAGAACTTTTTCTGAGGAGCTGCTGCCTAAATTGCTGGGGGTATTTGAGGAGTCACTGGAGAGGGGAATATTGCCTACTTCCATGAGGGAGGCCATTATTGTGGTCATTCCTAAGCCCGGAAAAAACCCATGGTTGCCGGAGTCATATAGACCGATATCACTTTTAACAACTGATGTTAAGATTTTGGCCAAGGCCCTGGCGAACAGACTGACCAGGGTGATAGAAAAGGTGGTTCATTCGGACCAATCGGGCTTTATGCCTAATAAATCTACTGCCATCAATTTGAGGAGGCTATTTCTTAATATGCAGATCCCGGCGGAGAATGCTGGTAGGAGGGTAGTGGTTTCCCTCGATGCACATAAGGCCTTCGATAGCATAGAATGGCAATACCTGTGGTCGGTGCTGAGTCGCTGCGGGTTTGGACCAGTTTTTATCTCGTGGGTGAGACTTCTATACTCCTCTCCAGTGGCTAAAATCAGGGTGAATAATGCAGTTTCTGAAGGCTTTCAACTGTTTCGAGGTACGAGGCAGGGGTGTCCGTTGTCCCCGTTGCTGTTTGCTCTGGCTGTGGAGCCTCTGGCAGCGGCTATTAGAGGGTCACAGACAGTAAAGGGGTTTGTATATGGGAAGAGGGAGGAAAAAATTGCTCTATATGCCGACGACATTTTGCTTTTTCTAGAGGGGCCTGGGGAACCTTTAAAAAATGTAATTTCAATAATTGAAGGATTCGGACAAATTTCAGGATTGGTTATTAACTGGGATAAATCAAGTGTTTTGCAGGTGGATAGGGAAGTGGATTGTACGAGGGAGGTGGAGGAAAGTACAGAATTAAGGGTGGTCTCACAATTTAAATATTTAGGGATCCAGGTATACCTCCCTTTGACAAAATTTGAGGAGCTTAATCTTGAGCCACTATTGTCCAAACTACGAGCCAAGGTCTTGGCTTGGAATAAGTTGCATCTGTCTGTAGTGGGTAGAGTAAATCTCCTTAAAATGGTTGTGATGCCACAGGTTTTGTATATTTTGCATAATTCTCCGGTATGGATCCTACTAACCAAATTCCGTAGATTAAGAACATTATTTGGAGAACTGGTATGGGGCGGGAGGAGTCCGAGAATTAGGCAGGAGATATTACAGAGACCGAAAGATGAGGGGGGACTTGCCCTGCCTAATCCTTGGTTATATTTTTTGTCTGCGCAGAGCCAACATCTTAGGGGATGGGGGAAAGGGCTTGAGAGGGGTCAAAGTCATAGCAGTCTGGAATACATTGTTGGTGTTTGGCCCTTATCCCAAGGTCTAGAAGCAGGAATATTTAGGAAATCTGGAACTTGTCTCCACACCATAAATTTAATTCATAAGGTTTGGCAGACGCTTAAACGAATAAGGGGAGTTACGAGATTCACAGAGTTTTCACCTATTTGGGATAACCCCTTTTTTCAAGAATTCAATCAAATGGAAGGAATGGGAGAGTGGAGGGAGAAAGGTATTTGGTTGATAGGTCAGTTGATTCATGAGGGGAACCTTAAATCTTATGATAGGCTGCAGCAGGAATTTCAGTTCCCAGGGTTACAGGTATACCAGTATAGAGGGGTTCAACACGCTTTTCAGGCGCAAAAAAGGAGAGGGCCTATAAAGATTCAGATAGATTTAATGCTGGACTTTATATTAAATAACGGTACAAAGGGGGCAATATCCGGAATATATGGTGATTTACTACACACCTTTCTAATAGATTACCCAATTAAGGCCAGAGAGAAGTGGGAGGCCGAATTGGGGCAAATAGATGACGATAGGTGGGAATCTACACTCACCGGCCACTTTATTAGGTACACCATGATAGTAACGGGTTGGACCCCCTTTTGCCTTCAGAACTGCAATTCTTCGTGGCATAGATTCAACAAGGTGCTGGAAGCATTCCTCAGAGATTTTGGTCCATATTGACATGATGGCATCACACAGTTGCCGCAGATTTGTCGGCTGCACATCCCAAAGATGCTCCATACAAGGCAGGATGGATCCATGCTTTCATGTTGTTTACGCCAAATTCTGACCCTACCATCCGAATGTCGCAGCAGAAATCGAGACTCATCAGACCAAGCAACGTTTTTCCAATCTTCTACTGTCCAATTTCGATGAGCTTGTACAAATTGTAGCCTCAGTTTCCTGTTCTTAGCTGAAAGGAGTGGTACCCGGTGTGGTCTTCTGCTGCTGTAGCCCATCTGCCTCAAAGTTCGACGCACTGTGCGTTCAGAGATGCTCTTAGGCCTACCTTGGTTGTAACGGGTGGCGATTTGAGTCACTGTTGCCTTTCTATCAGCTCGAACCAGTCTGCCCATTCTCCTCTGACCTCTGGCATCAACAAGGCATTTCCGCCCACAGAACTGCCGCTCACTGGATTTTTTTTCTTTTTCGGACCATTCTCTGTAAACCCTAGAGATGGTTGTGCGTGAAAATCCCAGTAGATCAGCAGTTTCTGAAATACTCAGACCAGCCCTTCTGGCACCAACAACCATGCCACGTTCAAAGGCACTCAAATCACCTTTCTTCCCCATACTGATGCTCGGTTTGAACTGCAGGAGATTGTCTTGACCATGTCTACATGCCTAAATGCACTGAGTTGCCGCCATGTGATTGGCTGATTAGAAATTAAGTGTTAACAAGAAGTTGGACAGGTGTACCTAATAAAGTGGCCGGTGAGTGTATATTGGAATACATACCTAGGCTGTCGATGAGTGAACCTGGGAGATTGTCGCAACTGTATGTGGTAAATAGGGCTTATAGGACACCTGATATGCTGTTTAAAGCCGGGTTGAGAGGTGATTCTGGGTGCCCTAGGTGTTCACAGACTCAGGCAGGTATACTGCACATGCTGTGGCTTTGTCCCAGACTATTTGCATACTGGGTTGTGGTGCTGAACCAGATAGCGGTGATATATGGGTGCTCGATTCCCAGGGATCCGGTGGTTTGTGTACTTGGGTATGTGGAGGAAATCATGACCGATGAAACTACTAAAATGGCAATTGCCAGATTATTATTCATTGCACGAAAGGTAATTGCAAGGTATTGGATAAGGGAGGAACCTCCTACTAGACGAGAATTTATTGCGTAGGCGAATCATATTGTCCATCTCGAAAAAAGCATATAT
This sequence comes from Ranitomeya variabilis, assembly GCF_051348905.1. NCBI lineage: Eukaryota > Metazoa > Chordata > Amphibia > Anura > Dendrobatidae > Ranitomeya > Ranitomeya variabilis. Next base: position 642,386,868 of record NC_135233.1, read on the forward strand.
AATAAGAGGAATAAGATGGGTTTTTTTTCAAAGGTTATGGCAGCCATGGCTAGATGGGAACGACTGAGAAATTGTGGTAAAATGTTGCTAATAGTGGAATTTGTATGTGATATTTATTCCCTTCTTTTTAGGTGTATTGTATGGTGGGAGTTGGTCTTCCAGAGGGGTGGGGGGGAGGGAGGGGTTGTTTCTTTTAAATCAAAAACACAAATGTACCCTGTTATTTGAATGGATTTTATTGTCTTTCTTATGCATAATAATAATAAAAATATTTGGTTCAAATAAAGACGTATTTGTCAATTATCGCCCCTATATGTCGACACTGGATTCTGCCAGAGCTCCTAGTTGCTAACCGTTACCTCAAATTGAATTTTGTCTTTCTCCATAAGGACATGTGAAAACGTCCCTGTGACTGAACTGCACCTAAAGCGCTGTTTAGTAGGGTTGAGCGAAACAGATCGGTCATTTTCAAAAGTCGCCGACTTTTGGCAAAGTCGGGTTTCGTGAAACCCGACCCCGGCGTGGTATCGGCCACACGGTCGGCGATTTTCACGCCAAAGTTGCGTTTCGTATGACGCTTTCCCCGCCATTTTTTTTCAGCCAATGAAGGAGTGTGTGCAGCGTGATGACATGGGTTCCAGCTCGCTTTGTGCGGCGTCACAAGGGGTAAAAGCGCCATCTTAACGTTTGGGATATAGCGATTCCCTCAGTGAAACACAAATTTTGGGGAGAGGGAGAGGGAAAAAAAATAAAAAATCAATCCCCATTGACTTGCATTGGGTTTCGTGTTTCGGTCGGCCCCCCGACTTTTCACAATAATCGGCTGATTTCACACGATCCGACTTTCGAGACAGTCGGGTTTCACGAAACCCGACTCGATCCTAAAAAAGCAAAAGTCGCTCAACCCTACTGTTTAGCAATCAGAAAGGCTTAAGGTACCGTCACACTAAGCAACTTTGCAACGAGAACGACAACAATCCGTGACGTTGCAGCGTCCTGGATAGCGATCTCGTTGTGTTTGACACGCAGCAGCGATCTGGATCCCGCTGTGCCATCGCTGGTCGGAGCTAGAAGTCCAGAACTTTATTTCGTCGTCAGGTCGGCGTGTATCGTCGTGTTTGACAGCAAAAGCAACGACGCCAGCAATGTTTGACATGGAGCTAACAACCAGCGAGAACGAGAAGTGAGTCGCCGTTACGTCACAGCATCGCTCCTGCATCGTTCTGGAGCTGCTGTGTTTGACGTCTCTACAGCGACCTAAACAGCGACGCTGCAGCGATCTAGTTTAGGTCGGCTCGTTGTCTATATCGCCGCAGCGTCGCTGAGTGTGACGGTACCTTTAGGCTACGTGCACATGTTGTGGAAAGTGGTGCGGATTTTTCCAGATTGATTTTGGTAAATCCGCAGGTAAACCGCACTGCGGATTACCTGCGGAATTACCGTGATTTTTTTAGCGGATTTTGTGCGGATTCCTATTATGGAGCAGGTGTAAACCTGCGGAATCCGCACAAAGAATTGACATGGTGCAGAATAAACAACGCTACGTTTCCACGCGTTTTTTTTTCCGCAGCATGTGCACTGCGGATTTTGTTTTCCATAGATTTACATGGTACTGTAAACTCAGGGAAAACTGCTGTGAATCCACAGCGGCCAATCCGCTGCGGATCCGCAACGTGTGCACATATCCTTAAGGCATACACTGGACACCTAGGGGTGGAAACTAACATTCACTGCAACAATAGGGATGGGGGGGTGGTCGAGTACACACTCCTCATGACTACTATGGATGTATAAACTATGGTGGAAATTTGCTAAGAATGGTCTTTCACATTCCACACATAGGGCTCACGCAGACGAGCACATTAATCGGAAGTGTGCTATATGATTTTTAATCACACAGCACACTGACCCATGTTATTCAATAGTGCTGTTCAGATGAATGATGATTTTTCTCTGTGAAACTGTCCCCAAGAAGAAAAAAAAATCCCTACATGCACTACTTTCTTCCTAGTCTCAGATGAGACTCACCCATTCAAGTCTATGGGTGTTCAAAAATGTTTATTTTTTAAATCAAATAGCACACGGAGGCTCCGGAGCATCAGAGTGGCATCTGATTTTAACAGACACATTTCTATTACAAACCTAGGAAACATTTCATCATATTTCTTAGTGTGGATGTATGAAAACAGATCACACACGGATGTCACAAGTTTGAAAATGAGGGGGAAAAAAAAAAAGGTCAGTTTCCTAGATGAAGTTCTAATGATTTCTTTTACGGTTGTCTGCAGGGACCCTTAGGGTATGTGTCCACGTTCAGGTTTGCTTCAGGCTTTGGTCAGGATTTTATGCAGGTAAAATCCTGACCAAAAATGCACCTGAGGTCACTGGCAGGTCACCTGCGGTGTTCCTGCGTGTTTTGCTCATTGTAGCAACATGCTGCGTTCTGAAAAAACGCAACGCATGTGCGTTTTTGCGCGAAATCCGCATGCGTTTTTTACTGCACAGTGGAGACGGGATTTCATTAAATCCCCTCCACTATGCTGTAACATCTGGACGCTGTGGCTCAGCGCTGCGTCAAAAACGCAGCGTTTCCTGAACGTGGACACATACCCTTAAACAGAAGTCCGCTGGAGAAAGATTTTAACGTGGGACATGGGCTGTCTGTGGACAATCAGTGCTGTAGAAACAGTTGTGGAGTACGTGTCAGAGTCGGTATAAAATGGATCGACTCCAAAAATATATATAACACATTATAGGGGTTCTTCCAGGCTTTTGTTTAGGGAACAAAAGGTTAATGGGGCTGCTTCTAACTTCTAATTGTTTTATATGTCTTGTTCTGAGCTCCTGTAACATCACACAAAACTACAGCAAAAAAAAAAAAAAAAAAAGTCTGGAAAATCCAGACAGCGCAACATTTTTGAGGAAACCCAATTGAAAAATTTTTTATGCTGAAATACATTCACTTACTAAAAATAAATAAAGTTGTCAGCAAAGGTGCGAAACCCCTTAAATGCCATTTCCCTGCAGATCACCTCTATATCTGCAAGTAAATAGATTTGTTGGAGACGGGGGCTATCCACTACTAGACAAGGCCAGCTTATTTCTATTTGAGATGTAATAGTCGCCTCCCACAGCGGTGCCGCTGCAGCCAGACCCGTGGCCACCAGGAACCACTCTGTTATATGGGGCTCTGGAGCGATTAGGCTGGGGATAGCCAGTGGCCCAGCAGCATGCTCATTCACTGGGCCGGACCGAGACACCACCGTGCAGGGACAGCGCGGAGCCACCAGCATTCTCCTGCCCTACCAGTAACATCAGCTCCGAGGATCACACACCGCCCAGCAGCGTCCTCCATTGTGCTGCCAAACAGTAGGCGCCTCACTCTCTACAGCCGCGGCCTGGGCACTTACTCTCCCGCAGTCGGTTCTTGAAATTAGGGTCGCTTCTCCTTTTCCGGTCGAAGTAAATGCAGTAACCTAGGAACAGCGCCCCGCACACCCCCGCCGCTATGGCGCTGGTCTTCCCCACGACCACCATGCTCTCCGGTCACACACGGTAAGTGCCACACAGCACAATGAACACCAGGCGCGGCCGCCTCTGCTTCTCTCCTTCTGCACCCTTGACGCGAAAAGCCCGTCTCCCACAGATGACGTCACTACCCGGCGACGTTCGGGCAAGCACGCGGCGCTCTTCCTGGTCGCAGTGTTTTTTTTTTCATTTTTGTAGAAGCTTTATTACACGTCACGCACCTCATACAGTACAAGGGGGAAACCACGTGACCAAGGCGCTCCGCCTCCCACCGTGTATCTGTATAACCTGAGGAGACGCATCAGTGCTCCCGGCCTCCATTCTCGTTGTCCATGAGAGGTGTGGACAGCAGACATGAGGCAGTGTGCCACTGGGAGGCATGGCAGGCTTGGAGAGCTCCTCTCAGAAGGCTGCCACCATCCAACAAGGTGGCCAGTGTTCTGTCCGCGCTCCCTCCTCAGCTCTGCTCCCAGGCTTTCCTATGACAGCCAGTGGAGCTTGTCCTTAGTGTCCTAAACCGCTGGCACCTGATCCTGTTAGGCCGGGTATGTGCACACGTTGCAGATTTGCCTGTGGAATTTTCTGCCCAGATTCTGCATCGCTTAGCAGAAAACGCAATGAAATCGGCGCAGATTTGATGCGTTTCTTCATTGCGGATTTGTATACATTTGTGTAGGCTAAATAAAGATCTATTATTTAGCAAAAAAAAGAATTGTGATGTCATTTCTTGTCCAACCTCTTCATTTACATACTCTATTGAAGAATAATGTTTACACACACAGATAGATGATAGATCTATTGATAGATCGATAGATATATCAGATAGATGATTGATCTATAGATATGAGATAGATGATAGATATAGCGATCAATAGATGATAGATCTATAGATAGATATGGGATAGATAGATCTATAGATGCCGCCGGCACTTGGACCGGAACGTTCAGCTACGTAGAAATACATACAGTTGCACACTCCGGTCCCGAGTGCCAGCGTCAGTGCCGGGTATTGATGTGCAAGTTTCTCGCAAGTGTGAGCCCGGCCTTAAACGCACTATCTGTTAAAAAATGGTGTGGGCTCCCGTGCAATTTTCTATGCCAGAGAAGGAAAGCCAGGGACTGGGGGCCGATGGTTATAGCCTAGGAAGGGGTTAATACCCATGGATCTTCCCAGGCTATGAATATCAGCCAGCAGCTGTATATTTAGCCTTTACTTGCTATCAAAATAGGGGGACCCCCCCAAAAAAAACAACTTGGCGTCCTCCTATAATCAATAGCCAGAAAAGGCTATGCAGACAGCAGCGGGCTGATATTCATAGCCTAGGAAGGGGCCATGGATATTGCCCCTCCCCCACTCCGCTACAATCACCAGCTCACAGCCGCCCCAGAAATGGTGCATCTCTAAGATGTGCCAATTCTGGCACTTAGCGTCTCTCTTCCCACTGTCCTGTAAAGGTGGCATATGGGGTAATATTTGTGGGGTTGATGTCACCTTTGTATTGTAAGGTGACAACAAGCTGGCTTGGTAATGGAGAGGCGTCAATAAGACACCTATCCATTACTAATCCTATAGTTGTGAAAGGGTTAAATAAAGACACAGCCAGAATAAAGTATTTTAATGAAATAAAACACTACACATTTTTCCCATATTTATTGTTCTGCCAATCCATGTGACGCCCTCGATCTCCTGCAAAAAAAAAAAAAATTAAACCAACACACATGGAAACTGAAGGTTGTTAGCGAAAGGGTTAAATGACGTTGGGCCACTGATCTCACACTGCAGACATAGTGAAGCCTCCACAAGTACAGGTCTCTCCAGCCGGGCCCCAATGGGTCCTGGGCATCAAAGTAGCCAAATAGGCAATTTTCACAGATTTGAATAAGTAACTGGTGTTTTTTTTAGGGGATAAATGACTTTGGACCAATGACCTCACCCTTCCATACGCAGATTATGATGCCCTACATAAAATTGCAACCATTGTTTAGTGATTTGAATATCTTGGCTCTGATCTACCAAAGTCAAAACTTCAGGTTGGCCACAGTTTTCCCAATTCATGACGAGATGAGGCGTATGCTACTCCAGAAATATTGCTCCAGGGGCTAATTTCAATATAGTTTGGGGTCCCACTATTGGTTGCAGGGGGTCCATTTATGGTCTGAAGGTTTGAGATGTTTGTGATTCTATTTAATGTTAAATTTTTCTGTCCAATATTCCAGTCAGATCTGACAGCAGGAATGAGGGGTGTGCAGGGGCGTTGCTACCGGGTCAGGTCTGAGGACACACATTCAGCTGAAGTTTATTGCAGCGCACGTACTTGCCAGGTCCGTGCTCTGCAATTCATGCTGCCAGCCAGTCAGAGCTCAGCAGCTGACTTCGGTGTTGCATGTAACCAAGGGTGCATGGCATTGATGTCATGTGGAGTAGGAGTATTTTTTTTACCTGTGTATTGAACAACAGTGGGGACATATACCTGGATGGGAGAAATATACCATGATGGGCTGTGCATTATACTACACGGAGCACTATTGGTTGTACCTTATTCTACATGTAGGACTATGGAATGTGTGTTTTACTACATGTAGGACTGTGGGCTGCTCATTATATTATTTGGAGGACTGTGGGGTGCATTATACTATATGAAGGACTATGGGGTGCATTCTACTATATGGAGGACTATGGGGTGCATTATACTATAGGGAGGACTATGGGGTGCTTTATATTATATGGAGAAATATGGGCGCATAATTCTATAGGGAGGACTATGGGGTGCATTATACTATATGGAGGACTATGGGGTGCATTCTACTACAGTATATGGAAGACTATGGGGTGCATTAAACTATAGGGAGGACTATGGGGTGCATTATATTATATGGAGGACTATGGGTGCATTATTCTATAGGTAGGACTATGGGGTGCATTATACTATATGGATGAGAATAGATAACACCTTTGACGCCCACTTCGATGACCATTTTTGTGCCACTTTTTTAATTTTTGTAGCTATTTTTAATTGTACTAACCTCAGGGCACCGTACCACATTGTATTTTATTATTGTGATTTTTTTTCTTTTTGCTATTAAATCTGTAAAAAAGCAAAAAGAACATTTTGCAAAGAAGAAACTGCTGAATAAGAAACCAACTTAAGCATCGTATCAGTCTATGCATTACAACCACACCAAATCTACTGGTTGGGTCATTTATATGGATACCCCTAAATAAAATGGGAATAGTTGGTGATATCAACTTCCTGTTTGTGGCACATTAGTATATGGGAGGGGGAAAACTTTTCAAGATGGGTGTTGACCATGGCGGCCATTTTGAAGTCGGCCTTTTTGGATCCAACTTTATTTTTTTCAATGGGAAGAGGGTCATGTGACACATCAAGCTTATTGAGAAATTCACAAGAAAAACAATGGTGTGCTTGGTTTTAACGTAACTTTATTCTTTCATGAGTTATTTACAAGTTTATGACCACTTATAAAATGTGTTCAAAGTGCTGCCCATTGTGTTTGATTGTCAATGCAACACCCTCCTACCACTCTTGACACACTGATAGCAACACCGCAGAAGAAATGCTAGCACAGGCTTACAGTATCCATTGTTTCAGATGCTGCACATTTCGTATCTTCACTGCATCGACAATTGCCTTCAGATGACCCCAAAGATAAAAGTCTAAGGGGGTCAGATTGGAGACCTTGGTGGCCATTCAGCTGGCCCATGATGACCAATCCACTTTCCAGGAAACTGTTCATGTAGGAATTAGTGTTGAGCGATACCGTCCGATACTTGAAAGTATCGGTATCGGAAAGTATCGGCCGATACCGGCAAAGTATCGGATCCAATCCGATACCGATACCCGATACCAATACAAGTCAATGGGACTCATGTATCGGATGGTATTCCTCATGGTTCCCAGGGTCTGAAGGAGAGGAAACTCTCCTTCAGGCCCTGGGAACCATATTAATGTGTAAAATAAAGAATTAAAATAAAAAATATTGCTATACTCACCTCTCCGACGCAGCCTGCACCTTACCGAGGGAAGCGGCAGCGTTCTTTGTTTAAAATTCGCGCTTTTCTTTCCTTACGTGAAGTCCCGGCTTTGTGATTGGTTGCGTCGCAGTCACATGGGCGACGCAACCAATCACAGCAAGCCGTGACGTAATTTCAGGTCCTCAAGGATTTTAAAATTACGTCCCGGCGTTGTGATTGGTTGCGTCGCAGTCACATGGGCGACGCAACCAATCACAGCAAGCCGTGACGTAATTTCAGGTCCTTAAGGATTTTAAAATTACGTCCCGGCTTTGTGATTGGTTGCGTCGCAGTCACATGGGCGACGCAACCAATCACAAGCCGTGACGTCACGGGAGGCTGGACACGCGCGCATTTTAAAATGCGCGCTTGTCCAGCCTCCCGTGACGTCCCGGCTTGTGATTGGTTGCTTCGCGGTCAACCAATCACAAGCCGGGAGGCTGGACACGCGCGCATTTTAAAATGCGCGCTTGTCCAGCCTCCCGTGACGTCCCGGCTTGTGATTGGTTGCTTCGCGGTCAACCAATCACAAGCCGGGAGGCTGGACACGCGCGCATTTTAAAATGCGCGCTTGTCCAGCCTCCCGTGACGTCCCGGCTTGTGATTGGTTGCTTCGCGGTCAACCAATCACAAGCCGGGAGGCTGGACAACGCGCGCATTTTAAAATGTCTGTAGCCAGCTTCCCTCTCCCATAGAGGCACAATTGCTTACAGCTGCAGTAACAGCATTTCGTAGAGCGTCACTTCACTGCAGAGTAGAACGCAGACCAAACAGGACGCTTATAATCCATGGGCAGTCCGGAAGTAAAAAAGGGTTGTCCATGTTTGAGGACTTTCTTTTTTTTTTTACGTAAATGCATGTTTGCATTTTGGCTTTTTAAAATGCGCGCGTGTCCAGCCTCCCGGCTTGTGATTGGTTGATCGCGACGCAACCAATCACAAGCCGGGACGTCACGGGAGGCTGGACAAGCGCGCATTTTAAAATGCGCGCGTGTCCAGCCTCCCGTGACGTCACGGCTTGTGATTGGTTGCGTCGCAGTCACATGGGCGACGCAACCAATCACAGCAAGCCGTGACGTAATTTCAGGTCCTTAAGGATTTTAAAATTACGTCCCGGCTTTGTGATTGGTTGCGTCGCAGTCACATGGGCGACGCAACCAATCACAAGCCGTGACGTCACGGGAGGCTGGACACGCGCGCATTTTAAAATGCGCGCTTGTCCAGCCTCCCGTGACGTCCCGGCTTGTGATTGGTTGCTTCGCGGTCAACCAATCACAAGCCGGGAGGCTGGACACGCGCGCATTTTAAAATGCGCGCTTGTCCAGCCTCCCGTGACGTCCCGGCTTGTGATTGGTTGCTTCGCGGTCAACCAATCACAAGCCGGGAGGCTGGACACGCGCATTTTAAAATGCGCGCTTGTCCAGCCTCCCGTGACGTCCCGGCTTGTGATTGGTTGCTTCGCGGTCAACCAATCACAAGCCGGGAGGCTGGACAACGCGCGCATTTTAAAATGTCTGTAGCCAGCTTCCCTCTCCCATAGAGGCACAATTGCTTACAGCTGCAGTAACAGCATTTCGTAGAGCGTCACTTCACTGCAGAGTAGAACGCAGACCAAACAGGACGCTTATAATCCATGGGCAGTCCGGAAGTAAAAAAGGGTTGTCCATGTTTGAGGACTTTCTTTTTTTTTTTACGTAAATGCATGTTTGCATTTTGGCTTTTTAAAATGCGCGCGTGTCCAGCCTCCCGGCTTGTGATTGGTTGATCGCGACGCAACCAATCACAAGCCGGGACGTCACGGGAGGCTGGACAAGCGCGCATTTTAAAATGCGCGCGTGTCCAGCCTCCCGTGACGTCACGGCTTGTGATTGGTTGCGTCGCCCATGTGACTGCGACGCAACCAATTACAAAGCCGGGACGTAATTTTAAAATCCTTAAGGACCTGAAATTACGTCACGGCTTGCTGTGATTGGTTGCGTCGCCCATGTGACTGCGACGCAACCAATCACAACGCCGGGACGTAATTTTAAAATCCTTGAGGACCTGAAATTACGTCACGGCTTGCTGTGATTGGTTGCGTCGCCCATGTGACTGCGACGCAACCAATCACAAAGCCGGGACTTCACGTAAGGAAAGAAAAGCGCGAATTTTAAACAAAGAACGCTGCCGCTTCCCTCGGTAAGGTGCAGGCTGCATCGGAGAGGTGAGTATAGCAATATTTTTTATTTTAATTCTCTCTTTTACACATTTTTACATTAATGTTGTTTCGATACCGATACCCGATACCACAAAAGTATCGGAATCCCGGTATCGGAATTCCGATACCCGATACTTGCGGTATCGGAATGCTCAACACTAGTAGGAATGCCCGGACCTAACATCCATAATGTGGTGGTGCACCATCTTGCTGGAAAAACTCAGGGAACGTGCCATCTTCAGTGCATAAAGAGGGCAACACATCATCATGTAGCAATTTCAGATATCCAGTGGCATTGAAGTTTCCATTGATGAAGAATGGCCCCACTATCTTTATACCCCATATACCACACCATGTGGATATACGAGATATGAACTGCCCTATAGACTATCACAGGTACGAATGCTATTAAAATATATTAAAATTATAGCATTTGTACGTGAAAAACTGACGTCGGAATGTTGCCTAATGCTGTCACACATCACCTGAAAGATGCACCAAATTCATTAAAGAGAGCCTGTCATGTCAAATAAAGCTATATACCTTCAGATATATGGTTAATCTGCAAGTAAATATTGTTAAAATCATGTTTGGCTGGATCACTGGAAGAGCGGCTATAGGTTGTAAATTAAGTTATATTCTCTCTGTAGCCGCTCGTTTCTAGTCTTTGGGACGGTACAGGAAGTGGTTACAGTCACCACTCACTATACTGTGAGCGATCTGTAATCACTCCCCAGCACAGGCGTTGCAGAGCAGGCTGTCAATTAAAGCTCCGGGGAGTGATTAAAGTGTTCTCACTATGTAGTGTGGGTGTAACTGGATCACTGCTCCAATGTCTGGAAGTGACTAGGCGCAGGGAGACTATAACTTTCCTTCACGCATGACAGTACACCTGAATGAGGGATTTGTCCATCAAGGACAGGAAACCTACTGAGATGAAAGAGCGGTACCTCACCCCCGCATCAGTTGGTTTCCTCTCCTTGATGGGACCTAATGCTGAAGCAAGGCGGTGTAAAGCAGGAGGAATCACTCACCCACGCCTGTTACGGTGTCTGCAAGAGCAAGCTGCATGCCTGTAATGCCGGCCTTCAGATCCTGGAAGTGCTCAGTGGGGGCTTTTGCGTGCGGGCGATGATGTCTCCAGCCACCACGCCGACCCGTTCTGTGAGATTCATGCTGGGAGACGGCACGTCGGGTGACGTTAGAGGCGTGCTCAGGAAGATGGCGGCTGTGCATGCCAACCAATGACATCACGGCCTAGGCACGCTGGGAATAGGCATGCCCAAGTGATGCCAGATGGGGGTGTGCCTAAAAAGGCGCTGGGGAATGATGTGCCCTGACGCAGAGGGTCATCTGACCATAAATCAAGGCCGGAGGAGGCGGTCCTGGGAGGAGAGGCTGTGGTGGTCCCTAACTGAAAATGAGGTCTGACCACAAGCAGAGCTCTTGTGCTCCAGCTCTCCTTTCTGGTATATTATGGAAGATCAGCAGCAGCCTCATCAGCATGGACACAGAGCGGGACATGACTATGCATGCATGGCTTTGAATTTCATCTTTGGTGTTTTTTCTGATTCTTTTAAGTTAAATCATCAAGTTCTTTTATTCAGCCCAAGCAGTGGGTGATTCAATAATGAAAGTTTACTCTTCTACCTTTCAAGAAGGCTTCTATCCAACTTTGTTAAAAGAGTCAGTTGAGTAAAGAGAATGCATTTTAGTCTGGCAAAATTAAATCCACTGGTTTTACCTTGTCATGCTTAGGTTATGTGTCAGCAGGATTGTGCTGAGTAACCTATAGACAGTTTCAGGTTGGGGCTGGTATACTGATTAGAATGATACCTTGGTTGATGACATCCGTCTTACGGTAATATTTATTTGTAGCTTTCAGTTAATGAGATTCTCATGCTTCAGGCAGCCTGTGGGGGGTCTTCATGTGGTGCTCTGCTTAGGTATTCAGAGGCGTAGCTAGGGTTTTGGTCCAGGGGGGGCGAATCTTCTGAGTGGGCCCCTAACCAGGTAACCTTGATTACAACTTGGTGACGCGCCCTAATAGTGGAGGAGAACCTCAGCAGATGACTGTGCTGTTACTGAAGATAATCTCTATATACAGACCAACATGGATATTACCGCCATATGGTCAGTGGTAGATACCAGCCCTACAGAACATATAACAGATTACTGCACAGTTACAGATAATGTCTTACCGCTGACGTCCTTTCTGATGGAATCGTTCATTTTTCCCGTCTTTTTCGTCTGGCCCAGAACAACATAGCAACTTCTTCCAGCCACGACTCGGCTGCAGAGAAAACAACAAAGACACATTTCACTTCTCATATTCCAGCCATCACCATCTATTCCCAACCTGCACAAACTCCTCATCCTGCTGATACCCCAATACTGAGCCGCTGCTGCCTTATGTCTCTATTACTGCCCCTGATACACCAATACTGAGCCGCTGCTGCCGTATGTGTCCCTATTACTGCACCTGATACCCCAATACTGAGCCGCTGCTGCCGTATGTGTCCCTATTACTGCACCTGCTGTGTGGTTCTCTGTGCCCTCTAAATTCTAAAGCACCCCTCTATAATATATTAATGCCAGGTGCAAGTGCCCTAGAAAACAGTGCCCATATTTTGCCCCTAGAAAGTAATATTGCCCTGTGTGCTCCTTTGATAGTCACAGTAACCTGCGTTCCCCTATAACAATAAGTGCCCACTTTACATTTAATAAAGTCCCGAGTCTCCCCCTGTACAGCTCCCCTATACACAGCATGATGCTCTCTTATAGGCTACGTTCACATTTGCGTTTTTTGGCGCAGCGTCGTCGACGCAACGCATAACGCATTTAAAATGCATACAAAACGCAGCATTTTTTGACGCATGCGTTCAACGCATGCGTCGAAAAACGCAGCGTTTTTTACAAAAAATACTGTGTTTTTTGCAAAAAACGCTGTGTTTTTCGACACATGCGTTGCCCTAGAATGATGTCATTCTTTACACATTTGCTGAAAAAAAGGCCCAATTAGTGTCTAGACACTAGATAAAAGACCACCAATGGATAGAAGAGGGTGGGTGTAATGGAATTTGTGTATATATACCCTGGCAGAGATGAATTCCTCCCATTTTGCTTGTGTTTCCAGCATCATGATGGAGCGTCCCATGGAGAGTATCTGCATGAATATGGAGTTGGATTTTGCCTTGGCTAATGCTTATGCTATTGCCTATTACGAACAAAGGAAAAGAGAAAAACTGAGGAGTCATCGGCGCTTTTGGCTACACCCTATAGTTGAAGTCCGGGAGAGCAGTGGAGCCTACCATTGCTTGTTTGGCGAGCTGAATGACAATCTTGAAAAATATTTCGAATTTACCAGGATGTCTCAAGACAGCTTCCGCTATCTGCTGCGTCTTGTGGAAGGAGCCATTACCAGGCAGGACACACAGCTCCGGAGATCGATTTCTGCAGAGGAACGGCTGCTGGTGACTCTACAGTACGCCATCTTGCAATGTGAACGCCTGTCATATGTTCAGCAATTTTTTTTTTTTTTATTATTATTTTTTTTTTTCAATGTATTACATTTTTTAATTTTTCTTCTTGGCAGTTTCCTGGCTACCGGAGAGACCTTAAGATCCCTGCATTTCCAATTTAGGATTGGAGTCTCCACACTTTCAGGAATTGTTGCCGACACATGCCGTGCTTTGTGGGACAATCTCTGGGATGAATTTTTACCCCTCCCTACAACTGAATTATGGGAGGCCAACGCCCAAAAATTTGACCAAATTTGTTCTTTCCCAAACTGCATTGGAGCCTTGGATGGGAAGCACATTAGGATTACAAAGCCTGCAAGAACTGGATCTCAGTTCTTTAATTATAAAAAATACTTTTCCACCGTGCTCATGGCAATTGCAGGTGTGGACTGCAGGTTTATCGCCGTGGACATTGGAGCGTTTGGCCGTACAAATGACTCGCGGACATTTAAAGAGTCTGATATGGGCCTAAGGTTATATGGGAACAATTTTAATTTCCCGCAGCCACGACCTCTTGCCAACACCGAAGGCCCGGCAATGCCATTTGTTGTGGTTGGGGATGAGGCATTTCAAATGTGTGCCAACCTACTGAAACCCTACTCCAGTCGGGGCTTGGACCACACCAAAAGTGTTTTTAATTATAGACTGTCCAGAGCCAAAAGAACTGTGGAGTGCGCCTTTGGTATCCTGGTCTCCAAATCTCCGTATTTTATGATCCGCCATTAATCTGAAAATTGAGACAGTGGATGAGGTGGTGAAGGCTTGTGTGGTTCTCCACAATTATATTATGGCCAAAGAGAGACTGAACGTGGATCTAGATGAACCCATATCAAACCCATTGCCCGATTACCAACATCATCCTCTGAGGACAACTGTTGAAATTGGGCAGATGAGGGATCGATTTGCTTCCTATTTTGTTTCTGATGTTGGGCGTGTGTCATGGCAAGATCAAATGGTGTAGTGTTTAGGTTTTACTGTTATACTTTATCGTGCTTTTAACTGAAAATAACTTTATTGTGCTTAGAATAAAAGAATATAATGACAATAAAAGATTTTAACACTATTGTGTCCATTCAATGTAACCAGTTCAAAGGGCCTAATGTAATGTTCTTTCAAATTTGTAATGTACCTAGATTTTCTACTGTCTTGTGTTTTTAATAAAATTACTTTATTGTACTTTTACTTTAAAAACCTGCTCCCCTTTTTTTTCAAATGTTGTTGTCAATAAAACAATGTTTAAACTATTCCAATGTCCATTTTCCTACCAACTGGTCAAAGTGTGTAACACCACAAAAAATGTACTCAGGTGATCACCAGTTCCCAAATACACTCTGCCAAACAACCCTACTTATGTTCACATGGCCGTGTGTTCTATAGTTGAGCGAACATGATCGGCTACCTCCTTGTCAAGCTTTAACGCTTGCCGACTAGTTGCATATGGAGAACCTGGCTTCATGGAGCGCGCTGGCTGATCAGCTGTTTTCTGCCGCCGCAGCTGCATGTGCCGCGGCTGTGTGACAGGCACTACACATGCATGGCGAGGCCAACAAATAGGCTTGGGTTGTGCATGTGTTGTGCCTGTCACACAGCCTCGGAACATGCAGCTGCAGTGGCGGAAAAATGCAGAACAGCAGCCGCACTCCAGGAAGCCGGGTTCCATATGCAAGTAGTCGGCAAGTGCTATAGCTTGCCAAGGAGGGAGCCGATCATGTTTGCTCAACTCTAGTGAGTTAAAACTATTGAACTCAGGATGCTGAAATACATCCTGAGTCTAATAGTTGCGACAGTTGGCCACGTGACCATTGCTACCACCTCACCTGACCCATTACCTTATTGTATGTTTAAAAATTATAACTTTTTTTATCCTCTTTGTGTTTTTAACACCTCATAGTACAATGAGAGACACAAAAAAACTGCCGATTAAACAATTGATAAAATAGTGTCTGACATTGGAGATATGAGGTGTAAAAAACAAAAGATTTGTGTACACGGCGCACGGTGTGAGTTGCCGGCATTGAATTTTGAACAATAGAAATAAAAAGAGTTTTAAACATTTTTATTTTGGGACACAAAAAAAAGGGGGAAAAATTGTTAAGGGGAATGGACGTCGGCAATCAATGGGAATGATAACTTCCGGTTCGGGAGTGGGTAGAGGAGGAGGAGGAGGAACCGTATTCCATGATGCTTGACGGTATTTCTGACCAACCAGTGGCCGACAGTGGGGATATTGCCACCTCTGGAGGGGAGGGAGGAGGCACCACCAGTCTACGGGTGCTGGATGACTGGCTCTGGCTACTCCTGCTCCGGCTTGACCCCCGCTGAGAGCTTGGTGTTGGTATTGGAGCAGCCTGAGCCGCCGCAGCTGTCCGAGATTTTTCTCTTTTTCCTCTCTCCCTCTTGGTGTTCCTCAGATTGCCGTCTTCTTGTGCTGGAGGTCCTGGCAGGAGCAGGACTCGGCGGCTGGGTGTGATGGTGTTGGTGGCGGCGTCCCTCAGCACCCAGACCTCGGTAGAGTTGCTGTGCAGCAGGACTAGGAGTCATGCTTGCCAACGTTGGTACAACTGGCATTGTAGCTGCTGACTGGATGATCCTAGCCTGCTGCAGAGCACTCACATAGGCGTTGTTGCAGGCCTGCATCACTGAAATCTGGAGTTCCGGTGTAAGGTGTTCCACCATGCCCTTAGCAATGGCACTAAAAAAATGTTTTGCCGGCTTCATGAGCTCGGATTCCATTGATTCAAGGCGCCGGTCGATAGTGGCCAGAGCAGTGTCCATCCTGTCTCCCAGCACCTTGAAACAATTTTGGAAAACCGTGCCCAAATGAAAATATTTGGGCATTAGCGGCCTGTCCGAGGCCCGCTGACGCTGGCGGGAATACCTGTTGTGAATTCTGTTGTGGGTTCTGCTCTTGGGCTCCCTCCGGTGGTTATAAGTGGTAGTGCTGCTGTTTGTCCTTCACAGCAGTCATCAGGTGCTTCCACTTTGGACGGGGCTATTTAGTCTGGCTTCACCCTTTAGTGAGTGCCAGTTGTCCATTGTTTTTCTGGAGGATTCACATCTCTGCCTGGTTTCTCCTGATGGATTGTCCAAATCATCAAAGATAAGTCCTGGCTTTGTTTTTGCAGTCCATATGCGGTGGACTTTATAGTTCAGTGAATTGCTATGTTTTTCTTGTCCAGCTTTGACTGTGTAAGGATTTATTCAGCCAAGCTGAAGCTCTGGAGTCGCAGAGTTACCCTCCATGCCTTTAGTTAGGTGTGGAGATTTTTGTATTCTCTGTGGTGGATTTTTGTAGTATTTTAATACTGACCGCACAGTACTCTGTCCTGTCTTTTCTTTCTAGCTAGCGTGGCCTCCTTTGCTAAATTCTGTTTTCAGTCTACGTTTGTAATTTCCCTCTCCTCTCACAGTCAATATTTGTGGGGGGCTGTCTTTCCTTTGGGGGTTTTCTCTGAGGCAAGATAGTTTTCCTGTTTCTTTCTTTAGGGGTAATTAGTCCTCCGGCTGTGACGAGGTGTCGAGGGAGTGACAGGAACATCCCACGGCTACTTATAGTTGCGGTGTTAAGTTCAGGGTCTGCGGTCAGTATAGAGGCCACCTACTCCAGAGCTCGTCCATGCTGCTTCTAGGCCACCAGATCACAACAGTACAACTGGCCTACAATGAGTTAACCGCATCTCAAAAGAAGGGAAAGAAAGTGCTGAGCCATTTTTTTTTTCTGTACTCTGTTGTGTTTTTTTTTCCCTCTTCACCTCTGGGTGGCTCAAGAGTTAGGCGCTGACATGGATGTTCAGGGACTTGCTTCTCAGGTGGATCAACTTGCTGCTAGAGTACAGGGTATTTCTGATTATATCGTGCAGACTCCTGTTTTGGAGCCTAGAATTCCTACCCCCGATCTGTTTTTTGGGGACAGGTCCAAATTTTTGAGCTTTAAAAATAACTGTAAACTGTTTTTTGCTCTGAAGCCCCGTTCCTCTGGTGATCCCATCCAGCAGGTAAAAATTGTCATATCTCTGTTGCGTGGCGACCCTCAGGATTGGGCATTTGCCCTGGAACCTGGGAATCCGGCCTTGCTTAATGTAGACACCTTTTTTCAGGCGCTTGGGTTATTGTATGATGAACCTAATTCTGTGGATCATGCTGAGAAAACCTTGTTGGCCCTGTGTCAAGGTCAAGAAGCGGCAGAATCATATTGCCAGAAATTTAGAAAATGGACTGTGCTTACTAAGTGGAATGAGGATGCTTTGGCGGCAATTTTCAGAAAGGGTCTTTCTGAATCTGTTAAAGATGTTATGGTGGGCTTCCCCACGCCTGCAGGTCTGAGTGATTCTATGTCTCTGGCCATTCAAATTGATCGGCGCTTGCGTGAGCGCAGAGTTGTGCACACTATGGCATTGTCTTCCGAGCGGAGTCCTGAGCCAATGCAGTGTGATAGGATTGTGTCTAGAGCTGAACGCCAAGGATTCAGACGTCAGAATAGGTTGTGTTTTTACTGCGGCGATTCTGCTCATGTTATTTCTGATTGCCCTAAGCGTACCAAGAGAATCGCTAGTTCTGTTACCATCAGTACTGTACAACCTACATTTCTGTTATCTGCGACCCTGATCTGCTCATTATCGTCATTCTCTGTCATGGCATTTGTGGATTCAGGCGCCGCTTTAAATTTGATGGACTTAGAATTTGCCAGACATTGTGGTTTTCCCTTACAGCCTTTGCGGAGTCCTATCCCTTTGAGGGGTATTGATGCTACACCATTGGCTAAAAATAAACCTCAGTTTTGGACAGTTAACCATGTGCATGGCGCCAGACCATCAGGAAGATTGTCATTTCCTGGTGTTGCATAATTTGCATGATGCTATTGTGCTGGGGTTTCCATGGTTACAGGTACATAATCCGGTGTTGGATTGGAAATCTATGTCTGTGACTAGTTGGGGTTGTCAGGGGGTTCATGATGATGTTCCTCTGATGTCAATTTCCTCCTCCCCCTCTTCTGAAATTCCTGAGTTTCTGTCAGATTTCCAGGATGTTTTCGATGAGCCCAAGTCCAGTTCACTTCCACCGCATAGGGACTGTGATTGTGCTATTGACTTGATTCCAGGCTCTAAGTTTCCTAAGGGCCAACTTTTCAACCTGTCTGTGCCCGAACATGCCGCCATGCGGAGCTATGTAAAGGAGTCTTTGGAGAAGGGGCATATTCGGCCATCTTCTTCTCCATTGGGAGCAGGTTTTTTTTTTGTTGCCAAGAAGGATGGCTCCTTGAGACCCTGTATTGATTATCGCCTCTTGAATAAGATCACGGTCAAATTCCAATACCCTTTGCCTTTGCTTTCTGACTTGTTTGCCAGGATTAAGGGGGCTAGTTGGTTTACTAAGATTGACCTTCGAGGGGCATATAATCTTGTTCGTATTAAGCAGGGTGACGAATGGAAAACTGCGTTTAATACGCCCGAGGGCCATTTTGAATATCTTGTGATGCCATTCGGACTCTCTAATGCCCCATCTGTGTTTCAGTCCTTCATGCATGATATTTTTCAGAATTATCTTGATAAATTCATGATTGTATATTTGGATGATATTTTGATTTTTTCAGATGATTGGGAGTCTCATGTGAAACAAGTCAGGATGGTATTTCAGGTCCTTCGTGATAATGCCTTGTTTGTGAAGGGGTCTAAGTGCCTCTTTGGAGTACAGAAGGTTTCTTTTTTGGGCTTCATTTTTTCTCCATCATCTATAGAAATGGATCCGGTTAAGGTTCAGGCCATTCATGATTGGATCCAGCCCACATCCGTGAAGAGCCTTCAGAAATTTTTGGGCTTTGCTAATTTTTATCGCCGTTTCATTGCCAACTTCTCCAGTGTGGTTAAACCCCTGACCGATTTGACGAGGAACGGCGCTGATGTAGCTAATTGGTCCTCTGAGGCTGTTTCTGCCTTTCAGGAGCTTAAAGGGAACCTACCACCCCGTTTTTTAAAAATTAGATAAAAATAGTGTGAAATAGGGTCAGAGCTGTGCTTTACATTAGGGCCTTTTCGGTGCCTTTACACCCCCGTTAGGCTGCCCAAATACCTTTGTGAAGTGGCCGTTTTCTGCTGTCACTCAAGTGGGTCAGGTCGGATGGGCGTGGTCACAGCGCTGTTTGTCCCCCAGGATCCTGCTCATCATTACGTTGGTGGCGTAGTGGTGTGCGCATGTCCAGCAGGCGAATCCACTGCCCAGGAGATGAATAAAGGCGCGGTCTTCGCTATTCAGCCGTTTACCGATGGGCGCGGCCATCTTTCCTGTGGCCGCGCCTGCGCAGATGGAGCGCTCTGCTGCCCGGGACTTCAGGAAAATGGCCGCGGGATTCCGCGCGTGCGCAGATGGAGATCGCGGCGGCCAGTTTCCTGAAGTCCCGGGCAGCAGAGCGCTCCATCTGCGCAGGCGCGGCCATCGGTAAACGGCTGAATAGCGAAGACCGCGCCTTTATTCATCTCCTGGGCAGTGGATTCGCCTGCTGGACATGCGCACACCACTACGCCACCAACGTAATGATGAGCAGGATCCTGGGGGACAAACAGCGCTGTGACCACGCCCATCCGACCTGACCCACTTGAGTGACAGCAGAAAACGGCCACTTCACAAAGGTATTTGGGCAGCCTAACGGGGGTGTAAAGGCACCGAAAAGGCCCTAATGTAAAGCCCAGCTCTGCCCCTATTTCACACTATTTTTATCTAATTTTTAAAAAACGGGGTGATAGGTTCCCTTTAAGCGCCGGTTTACTTCTGCCCCTGTGTTGCGTCAGCCGGATGTTTCTCTTCCTTTTCAGGTTGAGGTTGACGCTTCTGAGATTGGGGCAGGGGCCGTTTTGTCTCAGAGGAATTCTGATGGTTCCTTGATGAAACCGTGTGCCTTCTTTTCTCGAAAGTTTTCGCCTGCGGAACGCAATTATGATGTCAGCAATCGTGAGTTGTTGGCTATGAAGTGGGCATTTGAGGAGTGGCGACATTGGCTTGAGGGGGCCAAGCACCGTATTGTGGTTTTGACCGATCATAAGAATCTGATTTACCTCGAGTCTGCCAAACGGCTGAATCCTAGACAGGCCCGAATGTTAAAGCTGATGCCCTCTCTAGGAGTTTTTTGCCTGAGTCCCCTGGGATTCTTGAGCCGGTTGGTATTCTGAAGGAGGGGGTGATTCTTTCTGCCATCTCCCCTGATTTGCGACGGGTTCTTCAGGAGTTTCAGGCTGATAAACCTGATCGCTGTCCAGCGGGGAAACTGTTTGTTCCTGACAGATGGACTAGTAAAGTGATTTCTGAGGTTCACTGTTCTGTGTTGGCTGGCCATCCTGGGATTTTTGGTACCAGAGATTTGGTTAGTAGGTCCTTTTGGTGGCCTTCTTTGTCATGGGATGTGCGTTCTTTTGTGCAGTCCTGTGGGACTTGTGCGCGGGCCAAACCTTGCTGCTCCCGCGCCAGTGGGTTGCTTTTGCCTTTGCCGGTCCCTGAGAGGCCTTGGACGCATATTTCTATGGATTTTATTTCGGATCTTCCTGTTTCCCAGAGGATGTCTGTTATCTGGGTGGTCTGTGACCAGTTTTCTAAGATGGTTCATTTGGTACCTTTGCCTAAATTGCCTTCTTCTTCTGAGTTGGTTCCGTTGTTTTTTCAGCATGTGGTTCGTTTGCATGGCATTCTGGAGAATATTGTGTCCGATAGAGGTTCCCAGTTTGTTTCTAGGTTTTGGCGGTCCTTTTGTGCTAAGCTGGGCATTGATTTGTCTTTTTCTTCCGCATTTCATCCTCAGACAAACGGCCAAACCGAGCGAACTAAACAGACTTTGGAAACTTATTTGAGATGCTTTGTGTCTGCCGATCAGGATGATTGGGTGGCTTTCTTGCCATTGGCCGAGTTTGCCCTTAATAATCGGGCTAGTTCGGCTACCTTGGTTTCACCATTCTTTTGTAATTCTGGGTTTCATCCTCGTTTTTCTTCAGGGCAGGTTGAGTCTTCTGATTGTCCTGGGGTGGACTCTGTGGTTGACAGGTTGCAGCAGATTTGGGCTCATGTTGTGGACAATTTGGTGTTGTCTCAGGAGGAGGCTCAGCGTTTTGCCAACCGTCGTCGGCGTGTGGGTTCCCGGCTTCGGGTTGGGGATTTGGTCTGGTTGTCTTCTCGTCATGTTCCCATGAAGGTTTCTTCCCCGAAGTTCAAGCCTCGGTTTATTGGTCCTTATAGGATTTCTGAGATTATCAATCCAGTGTCTTTTCGTTTGGCCTTTCCAGCCTCTTTTTCCATCCATAATGTTTTTCATAGATCTTTGTTGCGGAAATATGTGGTGCCCGTGGTTCCCTCTGTTGAGCCTCCTGCCCCGGTGTTGATTGATGGGGAGTTGGAGTATGTTGTGGAGAAGATCTTGGATTCTCGTTTTTCAAGACGGAGGCTTCAGTATCTTGTCAAGTGGAAGGGTTATGGCCAGGAGGATAATTCTTGGGTTGTTGCCTCCGATGTTCATGCTGACGATTTGGTTCGTGCCTTCCATTTGGCTCGTCCGGATCGGCCTGGGGGCTCTGGTGAGGGTTCGGTGACCCCTCCTCAAGGGGGGGGTACTGTTGTGAATTCTGTTGTGGGTTCTGCTCTTGGGCTCCCTCCGGTGGTTATAAGTGGTAGTGCTGCTGTTTGTCCTTCACAGCAGTCATCAGGTGCTTCCACTTTGGACGGGGCTATTTAGTCTGGCTTCACCCTTTAGTGAGTGCCAGTTGTCCATTGTTTTTCTGGAGGATTCACATCTCTGCTTGGTTTCTCCTGCTGGATTGTCCAAATCATCAAAGATAAGTCCTGGCTTTGTTTTTGCAGTCCACATGTGGTGGACTTTATAGTTCAGTGAATTGCTATGTTTTTTCTTGTCCAGCTTTGTCTGTGTAAGGATTTATTCAGCCAAGCTGAAGCTCTGGAGTCACAGAGTTACCCTCCATGCCTTTAGTTAGGTGTGGAGATTTTTGTATTCTCTGTGGTGGATTTTTGTAGTATTTTAATACTGACCGCACAGTACTCTGTCTTGTCTTTTCTTTCTAGCTAGCGTGGCCTCCTTTGCTAAATTCTGTTTTCAGTCTGCGTTTGTAATTTCCCTCTCCTCTCACAGTCAATATTTGTGGGGGGCTGTCTTTCCTTTGGGGGTTTTCTCTGAGGCAAGATAGTTTTCCTGTTTCTTTCTTTAGGGGTAATTAGTCCTCCGGCTGTGACGAGGTGTCGAGGGAGTGACAGGAACATCCCACGGCTACTTATAGTTGCGGGGTTAAGTTCAGGGTCTGCGGTCAGTATAGAGGCCACCTACTCCAGAGCTCGTCCATGCTGCTCCTAGGCCACCAGATCACAAATACCCGAAAGAAGGAGCGCCTGAGGCCTCGGCCAGGGGAACACCAGGTAAACCGGCTGCCGGTTCTCCAGAATGTGGTGCATGCCTGCTCTCGCTGTGTGATGGCTGTGACGGGTCCGATGGCGATTCATGAAGGACCGCTCCAGATGGCCGAACAGGTTCGAGGGTGCTGCTGTGTGTTCTGTGAAAAGATAAGGAAAACATTAGTATACAAAAAATAACATTTCACATTCGCCACCTCCTGTGGAATATAAAATTAACATTACATCACTCACACAACACTATAAAATAATTTAACATATAATTGTAAGGGTCACTTCCGTCTGTCAGTCTGTCTGTCCTTCAGTCACGGTTATTCATTCGCTGATTGTTCTCGCCAGCTGCCTGTCATGGCTGACGCGACCAATCAGCGACGGGCACAGTCAAGAATAAAATGGCCGCTCCTTACTCCCCGCAGTCAATGCCTGTCGCCCGCATATTCCCCTATGTCATCGATAATCACAGGGTGAAGTATTGACGCTGCCTATGCCGCATCTATCTAAAAAAATGTAATGTAACAAATTTGATTACAAAAAATACCCTGCTATACTCGCCCTCCGTAGCCGTTTGCGACGGCCGCCATCTTTTACGGTGGCAGAAGGACCTGCCATGACGTCACGGCCATGTGACCGAGACGTCATCACAGGTCCTGCGATCAGACCAACCCTGGGAACGGAACCTGCCGTGGACTACAAGGTCTCCCGCGGAAAGGTTATTTTTTTTGTTTAACTGTGACAAACCTGGCTGGGCAATATATTACACCACTAGGCAATATTGTACGTGGCTGGGCAATATACTATGTGGCTCTGTGCTGTATACTACGTCACTGGGAAAAATAATATGTGGCTTGGCAATAAAGTACGTGACTCTGTGCTCTATACTACGTCACTGGGCAATATACTAGATCGCTTGGCAAAATACGACGTGGCTGGGCAATATACTATGTGGCTGGCCAATATACTACGTGGACATGCATGTTGTACAATACCCGATGCGTTGGAATCGGTACACCAATAATTAAATACTTACGCTCGGCGGCCAAGGATCGGTCTCAGGAAGTTTAGCAGCATATTGTATTTATAGGTTTTTGACCTGGCCGCAGCAGCACCACTTCGAGCCTGTTCCTCCTCGTTTCGCAGGCCCCGATTGAAACAGTCCTTCATGGAACGCCACCTTGTCTTCAATTTTTTGACTGTGAAAGCAAACAAAAAAAGGTTACAGATTGTACATTTTCCAATGATAACACAACCGTGTGCGATGCAACAAACTTGCATGAGTTGATCACATCACACACGGTTGTGTTATCCTTGCCTGATGGGTTAGAGCGGCGTTTCAGCAATACTTACCAAAGTCTGCTTTGTCCTTAGCTGAAGCGCTGTCAAAGCCATCCCACAGCGATTGGCCCACCTCCTTCCACAGCCGCCTCAACACCACCTGGTCCGCGTGCTGGGGTCACGGCTGTCCCACAACGGGCCTCGCTCCTGGATACGGGTGACGAGGAGATCTATGTTGATCCCCTCCTCTTGTTCCCGTTGTGAAACCTAGAATAATAGAAAAAAATTAATGTTTGAAAGCTAAATAAAAATTGCCAACCCCCACCACCCACCCCCGAAAAAAATACTGAAATAAAAAAAAAAATACATAAGTAACATTCCTAATTTTGTTTTAAAAAATACTTACTTGCCGTCTTGCCACCGCAGCTTGGCACCGAGGTCGCTGCTCCTGCTGGGTTGCTTCCTCCTCACTTGAAGAACCCTGTTAAATTTTACAAAAAAGTTAGTGACACGTGTACAAATGACACAGAATAGTAAGCAACAGTAGATAATGTACTCACTGTACTCCCCTGTGACGTGTGGCTTGACTCTGTGGCCATAATGGTTTACCAAGATAATTCTGCAAGGAAAAGTTGAAAAAATTATTACATTAACAGAATGCACAATACACAGCCACATAGAAGAAAATAGCAAAAATACCATACATAACATTACGACCACAACGGACAGTGCACTCATAGGACAATGCCAACTGAACAAGCGCTGAGCAAACCACACCGCCAAACATTAAAATACAAATCAATGGCCGAGACGACACAATGCCAGAGTTTAGCAAGCAGAATACCAGTCCCAGAAAAGAACAGCACAGCCGCATGAAATTACAGAACAACCCAAAATAAATTAAATAAACCACCATAAATTCTAAAAAAAAAAAAAAAAAGAAAAAAAAGGGCAAAGAAAAGGCAATCCAGGATAAACCACCATACTTAACAATAAAGAAACAACAAGGCCGGAGACAAGAAAACGCCATCATATAACGCCAGAAATACATCACAACTAGATAAAAAAACACCAATTTCCATTAAACAACCACAGTGGCACAGCCGCATTAAAGTACAGAACAAACATTAAATTAAACCTCCACAAATTGCAATAAAAAAATGAAAAAATAAAACACACATAAAAAAAAATAAAAAAAATAAATAACATTGCAAAGAATAAAAAAGTAATGCGCAGAGAAATTATATACTTACATCTCTTGAAGGCAGAGCTTTGTCTTGTGTCCTATCCTGCAGGCAATTGAAATACAATGCAAAACACTTTTTTATATATATATATGGGTTGTTTGTCACTGTCTAGACACCGTCTAGACACTTCACTAGTTTTTTTACTAAATGACGCATGCGTCGCACAACGCGCGGCGACGCAAGCACTTGCGCCCTATGCGTTTTCCATAGACTTTAATGTGTTTTTTTGGCGCATTGATGACGCAAGTGCGGCGCATGCGTTTTTTTAAAAAAAATTATGACGCTGGAAAACTGCAACATGTAGCGTCAGCCGCGCCCTGCCAGGTGCGCCAAAATGACGCATGCGTCGTAAAACGCTTGAAAACGCATTACAACGCATGTCCATGCGCCCCCAATGTTAAAGATAGGGGCGCATGATGCATGCGTCTGTATGCGTCGACGACGCTGCGCCCAAAGGCACAAATGTGAACGTAGCCATACACAGTATAATGCACCACACAGTATACTGACTCCTTAGTAGCCCCCAAACTGTTTGATGGCTCCAACAATGTAAAATGACCCCCACACTGTAATCACCATACTGTATGATGGCCCCCTAGATAGCCTCCATATACAGTAGCATAATGCACCAAATAGTCCACAATATAGTATAATGCACTCCCCATAGGCAGACTCTATAGCATACGGCAGCCCCCATAGGCAGATACTATAATAAGGCAGTACCCCCATAGGCAGACTCTGTAATAAGGCGGCAGACCCTGTTATAAGGCAGCACCCCCATAGTCAGACCCTGTAATAAGGCAGCCCCCATAGTCAGACCCTGTAATAAGGCAGCACCCCCATAGTCTGACCCTGTAATAAGGCAGCCCCCATAGTCAGACCCTGTAATAAGACAGCACCCCTTTAGTCAGACCCTGTAATAAGTGGGGAAGATATGGAGCCGGGAGGTCACTGCCCCTCAATGGGTAGAAGACTTGAAGAAGGAGGTTAAGTGGGTCCGTGAGGAAGTGGCTGAATATAAGAAGACCCCTGCTACCCTGCTTCAGAGTACAGCCCTCCGGTGCGGGAAAGAGAGACCGCCCCCCAAAGTGAGACTAGTGCCGCTCGGTGAAGAAGACTGCCTACATGCTACAATTGCGGAGCACCCAGTCAGAATGAAGAGGACACAACATGGACCCGGGATTCCCGGTTGAAGATAAGAAGAATCTGGGAAGAGATTGAGAGTCTGGGGAAAGCCCTTACTGCCGTTTTGGGGACCAGCGGCATACCCCGAGGTAACGTGCGGAAGCCGCCAGAATTAGATAGAGGAGAGGTGCGTAGCATGAAGAAGGCTTCAGTGGTGGCCCCAGAGTGTAACTCCGTATCCTGGGGTGAAGAGCAACTGCAGAAGAGAGATGTCTCCCGCCAAGGTCGACGATCCAGACTAAAGCGCCCTCCAAACAGACGCAGACGTGAGTGCTGGTCGTGCAGAAGGGTGGGACACATGTCCAGAAATTGCCCTAACCGAGAAGAGCGGTGGCAGAGATCCACTCACCCCTCTGAGGGTCCAACTAACTGGAGGGAATGTCGCCTCTGGAGGGAGTGGTACGGCAGAAACAGAAGAGCGCCACCTAGAGCAAGACAGTACCACAATGTCAGATGCCAATGAGAAGGGGAGAAAGTGCCAAGTGTTCCTGCGACGCTCGTTTTCAAGGTCCTAGTCGATGAGAAGGAGGAACCACTAATGTCGTCCCCTGAGGTGAATAGTGTGCTGGCTGTCAGCTTGCAAGATCCTGATCGGACAGAGGAAATGGAACAGCTGTGTGAGACAGGGCGTGTGGCTGAGAAGCCCTGGGAAGTGATGCCCGCAGAGTCCGGCGCAGATGATGAAGAGGCCGGCCTGCATGGTCTTAATCCATATGATTCTAGTTTACTGTAGACAAGAATGCTCCTGTCAAAGAGAGAGGGAGCTATGGAGAAGAATTACTTGTACTAAGCCCCCAGACTGAGGAGCCCGAGCAAGAAGTCCCTGAAGTTTCCGATAATGACAAGGAAAAGGACGAATCGTCTATGCAAGCATCTGCTAGCAGCCGAGCCAAGAAGAAGAAAAAAAAGAAGAGGACAGTGGATGCCGTTGCAAAATATAATGTGACAACACAAAATTCGTCTGAGGAATTTTCTTCTATGGCTGCTGACGAAGTAGAGGAACAATATCTCAACCTGACTGATGAACAACTCCTAGACCATGTAGTTTGGCAGTATGTGAAAGAAGAAAGGCAGAAGGAGACACGAGAATTGCAGGTATCTGACTCCCCTCAAAAGAACAAAGAGAAGCACGAAGAGTTCTCGCCCATGGAATGGCGAGCTTTAAGAGAGGGGGAATGTAAGGGGGTGAAGCCCAAAGGAGGTTGCTTTCCCTGCTCCTTACCTGGAACCACTTAGTCGTACAGCTGGGTTGTTGGGGGGAGGACTTTCTGCCCTGGACAGAGGGGACCATGTGACTGCTGGGGGCAGAGAGGAAGAGAGAGGGGTGTTGTTAGAAAAGAGCAGGAGAACAGAGCACACGAGACAGAGGGGACAGCGCGCCAGAGAGAAAGCAGGCTGCAGTGCCGCGCTCCCCGAGAGTGCTCCCTGTGAGGGCACTGAGGCTGAGATACCAGCCGTAGTGAAGGCTGGATGTGAGAGTGTGGACTCGGAAGCCTCCGTAATCAAAGAAGACTTTTCCCCAGACAGTGCAGAGACAGTGACCCGAGCGCGCAGCCCCGGTGACCGCAGTGACAAGCCAAGACTCCCTGAGTGTGACAAGTAAACTGCCCAGTGTGTGTGTAGCATCGCTACTGCAGAGAGACTGCCAGCTTAACATACAGAGACTCCTGCAGCAGTGTGCGTGTTCTACTTCCTGCTTCCAGTTTCACTCTGAGAAAAGGCTGCAAAGATTTAACCCCGGAGTCTCCAGTTCCCAAGAGACAGAGCAGAGACTTCAGAATCTTCAAGTGCTGTTGGTGACGGCACCCACGCTGGAAAAAGGACCCTTCAGTCAGGACCTCACTGGACTGATAAGTTACAAGAATACTCGTTAACCATTTCTATTCCGCTTAACTGTTTCATAGCTTCAGTTAGCTTGTTGTGTATTGTTATACTGTTTGCTCTTTTTCTATTAACCCCTCTGTTTTCTCCCTGCGAGGAAAATCTTACTCCTGTTAATAAATCCCCCTCAACAGTTGGTCTGTCTGTTCCGTGGTGACATACTCTATCCTGCACTCTATTACAGATCAGTGAGCTGTCATAAGCCATACAGATGAAGATGTAAGCAGAGCACCACATAAAGACCCCCCCACGGGCCCACCCCAAAGCACTGGAATCTCAATAACTGAAAACTAGAAATTAAGATTAAATAACAACCACAAGACGGATTTTATCAACCAAGGTATCAAATTGACCAGTATAACAGCGCCAACCTGACAGTGTCTGTTGGTTACTGAGCACAATACTGCTGACAGGTTCCCTTCCCGACCAATGCAGTATATGTAGGTCATGGCGATCATCTGCGCACAGGGGACTGTATGCCGGGAATCACTGATACTGACAGCTGACACTCGTCTATCAGTGCCAGGAGTAGTCCTGCACCACTCCCGACACTTTCACACCCTAAATGCTGCGGTCAAGCAGTGCATGATCTAACTAACTTGTGTCTGCAGAACTGACAGGTTATAAGGTATGGCAATTTCCTGCATTGCTATACCTTATAACTGCGATCAGACTGCAGAAGATGAAAGTCCCATAATGGGACTAATTGGAAAAAAAAGTTGTAGTCTCCTCAATTGAAATTTCACCAATAGAATGTATTGGATGTGGTAAATCCGCATGGTTTAGTAAACACATGAGGATTTACCTGTGTTTAATAGAAGGCAGCAGTGCATTGGACACAGCGAACATGCGCTGCCTCCCTCGGGGGTTTCGTCTCATTTACGTCACTCGAAGATTTAAAGGAAAACCCTGATTTGAGTGGTCAGCGTAGAGAGCCGGATAAATCTGATCCAAATTGTTATGTAAAATGTTCCCAATAAAAGCTTCAACTCAATCCACAACAAAAAACAAGTCTCCACTCACGTCCGTCATCTGTTAACTGAACTATAGGGGGTTTCCACGTTACTGGTAGCACAAAGGCTCTGGAAAAGCTAAATGGCCCTTACCCCCCCCCAAAAAAAAAAAAAAAGAAATTCAGCACATTCGGTGCTTCCAAATCCAAATGCACCCTTCCTTCTGAGCCCCAGTGTGCCTAATCCACATTTAGTGTCCACATGTTTGGCATTTCTGAACAGCCCACCTAATTTACAGTTACATGAGCTGGGCAAAATGTACGGGCACTGCAAGGTACTGGTCACTACAACGGCGGTTTTAAATTTTCACTCCTGTAGATAAATTCCCAAAGTGGTATAATTTCGAAAATGGCATCACTTCAGGGGGGATTCTGTTCTTCTATCACTTAGGTGCTCTTCATATGGAGTCGGCAAACTATTCTAGGAAATTCTGCGCTCAAGGATGCCTCCTGTATAACAGTACTGCTTAGCCATATGGCGAGACTCTGGAGGGATGGATCGCTATCTGCCAACAGCGCTCTGTCCTTCCCGTGTCTTGCCGAGTCTTCGGTGGGCCTAAAAATACTGTTTAGGTTCACGGCAGAGCTCAGAAAAGAAGGAATGGCGTTTTGGAATGCATGCTTTGATGGAATGGTCTGTCACTGTCATGTCTCGTTTTGAGAGCCCCTGATGTGCTCCACTTGTTGGGGTGTTTCACTGCTAAGGCATATCATGGGTCTCAAAAAAAGACATGACAGCGACAGACCATTCCATCAAAGTATGCATTCCAAAACACCATTCCTTCTTTTCTGAGCTCTGCAGTGAGCCAAATAGTATTTTACCCCCATATATGGGGTATGTGAACACTGAGGAGAACGTGCACAACAAATTGTATTGTGCAATTTCTCCTGTTACCCTTGTGAAAATGCAATATTTGGGTCTAAAAAAAACATTTTTGTGGGTAAAATGTGATTTTTTTTTATTTTCAAGGCTCAATGTTATAAACTTCTGTGAGCACCTAGTGGTTCATGGTGCTCACCACACATATAGATAGGTCCGCTGAGGGGTCTAGTTTCCAAAATAGTGTCACATGTGGGGATTTCCATTGTTTAGGCACATCAGGGGCTCTCCAAACGCGACATAGCTTCCACTAATTATTCCAGCAAATTTTAGATTCAAAAAGTCAAATGGCGCTCCTTCCCTTCCAAGCCCTGCTGTGTTCCCAAACTGCAGATTCTCCACACATATGCAGTATAAGCATACCTAGGAGAATCAGCACAACAAATTGTATGGTGCAATTTGGTGTCACTTGAGGGGTTTTCACTGTTTAGGCACATCAGGGGCTTTCCAAAAGCAACATGGCATCCCTTAATTATTGCAGCAAATTTTGCATTCAAAAAGTCAAATGGAGCTCCTTCCTTTCCAAGCTCTGTTGTGTGCCCAAACAGTAATTTTTCTCCACATCTGGGGTATCAGCGTATCTGGAGAAATTGCACAACAAATTTGGGGGTCAATTTTTTCCTGCTACCCTTACAAAAATACAAAATTTCGGGTCTAAAGTAAATTTTTTGTAGCAAAAAGGTAAATGTTAATTTTTTCCTTCCACATTCCAAAATTTCATGTGAAGCACCTGAAGGGTTAATAAACTTCTTTAATGTAGTTTTGAGCACCTTGAGGGGTGCAGTTTTTAGAATGGTGTCACTTTTGGGCATTTTCTGTCACATAGATCCCTCAAAGTCAATTCAAATGTAATGTGGTCCCTAAAAAATGGTTTTGTAAATCTTGTTGAAAAAATGAAAAATTGCTGGTCAACTTTTAACCCTTATAACTTTCTAACAAAAAATAGTTTCAAAAATTGTGCTGATGTAAATTAAACATGTGTGAAATGTTATTTATTAAGAATTTTATGTAATTGAACTCTCTGATTTAAGGGCATAAAAATTAAAAGTTTGAAAATTTCAAAAGTTTCCAAATTTTCACCAAATTTTAAATTTTTCACAAATAAATGCAAGTCATATCGAATAAATGTTACCACTATTGTGAAGTACAATATGTCACGAGAAAACATTCTCAGAATCAGTGGGATCCGTTGAGGCGTTCCAGAGTTATTTCCACATAAACTGACACTGGTCAGAATTGTAAAATTTAACCCGGTCATGAAGATGAAAACATGCTCGGGAGTGAAGGGGTTAATGCCAACCTATACAGCATATGATGGCATTTTGTTCCTTATGAGTACAGATTCCTAATGTCACAATGGCATTATATTAAAGCTAAAGGTCGAACAAATTTGATGTTGTACTCAAGATAAATCTCATTGGAGGAGGTGAAAACAAGCCACGAGTGTACAAGTTCGAGGCAATCCTGAAGTGTCCGCAACCGCTTTCCAAGAAGGTGAATTAATCTGAGCCAGAATCTCTCTTCATGCCAGAAAAACTATGCTATTGTTGAGAAAGAGTGTTTAGCCATAAAACAGGCCATATGTATGCTGAAGTATTACCTACTAGGCCATATGTTTAATCCCTTTACCCCTGAGGGTGGTTTACACGTTAATGTCCGGGCCAATTTTTATAATTCTGACCACTGTCCCTTTATGAGGTTATAACTCTGGAACGTTTCAACGGATCCTGGTTATTCTGACAGTTCTCTCGTGACATATTGTACTTCATGATAGAGGTAAAATTTCTTTGATATGACTTGTGTTTATATGTGAAAAAAACTGAAATTTCGCAAAAATTTTGAAAATTTCGCAATTTTCCAACTCTGAATTTTCATGTCCTTAAATCACACAGATATGTCACACAAAATACTTAATAAGTAACATTTCCCACATGTTTACTTTACATCAGCACAATTTCGGAACTTTTTTTTATTAGAGAGTTATAAGGGTTAAAAGTTGACTAGCGATTTCTCATTTTTACAACATCATTTTTTCTTTAGGGATCACATCACATTTGAAGTCACTTTGAAGGGTCTATATGATAGAAAATACCCAAACCATTCTAAAAAGAAGTTTATTAACCCTTCTGGTGCTTCAAAGGAATTTTTGGAATGTTTTTAAAAAAATGAACATTTAACTTCTTTTCACAAAAAATGTACTTCGGATCCAATTTTTTTTATTTTCCCAAGGGTAACAGGAGAAATTTGTTGTCCAATTTGTCCTGAGTACGCTGATACCCCTTATGTGGGGGGAACCACTGTTTGGGCTCATGGCAGAGCTCGGAAGGGAAGGAGCGCCGTTTGACTTTTACAAGGTAAAATTGGCTCGAATTGAGATCGGATGCCATGTTGCGTTTGTCGAGCCTCTTATGTGCCTGAACAATGAAAACCCCCAAGTGACACCTTTTTGGAAAATAGACCCCCTAAGGAACTCATCTAGATGTGTGGTGAGCACTTTGAACCCCCAATTGCTTCACAGAAGTTTATAACGTAAAGCCGTAATAATAAAAAAAATCACATTTTTTTGACAAAAATGATTTTTTCGTCCCCAATTTTTTATTTTCACAAGGGTAACAGGAGAAATTGGACCCCAAGCGTTGTTTTCCAATTTGTCCCGAGTACGCCGATACCCTATATGGGGGGTGGGGGGGTAAATCACTGTTTTTGGTGCACAGCAGAGCTTGGAAGGGAAGGAGCACCGTTTGACTTTTTCAACGCAGAATTGTCTGGAATTGAGATCGGTCGCCATGTCGTGTTTGGAGAGCCCCTGATGTGCCTAAACAGTGGAAGCCCCCCAATTCTAAGTCCAACCCTAACCTCAACTCACCCCCTAACCCTAATCCCAGCCCTAACCATAAACCTAACTCTAACACACCTCTAACCCTAATCCCAACCCTAACCTTCATCCCAACCCTAACCTTAATACAAACCCTAACCCTAACTTTAGCCCTAAGCCTACTGGGAAAATGGAAATAAATACATTTTTTTATTTTATTATTTTTCCCTAAGTGTTAGGGGTCGAGTTCCTGCCTCTGCACAGGGGAATTCTCGAGCCATCTCTGCTGCTGTCTCCCATTCTTCTCCTGCCGCAGTGGAGGCGTCGGTCCCAGTGTCATGCTCAGTCTGACACTGTGCGAAGGGTTGCTGCTGCCTTTCCAGCTTCTGCCATTATAGCCAGTACTGGTCAGCGGCGAGCAGACGTCTTTGGGACTCAGTCCTACTTTCCCCTTCTGAGCATGCCCAGGGTAAGATCTCTTATTGGAGATCAAGGGTCACATGGTCAGGTACTGCAGCTATTCCCATTGGTATTCTAGGAAGGTCCTGAAGTTGCTCAAGTTCTGTGGCAGATTCCCATTGGTCCTTTTTTTGGAAGGTCCTGTTGTTGCTGCAGCTATAAAAGGTGCGCATATCCGTACGGCCATGCGCTAGTATCTTTCTGAGTTATGTGCTTTGCGCCAGTGTGGTCATGTGAGATTGTATTCAGGGACCCGGCTGAAATAAGCCCCCAGAATACCGGCACCTCCGGTGAAGAGATTGTGTGTTTGAGTGTATTCAGGGACCCGGCAGAAATAAGCCCTTAGAATACCAGCACCTCCGGTGAGGAGATTGTGTGCATGCATGACCACTGACTGCTCTCTGTTGGGCAGTTAGCCTGTGCTCCTGTTTGATTTACAATTTATAGCAGGTTTTTATATCGGGTTTTTATGTTTGGCAGCTTTCACACGCTAAAAGATGCTTTTTATTGCAAAAAATAGTTTTTGCATCACCACATGCCTACAGTCATGTGAGGTCTTGTTTTTTGTGGGACGACCTGACGTTTTTATCTGTACCATTTTTGGGCACATGACATTTTTTGATCGCTTTTTATTATGATTTTTGGGAGGCAGAATTAACAAAAACCAGCAATTAATTAATTTCTTTTGAGTGAGGAGTTTTTGGGTCAGTACGATTACAGTGATACTTCATTTATTTTTTTTTTGTTTTGGCGCTTTAATGCAATAAAAATTATTTTATATAAAAAATAATTGTTTTTGCATCTCTTTATTCTGAGAGCTATAACTTTTTTATTTTTTTACTGATGACGCTGTATGGCGACTCCTTTTTTGCGGGACAAGATGACGTTTTCAGCTGTACCATGTTTTTTTATATCCGTCTTTTTGATCGCGTGTTATTCCACTTTTTGTTAGGCAGTATGATGATGATAAAGCATTGTTTTTTACCTCATTTTTTACGGTGTTCACTGAAGGGGTTAACTAGTGGGAGTTTTATAGGTTGGGTCGTTACGGACACAGCGATACTAAATATGTGTACTTCTATTGTTTTTTTTTATTTACATAAAAAAATGTATTTATTGGAACAATATTTTTTTTCTTTAAGGAATTTTTTAATAAAATATTTTTTTACATTGTCCCAGGATGTGACATCACTGTATAAAGTCAGATCGCTGATCTGACACTTTGCACAGCACTGTGTCAGATCAGCGTAGGAGGCTTCTCGGCGGCTGCTCTCAGCAGGCACTGAAAAAGCCACCTCCCTGCAGGACCCACGGCCATCTTGGATCTGGGGGCCTTCAGGGAGGAGACCCTCAGAACAACGCAATCACATTGTGTTGTTCTGAGGGTCCCAGGGATGCTTCTCTATGCCACTCGACCGCTGCGATCTTGTTTGATCACAGTGTTCCGGGGGTTAAAGTGCCGGGAGCGGTCCGTGGCCGCTCCTGGCACGTAGTACCGGGTGTCAGCTGTGATAATCAGCTGACACCCGGCCGCGATCACCCCCGTGATCGCGGGCGATCGCTTAGACGTACTATTCCGTCCATGGTCATACGGGCCCAGGTCACTTGGGCGGAATAGTACGTCGGATGGCAAAAAGGGGTTAAGCTAGTGTTAGACCATGCACCTATGAGGTCGTTAAGGGAAAAGAATGTTAAGAATGCCCAAGTAACTAGGTGGTTCTTAGGCCTTTAAGACTTTAGTTTCCACGTGCAAAGCACAGACCCAGGAAGATACACGATAACGCTGATGCCCAATCCAGAATTCCCTGTTTAATGTTTGAAGGTGCCAAAACCCCCGATTTTGGATAGAGGTGGGAGATATGTGACAGAGTCACTGGCAATGTATGAGGGGAGATATGTATCACAAAGATTGCTGTCTTCCATGATATGAAACTCAGAAGTTTCTACTCATATCTCCACCTCAATGGTGTGGTTCAGCAGTGCCACTGAATTTGTTTTCTCTGTCTATGTGCTGAACTGTGTTCTTGTACCCTGAGCAGGCAGATCTCCAGAGGCATATGTACTCTGTTATATGT
Organism: Ranitomeya variabilis; assembly: GCF_051348905.1. NCBI lineage: Eukaryota > Metazoa > Chordata > Amphibia > Anura > Dendrobatidae > Ranitomeya > Ranitomeya variabilis. Next base: position 642,422,365 of record NC_135233.1, read on the forward strand.
TATAGTTTGCTTTTCCATTTTTGCCAGAAAGGGCCACTATTATTTTGTTGAACTCCATACTGGTTTATGCCATGTTTTAAATAAAGTAGCTGAAGAAATGTTCTTATGTCTACCTCTGTGAGAAGCCGAGTGAGTAGCATTACCACATTTATCAATCTTCAACATATTGCACTCTTTCCTGTAAATAAATGTAGATTTTTTTGGTAGAAGATCCCCTATTATTTTGTCATTCTGCAACATGTTCCATTGTTTGTTTTTTTTTAACATATTTTTCAAAGTTGCAGTATATTGAGTGATAACAGGAATTGCTAATTGTGTATCAGTCAGTATTTTTGGTTCATCTTCCAACAGGTTGTCTCTATAAATTTCCATGATTTCATTTTGTGATTTTTTTTGTCTTCATAATCACCCATTCATAAATTTTACAGTCATTATATCCTCCTCAATTTTATAATCGCTTAATTTACTTATCTGACTTATAGGAATATTAAATAACCAACTGGGAAGATGCCAGAGTACCAGGTTCACACGTAGTTGGCAAGATGTATCGATCCTCCCACTTGCTAACATATACATTTGCATAACTAGGTGTGAACCTGGTACCCATTGCTGTCCCCCATTACCAGACATATTAGTTAATTTCATATTTGAAATAATTATGAGTTTAATTAAAGTGAACCTGTCACCAGGTTTTGGCGATATGAGATATGGCCACCACCTTTCAGGGTTAATATACAGCAGTCTATAATCAATATAAACGGCATCTCTGCGCTGTTGAGGGCAAAGCAAAGTACTGCAGAGCACAGGCACCAGGAAAGGTCAAAGAGACCTGGCGCCTGCCCACTGAAGTTCTTTGCTCTGCCCTCAACAGGGCAGAGAAGTATACCTGCACTGGAGCGTGATACCAGGGAGACTGTGTGGTTTATCACGTCTTTCGGATTCTGAGTTTAAATTTTCTAGCCACACCCAGGCCTGAGTACTACCACCTCTGCTCTCAATCAAGAAATTAGTTAAATAGGACTAGTGATGGGCGAACCCCTGGATGTTTGGATATGGCCGGTTCGGCTGAACAGTTAAAAAAGTTTGGTCCAGGTACCAGAACAATACCTGAACCCAGACCCCATTAACTTGAATAGGGGACCCAAAAATCCAGTGTTTGTCATGTGTACGACAGTGCAGCAAACACTGCCTCTGATCGGCAGTAAAATCGGTAAAAGCCGTGGGCTTGATGTCACCAGACAATACAAAGGTGACATCAACCCCACAAATATTAACCCCACTTGCCACCGCTAAAGGTTAAGTGGGAAGACCCGGGCAAAGCCCCAGAATTGGCGCATCTAATAGATGCACCTTTTCCCGGGGCAGCTGCGGGCTAATTTTAGGCTGGGTGGGGGTCAATATCCATGGCCCTTTACCAACCTGAGAATAACAGCCCCCAGTTGCGCTGTCATGCAGATGACAGTGTAAGAAACACCCTGTGTTCTGGGTGCCGAACCCAAACAGTAACATAGATTTCCTGGTGACGTCCTTGTTTGGAATCTGTGCCCAAAAAGTAACTTTTCGGTACGAACCCTGAACTTTACTGTTCGGGTGCCCCCATCTCTAAATAGGACCTGTCTGACAAAGTGAAGTAGACCAAAAGTTCATCAAAAGCTAGACATCATGCTACGATCCAAAGAAATTCTGGAACAAATGAGAAACAAAGTAATTTAGATCAATCAGTCTGGAAAAGGTTATAAAGCAATTTCTAAATCTTTGGGACTCCAGCGAACCACAGTGAGAGCCATTATGCACAAATGGTGAAAATATGGAACAGTGGTGAACCTTACCAGGAGTAGCCAGCCCACCAAATTTACCCCAAGAGCGTTGCGACGATTCATCCAAGAGGTCACAAAAGACCACACAACAACATCGTAAGAACTGCAGGCCTCACTTCCCTCAGTTAAGGTCAGTGTTCATGACTCCACCGTAAGAAAGAGACTGGGAAAAAATGGTCTGCATGGCAGAGTTCCAAGACGAAAACCACTGCTGAGCAATAAAAACATAAAGGCTTGTCTCAGCTTTGCCAAAAAAACATCTTGATGATCCCCAAGACTATTGAGTGAATACTATGTGGACTGATGAAACAAAAGTTGAAGTTTTTGGAAGGTGTATGTCCCATTACATTTGGCAAAGAAGTAACACAGAATTTCAGAAAAGGAACATCATACCAACAGTAACATATGGTTGTGGTAGTGGATTGGTTGGTGGCTGTTTTAGGGCTTGGAAGACTTGCTGTGGTAAATGGAACCATTAATTCTGCTGTCTACCAAAAAACCCTGAAGGAGAATGTCCGGTCATTTGTTCGTGACCTCAAACTCAAGCGCATTTGGGTTATGCAGCAGGACAATGATCCAAAACAATCCAGCAAGTCCACTTCTGAATGGCTTGAGAAAAACAAAATTAAGACTTTGGAGTGGCCTAGTCAAAGTCCTGAGCTTAATCCAATTGAGATGATGTGGCATGACCTTAAAAAAGCTGTTCTTGCTTGGAAACCATCCAATGTGGCTTAATTACAACAATTCTGCAAAGATGAGTGACGACACAGCATTTCTTCTTAATTATGCCAGACGTAAATTCAGTAGCCCAAGAATCATAAACTGTTGTCTGTAGTATTGACTCTTCTCAGAGGGTGAATATTTACCTCTAATATTAGCTCCTACAGTTTATTTTCTATTATCTTTGCAAAACAGTAATGCAGGGTTACTGAACAATGATGTTTGCTGATATGTTGATTACATACATTGTCCATGCCAGCCAGTTTGTTGGCATTCAGAACATAGGAGGACAAACTATTCAAATAGATTACATACTCAAACAAATGCAGGATGGCCTCATTCACATCTCTCTCTGATCTCTGGTTGAAGGCCAGTTGTGAACTATATAAAGACTTTTTCAGCTGGAAGAACACAGGACTGCTTCATTTACCATCACTGAAACCCCAGAGACATCTTAAAGGGTCACCTGGCCACATACCTCACTGCTCTCGGTTAGCTTCCTAAGCTTCTCATTACCTACTCTCTGTGGGGGACAGCCAAAAGTGGGTGGGGCTATTTGGCCCTGGAAGCAGCTCTAATCCTGTCGAGTCATCGGAAGGGTGAGAATCTGCAATTTGCACCATCTTGGGTATTTGCTGGGACTGTTCTATATGCTATTATGTGTTGGTGGTTCAATAAATTATTGCCACAGTTTTACCCTCACCCTGTCTTGTCTGAGAAGTATTCTGCCCATGCGGAGAGAGGCATTCAGTGGTATGAGTCCTGGTCCATACAGTCTTGAAGTTGAAGTGTGACAAACATACAAAAGAATAGGAAGTCGGGAAGGGGCATATACTTTTTCACATAACTGTATTGAGGTGCTCAGATACGCCACCGGTGTCACCCAGTGTGCCATTTTGGTTTAATTCTAACCATACACATTTATATTCTTTGCCTGATATGGTCCTCTGGGGGGTTACGGTGTCAAATTCGCCTTTCATATTTTCCCACATACTTCTGAATTGCTTACCTTTGAAGATTTCCAAGCTACATATGGGGTTTCTGATGCCGCTAAGTCACTATACATACATCTGCGTCATGCCGTGCGAGCAGTTTGGGAAAGCACCAGTGTTCCTAGGCTTTTGAAAATTGGAGAGACTCTTGGGGGGACCACTGATTTACCTAAACCTCTCACCCAAGCATATTCTTTTCTCCAGTCATCTGTTGTTAAGTCTTATGATAAAGCTCATGTGAAATGGGTGGTGGATATACTGGTCTTGATGGTGGAGGAATAGGGAGAGGTGTAAGATACATTTGACTCCCCAGTGTTGAGTACTAGGGACTGTTTGATCCAGTAAAAATTTCTAAACAAAGTTCATTATACCCCGGAGGGGTTGAGGAGGTTTCGGATGGCTCTGGATGATTTGCGGTTTCATTGTCAAGTGGTGGTGGGCTCTTTTCTGCATTCATGAAAATTCTTCCATTCTGGTTTGAGCTATTTTTGATTCTTCATGATCACTGATTTCCCTAGGGTGTTGTCCCCTAAAGTGTGCCTGCTAGGTATTATAAATGAGCTTATTGAAAAATCCTAAGACAGACTGTAGATTCCCCTGTATGTGCCATTGGCTGCAATTCACCAATAAATATAGTCCACTATATAAAGTCCTGCAATTCACCAATAAATATAGTCCACTATATAAAGTCCTTTATACAAATAGAAGATCTGTTTATAAATTTGATAAAGTATGAGGACGGTGGTTAGCAATAGCAGAAACTGCCCAATAGCATTACCAGTACAGACCTCTGCATATTTAGTTCTATCATATGTCTGCATAATGTGATACTTAATGACATTTCGGAAGACTGGTGATGGGTATGGCGACCGTTATGATTGGATGTTGTGTATGAGGTTGCATGTAGTGAGTGCATGGATATGATTATTTAGTTGTTAATTCATTCTATACAACTACATAATATTGATCTAATGTTAAGAGATTGAAAGGGCTTCAGTGGACATTAATGATACTTATTGACTCTAATGGTTGCTATTGTTAATATTTTCATTGTTTAAAAAAAATAGAAAATAATGCCTTTAAAAAAAAAAACAACAACAATCCTTTCCTGAGATAACAGGGCGACCTTGTGGATTCATTGCAGACTTATAGATCTTGGGAATATGATAAACATAGCTGATTTTCGATTGCAGTTGGTGATAAACTTAGCTCCCTCTTTTTTAAAGACCCACAATTTTATCCCCTTGAAACTCATTAGGGTTATCCTGTTTCATCTAAGCCGAGTGGATTATACAGAAAGTAACAATGAATAAGTATACCCAAGTCAGTGATTATTTTATATATTCCATACGCGCCAATATTTTACAAATATTTGCATTAGGAACAGACAAAGGGCTGGATGTAGCCTGAGGGATGCACTTTTTTCAAGTCTGATTTAGGATATTCGTTTAAATACCACACTCAAACTAAAATGTGATAAGTGAAAAATAAAAGGTCCTCCCAATGGGGCACATACTGGTTCCATCGCTGTCATCCTGAACTGATGGAAAAGAGTACCATTAAATGAAAATAAATTGCTTTCCAAAACAAATCTAAGTAATGTCACAACAAAAGCACTGTGTTCACTACTTAACTCCTTAATGTCCAGTGATGGATATATCTGACATTGGACGCTTCTCCGTTTGGTGTGGGCTCTGGCGATGAGCCCGCTCCTTTTCCAGCACATGACAGCTGAAACAGCCGGAATCGTGATCTACCAGCGGCTGTTAACATGTTAAATGTCAAACTCTGACAGCGGCATTTAACATGCACGCGCAGGAAGCCTCCCATGGAGACTATTGAAGCAAGTAAAAAAAAAAAAAGGTTTTTAAAAATATAAAAAAATAAAAAATATATAAAAGTTCAAATCACCCCCCATTCAAAATAAAATAAAAAAATTCAAATATAAACATATTTGGTATCGCCGAGTTCCGAATCGCCCGATCTATCAATATATAAAAATAATTTAATCCAATCAGCAAATGGCGTAGCGAGAAAAAAAATCAAAACGCCAGAATTACGTTTTTTTGCTCACTGCAACATTGCAATAAAATGCAGTAATGGGCGATCAAAAGATCATACACACACCAAAATGGTATCAATAAAAACATCAGATCGGCGGGCAAAAAATGGGCCCCAGCTCCCAAAAAACGGAGACACTACGGGGTTTGGAAAATGGCAACTTTAAAATTTTTTTTTTTTCTTTTACAAACTTTGGATTTTATATTCACCACTTAAATAAAAAAATGTTGGTATCTGTGAACTCGTAATGAGTAGTGATGGGTGAGCACTAAAATGCTCGGGTACTTGTTGCCCGGGTCGAGCAAATTGGAATACTCGGGTACTCGACCCTAGCAACGAGCTCAATTTAAGTCTATAGGAAACCTGAGGGTTTTTTTACCGCGATCCCCCCGGGGGTCCTTTTAAGGTCTAAAAACGTCTGAAAATGGAAACACTGCACAAATGACATGGGAACATCACGGGGATCACCTCTGGAAACATTTCTCACTCCGAGGTCACAGCTGTAAGCAATGTTGTCAGAGTTTCACGCCATTTTTACAGGTGCACCAAAAAACATACAAAACCCAAACCAAAATGGATTTTGCTGGGAAATACTGTATGTTAAGGTACATCCTTTCCAGGGTATGACTTGTATATAAGGCAAAATAATTAACGCCAGACCAATATGTTCCTCCACCACTTGTGCTATGTTCACACGCAGCGTTTTTGATGCGTTTTTCAAATTTAACATTGCTTTCAATCAATACAAATGCATTCACTGGGAAATGTCATTGTAAGATTTAACAACCCTAGCTGGCCATGTGGTGTGTGACACATAAGGAGACACATCTTGTTTCATTTATGAAGGAGGGACTCTTAAAGTCACAGAGCCTATTTTTAGAGGGGCATCAGGCAGCATTAATATTCTTAAAGGGTCGTTATTAAACAGTGGGTCTCCTATGCTGTTATTGCCTATGCAGTGAGTGGATGGGCTGCCAAAAATTAGGACGCACCCCAATACCCCTTTCAAGAGAGGTACAGGAGGGCTTCCTGAAAAAATGTTGCATTGAATGCAAGGCCTGCCCTGCTATCAAGTCATATGCACCCCAATAAGCCTCTGAACCCAGGTACTGGATGGCCACAGAAAAATCCACTTCCCATTATTCAGTTGGTCCTGACATACTGTTTTCTTATGTATTAACAGCAAGGCCTGCCCTGCTATCAAGTCATATGCACCCCAATAAGGCTTTGAACCCAGGCACTGGATGGCCACAGGAAAACCCACTTCACATTATTCAGTTGGTCGTGCCATAATGTTTTCTTATGTATTAACTGCAAGGCCTGCCGTGCTACCAAGTCATATGCACCCCAATAAGGCTTTGAACCCAGGTACTGGATGGCCACAGGAAAACCCACTTCACATTCTTCAGTTGGTCCTGCCATACTGTTTCCTTATGCATTGAATGCAAGGGCCGCCTTGACCCAAATTTGCACGCAACACAATTCCCCTTAGAAGAAACATGGAGGTGGGCCTCATAAAAAAACCTGCCCCATTACAAAGGAGCGGGTCTCCTAGACCCGTAATGCCCATACACTAAGTACATGGGCTGAAAAACATTTTTTTTTTAAATTTATGGGCATCATAGACACCTTTGCCCAAAAATTGATTGGCTGTAGCAGCACAGAACACGTTAACCCTGGTGATCTAGTGGCGGAGAATGATGAGAAGTGGAGGGAGGCCTCATTAAAAACTAGGCCCAATGTAAAGGAGCGGGTCTCCTAGACTTGTAATGCCCATACACTGTATGGCCTGACAAACATTTATCCCTGAAAAGTAAAAAATTTTTAGGTTTAAAATTAGTAACGGGCATCATAAAAACACCCTTGCACAAAAATTGAGTGACTTTTGCATCACGGAATATGTTCACCCTGGTGTTCTAGTGGTTGTGGATGATGAGGATAAGGAGGAGGATAACACCAAACAGACCAAATCAGGAAGCGTATACCCATATTTGGTTGTGAAGAGGTGCATGAGAATACACCTCCGCAAAAAAGACAATGTATTTGAGGTTATGTTTCGCTGTTTTCATTCGGTGGGTTACAGAAGTTTTGCCCAATCCAGCCCTTGTTCATTTTTATAAGAGTCAGCCTGTTAGCATTTTCAGTTGACAGGTGGATGCGCTTATCTGTTATAATTCCACCAGCGGCACTAAAAACCAGCTCTGACAGAACGCCAGCAGCAGAGAAGGCCAGGACCTCCAAGGCGTAGAGAGCCAGTTCATGCCACGTGTCTAGCTTGGATAACCAATAATTAAAAGGCACAGAGGAATCAGGGAGGACGTTTGTACGATCAGCAAGGTACTCCCTCAGCATCTTCCCAAACATTGCACTTCTTGTGAAAGCACCCCTTGCCACTGTGTTGGCACGATGGGAGGGTCTGAGAAAACTGTCCCAGAACTTAGCCATTGTTCCCCTGCCTGTGCTGGAGTGTACTTCTGTCTCTCTTCCTTGGACTCCTTGGTTGTACAACAAACTCTGATGTCTGCTGCCAGCGTTCTCAGATGAGAATTTTTATTTTTTTTCAATTTCTTGTAGCGCGGGTCTAGAAGGGTCACTGAAAATTTTAATAATGCGAGGGTCACAGTAAACGCAGCGCAACATAAAGTCACCCATGCGTGCCAGACTGCTAACAGGCAAGACTTCCGTGTCCTCACCAACAGGACGACTGACCATGCTGTCCTCCTCCTCATCCTCCTGCTCCCTGTCCTCAGACCACCCACGCTGAACAGACGGTATGACAGCTGTAATACCGTCTATAGCGCATGAAAGTAGCTCCTGTTCTTCCTCCTCCTCTTCATTGTCTACCAATCCACGTTGGGACGACATGAGGCTGGGCTGAGTGTAATCACCCTGTATGGTTCCTTGCTCCATGTCCTCGTGCTCGGCCTGCAATGCATCCTCTTTAATTGTGAGCAGAGAGGTTTTCAGAATGCAGAGAAGCGGGATGGTGATGCTAATTATGGCGTCATCGCTGCTCACCATCTTGGTGCAGTCCTCAAAGTATTGGAGGTTGGTACATATGTCCGACATCCATATCCACTCCTGAGGTCTTATGTGTGGAGTCTGAACTGAATAACGACAGCCTTGTTGATGCTGGTAGTCAACATCTGCCCTCTTCTGCTCACAAATCCTTTCCAACATATGCAGTATAGAGTTCCAACGCATGGGGACATCACACACCAGTCGGTGAGCAGCGAACGCTGCTGAAGCACGGCAAAGGTGGCTGAAGCTGTAGCTGACTTTCTAAAATGGGCAGAAAGGAGGCGTACTTTCACTAGCGGATCCAGCAGCTCCGGGTAGCTTTTGAGAAAACGTTGAATGGTGAGGTTAAGCACATGGGCCAGGCAAGGTACGTGTGAGCTCACCTTGCCTCAGAGCCGCCACCAGGTTCCGGCCATTTTCACAAACGACCATGCCTGGCTGTAGCTTCAGCGGTGTCAGCCAAAAATCTGACTGCTCTTTCAGCGCTGTCCACAACTCTTCAGCATTGTGCGGTTTGTTACCTTAGCAGATTAGCTTCAGCACAGCCTGTTGCCGCTTGGCTGACGCAGTGCTGTAGTGCTTCCAGCTTCTGACTGATGTGCTTTCAGAGATGGAGGCTAAAGAGGAGGAGGTGCAGGAGCTGTAGACTGTGGGGGCAGCCCTGATAGGGGTAGGGCCTGCAATCCTCGGAAGGATGTGTTCCATCCCAAGGTCCAACTGGGTCCCGGCTTCCACTATGTTAACCCAGTGTGACATCAGTGAGATGTACCCTCCCTGTCCACGTGTACTTGGTTAGGTAGACTTTCCTAGTAACAGCATTGTTGAGGGTACGAGTAATGTTGTGGGACACGTGTAATGCCGGTACGGCACACCGGGAGAAATAGTGGCGAATGGGGACCGAGTACCTTGGGATGGCCACCGCCATCAGGTTGCGGAAAGCTTGTCTCAACGAGCCTAAAAGACAACATTTCCAGCGCAAGCATGGCAGGTGCTGCAAATGGCCTGTTTGGGGTTATCTGCAGAGTCTTTAAAAAATAACCAGACTCGGGAAGATCTAACAGTTGGAATGGCAACTTCCGTCATGTTGGTGTTATGGGTATGGGGAACGGATGCACGCCTTCTGTCTGCGGCCACCACACTGCTTCTTCCTGCCTTTTGGGGTGCTATGCCTCCTTCCCCATGTGTGCTGCTGTCCTCGCTCTGCATGTCCTCCTGCCAGCTTGGGTCAGTTACTATGTCATCCACCACCTCGTGTTCCACATCCGCACCCTGCTCCTCCTCCTGACTTTCTGGCAATTGTGTCTCATCATCGTCCACCTCTTGTGACACTTTCCCACCATCGCCTTCGTGTGACCGTGGCTGCTCAAATCTTTGGGCATCGCTAAATGCGATCTCATCTTGCCCCACTTCAAGTTGACCGGCCGAGAGTCCGGAGTCTTTAAAGGGAAAACTGAACAGCTCTTCGGAGTGTCCAAGTGTGGGATCAGTTGTATCGGGGCACTGGGCATGGTGGGAGGAAGGAGGATCAGGGTGAGTAATATGAGGTCCACACTCACAGCTACTGAGACTTGACCGTGTGGAAGACGTGGTGTGGCTAAGTGACTGGAAGCATTATCTGCTATCTAACCAACAACCGTTTCACACTGCTCTGGGTACAATAGTGGTGTGCTGTAGTCACCTAGAAACTGGGACAGGAAGGTCAAGCGAGAAGATGTGGGTCTTTGTTGTGGCCCACTTTCAGCTTGGCCACGGCCTCATCCTCTGCATGCACCATCAGCATCATGTCCACTTCTCCGTCCCTTGCCTTGCCCATTTTTAATGGACTACTGAAATGTTTTAAAAGTTCAATACAAATCTATTCATTTTTGAGAAAACTTATATGTGATCAGTATGCCTGAAAAGCAAGTATTTGGAGACCACAGATAGACTGAGCGTCTGAATGAGATAACAGACTGTTTCAATATGTGGCCTGTTTTTTGGTTTACATTTTTTTATCACAATATACTGCATAGACCAAGGCTAGCAGACAAAAAAGGCAATGTATACCTGCAAAGCTAACATTTTGACACCACAGATACACCAGGCTTCTTGACGGAGATAACAGACAGGCCACATATTGAAACAGTCTGTTATCTTCGTCAGACTCCCGGTGTATCTGTGGTGTCCAAATTCTCGCTTTGCAGGCATACATTTCATTTTTTGGTCTGCTAGCCTTGGCCTATACAGTATTTTGTGGTAAAAAAAATTAAAACCAAAAAACAGGCCACATATTGAAACAGTTTTTTGGTTTTAATTTTTTTTTACCACAAAATACTGTATAGGCCAAGGCTAGCAGACCAAAAAATGAAATGTATGCCTGCAAAGCGAGAATTTGGACACCACAGATACACCGGGAGTCTGACGAAGATAACAGACTGTTTCAATATGTGGCCTGTTTTTTTGTTTTACTTTTTTTTTTACTGCAAAATACTGCATAGACCAAGGCTAGCAGACAAAAAAGGCAATGTATACCTGCAAAGCTAGGATTTTGACACCACAGATACACCAGGCGTCTGAAGGAGATAACAGAATGTTTCAATGTGGCCTGTTTTTGTTTTACATTTTTTTTACTGCAAAATTGTATAGACCAAGGCTAGCAGACAAAAAAAGGCAGTGTATGTCTGCAAAGCGAGGATTTTGACACCACAGATACACCGGGCGTCTGACGGAGATAACAGACTGTTTCAATATGTGGCCTGTTTTTTAGTTTAAATTTTTTTTAACCGCAAAATACTGTATAGACCAAGGCTAGCAGACACAAAAATGCAATGCATGCTTGAAAATTAAGAATTTGGAGACCACAGATAGACCAGGCGTCAGACAGTCAGATAACAAAATGTGGCCTTGATTTTTTTTGGCCCACCAAAATTGTGTCAATAAGTAGGCTATGACACTAAAAAAAAAATTGGAGTACTAAAATTGTTAAATATTTAGCGAAATATGCGATGCGTGTGGCGTACAAATCACAGTGATAAATATAAGAACTGTAGCTAAATATTTAGCTAAATATTTTTGGGCCAGTTACACATTTTTTGGGCAGCAAAATGGAGTCCAAAAATGTTGTAATACACTCCAAAAAATAATATAGTACCAAAAAAAGGCCAGATTTTTCTGCGCACTTTCATGGGACAAATTTTTTATTTTTTTTTAAATTGTTAGATTCTCACGCTCTTGTATTGCAATGACCTGGCTGTAGTCTGCAGTGTGACCAAGCAAATAAATGTAGTAAAAGGGGGCCTGTGGATTGCTTTCTAATAAAATTAGCAGGTATAAGGTGCAAAAAGAATATTGCCACGGATACCTCCAGCTACGTATATATAAAATACGCAGTAGCAGGTAGGAATGGAGCTTTTGCAGGTATGCAGTGAGATCTATATACTCACATACAGTGCCTGCATGCCTTGCACTGATGTGGATATGTGCACATAGACTCCCCTGTCTACCTAGTGCTGCAATCTATGTACCCCCGAATTAGCCCTAAAAAGGACTTTTGGTTTATCAGGATTTGTGGATTGAACACTAGTAGACCCACACTAACTAATAAATGTAAGAATCTGAGCCTATCTCAGCAGCAGCTCTCCCTACACTAGCTGAGTCCGGAGCAGAGCGGCGCCAGGTCTCTTATAGACCTGATGACGCTGTGCGGCCAGCTAATCACTGTAATAGCACAACAAAGATGGCTGCGGTATTACAGTGCATGGCAGACAATCCCTGCATGGTGATTGGAGCTCTAAAATTAAAAAATTAATTTAATTAAAAGGAGGAGACCCGAGCTCCCACCGAATAATCACGGAAATACTCGGTGCTCGCCATGTACACCGAGCATAGTCATACTCGGGCGAGTACCGAATAGTGGCGAGCACGTTCGCTCATCACTAGTAATGAGCTGTGGAATCATAGTGGCAGGTCAGTTTTAGCATTTAGTGAACATGGTAAAAAAAATCCAAAAAACAATTGTGGAATTGCACTTTTTTTTGCAATTTCACTACATTTGGAATTTTGTTCCTGTTTTCCAGTACACAATATGGTAAAATCAATGGTGCCATTCAAAAGTACAACTCGTTCCGCAAAGAACAAGCCCTCACATGGCCATATTGACAGAAAAATGAATGGGCGTGGGAAGAAAGGGAGCAAAAAATGGAAATGCAAAAACAAAAATACCCCTGGTCCTTAAGAGGTTAAATATGCCTTGGAGCACAATTTTTAAACCTTTGGGTGCTCGCTCGTTCATCAGCTCAGTATGACAGACAAAATGCTATCTAAATGAATTGAGGCCTAAGTTTACACCACCTGTTAGAAAGCTAACTGTGAGAGAAAGTAACTTTACCAAAATAATGGCACATTTCTTGACTGGATTAGTTTGATAAATATGTCCAAATGGTTTCATTGTTCATATAAAATCGGATTTTATTCTCTGTTCATCTTTAGTACTTGAAAATAGAAAAAAAATCTTAAAAAGATTCACAAACTATGTAATTTTATTTATTGTTTTTTTTGCTTACATTTCTTTACAATATGGTACATTGTTCACCACCTCTTGGACTCAATAAATATGGTATGCCTTACTGTAAGCTGAATGGCAATTTTCTAAGGCTCCAAAAACACTTATTGAACAATTAAATAGACAAAAGAAATGTACTACTATATAACAGAAAAAGGAATAATGGCATAAAGACTACTGTAAAAAAAAATACACAAACACATTCAGTTAACATGTCAAAAGGAACATTCCAACTTAGTCAAATGTTTGCTATATTCAGTAAAAACTATATAACAGTCTTGGTTATGTAGAAGCACTGCAGTCAATTTCATCGACTTAACTATAATTCCAAGCAATGTACTACACAAATGCTTGCCAAACAGACAAATTACATCTGGGAGAGAAACATACAACTTACGGTAATCCATATTTATTCAAGGTTTTTCCTCCACAAATAATTCCAGAAATTGCAGTAGTTTTGAGGTTAATACACATAGTGTGTTATTTATGCTATAAATGTCACTTTAGCATGTGTCTCATTACATTTATTCTTAGAAAAAAAAAATCCTTTATAAAGAGAACATGAATTTCTGCACAATGTTATGAACGCCAAATGTAAAAACTTAACTGTAAAGAATGTATGAGACAGATAAATGGACTGAATTATTACTATTAAAACCAAACAATCTGTGCTTTATTTAACATATGCCAAGTCAAGCAAATGACGTCTGCAAAAGAGGAAAATGGGAAAACTGGTTTGCTTTCATTAACAATAACACATTACACTTTCAATCCAATAGTTTCTGTTGAAGAAGAATATTATTCAATAATACAAAAAAAAGAAAACAATTAAAGCACAACACATTTAGGGTCATTTACCAAGTGCAGTGCTAATGTACAGTATACAAGAGTGCCTTGGAATATTTTTCAATAATGAACATAAAAGTAACATGGCAGCCAATGACTTCTATGAAAGCTTACCTTGCTACTGCCTCAAAAACCCTTACAACTACTCTCTTCCATTACCTAATAAGTCATTCACTAGACCGCAGTTCTTTAAATGAAGCATTCTGACCACTTTTTAAGTGTAATTCTTAAAGGGGTTGTCTGGGCATAAGTATAAATGACCTAACGTCAAGATAGGTCATCAATAGCAGATTTGTGGGAGTCGAACTCCTGGAACCCCCACTGATCATCTGACATTAGCTCTGGCAGTGGCCAGATGTAAACTATGAGCTGATGATCATTGGGTTGCCAGGAGTCAGACTCCAATTGATATGCTATGGATGACCTATCCATTGGAAAGGTCACCAATGCCCAGACAACCTGTATAAAAGATGGGAGCCAGAAGGTATTCAGGGTAAAGCAGTGTTGTCTCCCAAGTGTGAGAACGGTTTAGAGTACCCATGCTTTGTGCAGCACCACCAGCACTTCCGATGTGGCCCGGCTATTGAACACACTAGATTCTGCAATTAATGCGACCCACTTTGCACTTTGATTAGCCATTAGGTAGGTACACTACCTCATCTCTACTATTGTGTCTTGGAGATTTTTATCCAACCTTATCGCTATCATTGTATCTAAGAGATATTTATGCCACCTTATCTCTATTATTCTATCTCCTATATCTTTATCCTACGTTATCTTTATTAGGGCTCTTTCAGACGTCCATGATTATCGGTCCAGTATTGGATCTCAATGCATGGACTGGCTGCTTGTCTCCCGACCCTGTGACAGCCTCATATAAATAATATGATGCTGATACACTCTGGGCTGGCAGACATGCGGCCAGCCAATGCACTGAGGTCTGAGATTGGACAGATAATCATGGATGTCTGATTGTGTCTTACAATATGCAAAATGATTAGCAGAGAATGGATGAGTATAGCATCCGTATGAATGGCAATTCTGATATGACCTCCAGAAATGACCACGCAAGTGAAATATATGGTTTAATAACAAAGTACAAAAACAATCATCACACACCTTAATTCAGTTGTTGCAGTTCTCCCTACAGTGTAAGTTGCCATTTTACATGACAACACACAAAATGGCATCATGCAAGCTCAATTACAACTACCGTGTTACAAATTGCACAGCACTTTGCAAAGGACCCTCAATATATTTACTGCATAACTGTTATATGACACACAACAATAGCCTCCTCCTCCCATAGCGGAAGGTATTGGGAGCAGAACCCCCATACTAGTTGGAAACAATTATTGCTTGAAGAAAATCAGTTTACTTCCACATCATAAAAAGTGCACTTAAGTGCATGGACAACACATCAAAAATGCAATAGAAAATAGTGCCTGTCTGTATTTGAGTTGCTGTGCAGTATAAAAATAAGTCAATGGCCTCAACAAGTTGAACAATGGTAAGTGCAAAGTGCATCCAACAGTCCCTCTGTCACCTGCACTCAACAGCCATTGCATTCTGTGTCGATAGGGATGGGTCCGCTAAGGTCAACATTACAGCTGCAGTGATGGAACTTGAGGAAGGTGATGATGACATGGTGGCCAGAACTGCGCCTGTGAACAAGAAGACATTTTTAAAGAACAAGAAAAAGTATGGATTTTCAAAATCCATAAATAATTCCAAGGAGTAATGTATGCCATGATATAATTATTTTGAAATCTAATGGAAACAACAATAGTACAAATAAAGAGATAACTAAGTAAAATGATCTATTCTCTTTTAAAAATAGCAAATCTTTTTTTTTTCCGGCAAGAATAACCTGTAAGCATTATTTCAGGTAAAGCATTTCTCTACTTGCAGAGCTTCACTTTCACCTTACCCAAGCAAAACTTAATTTCTTGCATCTCCTAACTAGTAGGGTTCATGTTAAATACATCAGCAACAAATTTAATGAAACAGTACAAAAATCACACATAGGGTAGGTTCACATTTGCGGTTGAGTAAGCAGCGTTTCATACGCAACCGCATCGCATGCAAACACTGCTTTTTTTATCCGCATCAACTTACGCATGACGTATAAAAAAACGCAACGTGTTTGCATGTGTTCGCGTTGTTTATGCGCATGCGTTTGTTATGAAAACATTTTTCAAGGAGAATTTCATTGACACAAGTCACACCCAATGGGTGTGGCTCATGGGATTTCTGTATATAGACCCTTGTGCAAACGCAAGTACTTGCATTCCTATACACTGTAATAAGTTGTTTTGACGCACTCCTTCCGCAAGTGTCCGCATGCATATGGCGGCGGAAATTTGACACCAAAAAATTCTAACATTGTGCGTCAGCTGCGCACCGCGAAAATATGAATGCGTAAGCAAACGCCGGCGAATGCATACAAATGCATGCATCTGCGTCTACAATGTAAAAGATAGGAAATCAAGACGCATGCGGATGTATGTGTCAGAAACGCTGCGGACACAACCACAAATGTGAAACCAGCCATAAGTCATAGAGCATTGATTCCTCACTTATAAAGCAAAAATTCTAAAAATACCATTTAAGAATTTATTGTCCCTCCATGTTGTTGGGTCTCATCGCTCCTATTAGGGACATCTGGAAAATGTGTTCGAAAGGAGTTAATTTAGGCTTGCCATTCACATCTTTCATGTTTCATCAAGAGTTTTCGGACAGCCTTACATCTGTCCTCTCTAAACTATTGTCCTATGCGGGCCTGTATATCTTTGCGGACATAATCTACTAAAGGTCTGGATCCTTTCACTTATTTAATAAAGGAGTTCTCTGGTCTAAAAAGAGAAGTCTGCAGTAATTCCTTGTGTCTGCACACTTGTGAAACCTCCCAGCGTTGTCCACTGTGAGAAGTCAACAATTTCTGAATGGGGAACAGGGGATCTATGCGATATGCCTACTTCTAGGCAGAAGCTGTCTAGTGGGCGAAACCTCGCTCCATACAAGATTATTTAGCGAAGCCTTTCACAGTAGACGGCTGCGCCCTCGCTCCATACACTTGTATAGAGCAAGGCCGACCCACGGCTTCTGCTCGGGAATAGGCATATTGCATACGTAATCCATGTTCTCGGCTCGGAAACCGTTGAATCCTTGCAGCGCAGTGACTGCAAATGTCACAATCCGACTGGCGAGTAACCTGGGACCCGGAGCACCTTTCCTGGCTCTAACACTAGGGGGTGCCCTAGCTCGCCCTGTTCCCCGGGATACTTCAGATGGCGAAGATGGCGCTGCCTCCACCCTTGCCTCATCTCCTAGTACAGCCCTTCGCCAGTCCCCTTCCCCCACCCAGGGAAGAGAGGCGCTACTGTTCACTGCAGTACACCAACCCGACAGACAGGGTAACAAAGACAAGGGTAAACTAAAAACTACACACACACACAAAATATACACTCACATATTACAGAGGTATTCACCAGGGTGTGTAGGGAGGGGGAAGAAAGCAATACAGGGAAGGATAAGGAATTTCCAAGTGTACAAACCAGACAACAGTTGCTAATAAACTTTTCCAGCACTCCTTCTCAAAACCAACATCTCCCACTCCAATGTCATGCAGCAAGTGCTAACTCTGACGACTTGATAATCTAGCCCAGATTTTAAAGGGAAAAAGAAGTGGCTAACCGAGCATAGCTGAATGTAGGAGTTTCCAATATGGCCGATTAACCCCTGTTCTGCAGGAAGAAATAAACACGTTTAATACACTGGAGAAGTGCTTCTTCTCAGTGTAGTAGGAGCAACTAGATGCTGCAGTCTTCTGGCTCTGCTCCGTTGTGGTAACCTCGTGACAGCAAACTTTTCATTTTAGGATAAACGCTTTAAGGATCATCAATCCAATTCCCTCCCATGCTTAAGTAGATATCACTAATTTTAAATTCAGCACTTCTCTACTTCTTTATTCCAAAGTACTCAAGTTTCCATTCCAACAAGGATGAGAAAACATACAGAGCGGGATCCTCAACTAGAGGTCTAATCTCAGCCATTATTTCATGATTTGCACATCATTAGCATGTCTATCAATCTTGTGATTTTGATAATTCCACGACTTTCCCTTTTTGGTGATGCAATTTCAATGTTGAGGAGTTTATATACTGCAATACCACAATATTGTAGCACATAGAGAAAATGGAAGTATCCTAAGTCACCCCCAAAATCCATTTTAAATGAGTTATACAATATTACATTTAAATGGGCTATGCAGCCACTATAACAACCATACTAGCATTGTACCAGTTACTGGTACAGTGCCCGAGAACATACATTTTAATTCATAGGCAAATGAGGAGACTTTACTACACCCTTGGCAAGGCCAAGAGTTTGGTGCAATGTGATGCTTCCTCATTTGCATATTGAGGATATTCCTCTGCTTCTGATTGACAGAGCTTGCTTCCCAAAGTGAGCACTATCTGAATGCCTCCAGCATGTGCTGTAATATCTCTATATACTCTTTTTGCCTAACCCCTGACGAGGAGCTGTGGTATAATCAGACCAAGTTCCAGCAAGGTGAGACACGGCCATTACACAGTACACAGCAGGGGCACATTTATAAGATTATCTCAGCACAGGAACATTTTTTTTTAACACATCCAATTGTGGATGTGTTAAAAGTCTGAAGAAATGTAATTTTTAGCTATACATTGAATACTCAACATGCTTATATATACAGAATAAATACAGGATCAGAAGAATAAAAATAGTTGTGACCACGTGCAATGGACGGGATTTTCGCATGGCTTAATTTACTGGATATTATGTGTGACTATCATCATGAACCGAGTTGTAGGTTAGGGTGGGGGTCTTTTTGTTTTTAAGGGGATAGATATGAGATGTTCATTGTTAGTGACATTTTTGTCACTATTTTGCTCCTTGTAATATCTCTAAAATGCTCAATAAAAATGTATCTGATAAAAAAAAAAAAAGTTGAGTCAAGCAAGTCTCAGGAAAACCTAGGCAATAAACATGCCTTCCGTGAGAAAGCTGAACTTGAGGTGTCATTGAACCTTCCAATAGGACAATTATCACAAGCTTAAAACAAGCATAAGACTCGAAGTGGCCATCACAGTTACCGGACTTGAACCCCATTAAAAATCCAAAGAAGGAGGTTGCAGTATGCAAACCCAAGAATATTGGTGAATTGGAAACCATTGCCCATGAGGAAATAACCCAAATTTATTGCCAGAAGGTAGTGTCTAACTAAACATCACATTTACAGCGGGTCGTAACAGCGAAAGGGTGCCCTACTAAATACTAAAGACACTTGCTATGAAGTGGTTGACTAATTCTGAGGATGTAGTAGTCATCACAAGTGGCATTTTGTGTTGAACTTGGAGAAAACACTCAGTTGTGTTGAGATTTTTACATTTTTCTTGTTTAATTGGTTTATTGCAAACAGAAGAACATTTGTATATTTTTCTAATAAAAACTAATTTGCAATGGAGGCTCTATTATTTTGATAGCAACTGTATATTAGTGCTAAATACCTCTTTCTCTGCTTATGTTATGTTCCTTAGTAGTGATGAGCGAGTGTACTCGTTGCTCGGGTGACCTCCGAGTATTTATGGCTGCTGGGAGATTTAGTTTTCATCCCGGCAGCTGAATGATTTGCGACTACTAGCCTGCTTGATTACATGTGGGAAATCCCTAGAAACCAGGCAACCCCCACATGTACTCAGCCTGGCTAGCAGCTGTAAATCATTCAACTGCAGGGATGATTCTTTAGCACTTATACGTTTTAAATTTACTGATAAAAGGGTACCGATTTTTAGAAAGACCAAGTCACATCTGCCCATAGAATCTATGGAAAAGTGAGGTGAAGAGGAGACTAGCTTCTATTATCTCTTGAATACGATTCACCCGCAGCAGAGAAGAAAATATCCTGCTCCCCAAACTCTCTGCATTCTACCCTCAGAAGCAGCAGCAGTCAAGAGGGGATTGAATTAACGGCATTCAAGGGAGCAAGGAATCCAGCACTCGGGTGCAAAAATCCTTTATCATTAAAGGGAACCTGTCACCCCGTTTTTTCCGTATGAGATAAAAATACTGTTAAATAGGGCCTGAGCTGTGCATTACAATAGTGTAAAAAATAGTGGAAAAATAAGCAAGATCTGGGGGAAGACACCACGCCCATCTGACCAGACCAGCCTGATTGACAGGCGAAAACGGCTACTTTGGTAACGTATTAAGACAGCATAGGTGGGGAATCGGGGTCCACAAAATACACTATTGTAATGCACAGCTCAGGCCCTATTTAACAGTATTTTTATCTCATACGGAAAAAACGGGGTGACAGGTTCCCTTTAACTATGTCTGTCTCTAAATTTGCACCTGCTTTCTCCTTTCTACATACTTTTTTTGGACAACTATTACCATATCTAAGTGAAAAGGAAAAGTCATCTCCTCTTTGGCCACTGATTTTACCTGTGAAGTCACAATGAAGCACAACAATTTAGTGGGCAAGGAGAAGAGGAGGAAGAAGGGAGACAGCCAAATTGTCTTAACTTAGATTGTATTATCGATTAAAGGTAATTTGCTTTATAACCAAATGTAAACTATAAAGTCTGTTTCCAACATAAATAAAAAGTTAGAACAGTGGTGAATCTGTTGTAAAAATTTCAGATTGACTTACAGAGAGAGTGTTTTATCTTACAAAAAGAGTATTTCATCTGGCCATTTAAAAAAATACTGCAAGTCTGCTTGTTAGCTTTGCTCATAAACAGATGATAACCACCACTACTGTTCTGTAGGAGCTGTTGGCAGACCACAGGCACCATTCACTGGTTGCCCATTGTTTTAAATGAAGCAGTAAGAGGGGTTCCACTGTGCCTCCATAAGTCTCTTTATCTGTATGAATGGAAGCACATAAAGCAGAGTTTTCTAACATCGTAAGAATTAAAAGCTGATGATAATGATGAAAAACACATACCTTCCCTTTCTTTCTTCTTAGAATGTTTTCTTCTTCTATCGATGGAAGCTACTTCAGATTTTAATGACACATAGTGTTTCCGAAGTTCTTTAAGTTTTTCCTGAAGAAATGCAATGCGTTCTATGCTTGCCATGTTTTCCAGATCAGCTGAAAACAATATCACATACTGAATAAGCAGATATCAAAAGCAGACATCAAATCGTTTACTATTGTTTATTATTTTCTTTATTAAACAAAATGAGCAGCAATGTTTCATAATTAGAGGACAGAAAATGCTTATACTTTTGGAGGCCAAACAAACACAATAAAATAGCATCACTATAAACACTGATGCGTTTCTGTATGCATCCCACTGAAACTCTGGAGGAGGGGTGAACTCCATCACTTCCTGGGGACTGGAATAATCGATTACATTTTTCTGTCACTTCCATGACAGTTACTTCAGCTGCTTGCTATAAATGCTCCTACCCTGCTTAACTGTATGAAGATAAGACAGCGGGGCAGTGTGTGCCTTCTCTTTGGCTGTCCCTGCTACAGCACCTGTTTTGGACCTCAGACTTAAGAGTTCTTTCTGTTCTCTGAATGCAGCGCTCTGTATAACCCTGCCCACACTCTTGATTGGCAGGTTTCTGTGTATACTCTGCATAGGCAGGAAGCTGACAATCAGAGGTGGGCGGGGTTATGCAGAGCTCATGAAAATGGAGGACTACTGGCTGCAGCAAGTTTACTAGTCTTCTAATGATAATCTCTTGCTGAGAAAACAGTGACTTTATCAAAACTACACTATGCAGCCCAGTAAGTGACACATTGCTGTAATCACGATCTCTGCCCCTACATTATACTGCTCTTAGACAAAGTAGTAAAAACCTGGTGATTGATTCCCTTTAATGTGTGAATGTCACATATCTTGACAAGGGGTTACTCTATCAGTGAAGAGGTGGCCACACAATTTTGGTGAGAACACTGAGCATTTGAAAAAGCAAGCAAGGGAAATGTAGAAACTTTTTCCATGCACTAAATCCCCAAACTCAGGCTCCACATAAAGAACATCCCATATTAACTTCTACTAGATGAAAATCAAGATAACTTCTTGTTAGCCTACTCAAAAGGTGCATTTAATTATAAAGCTACTGTACTTGTCACAATCTAAAGTACACTACATTAATAATAAAAAATATATATACATACATAACTGGAAACTCCACTTGTACACTTTAGGTAAACAATCACTATATTCCTTCTGAAAAGATTCTCTTTCTTTGTGTTTCACATATTTTTCTTGTGCAGCCAATCCAGATGACATTTTGGTATGTTTTGATGCTACACTAGAACATGACTTTGAAGTCTGAAGTTCACCAGCGGAAAAGTCTTCACTATCACTGGTATTAGCTGAAAAAAAAAAAAAGGATACAAATAATTGTGCTTGTTAATGTGCTATAGCCTTCTTCTCATACCCCTCGCTTGGCCCCCATAAAATAATAAAGCCTATACTCACTCCAGCTGGTGCTTTCCCTGCAGTGTCGGCACTAGCGGTCCTGGGGCTCCCATGCGGTTGTTGTGACATGTGATGACAGCGCCCAATCAGCGCTGGCGTCACTGTCCCCGCCTCTTGTCCAATTGAGCAGGAAGAACAAGTCCAAGATCAGCTGCAGCCCAGGCTTCCTCTTCTTGCTCGATTTTTTGAAGGCGGAGGCAGTGACACCAGTGCTGAGTGGGCGCTGGTGTCAAAACAACCGCACGAGGGCCCTGGGACCGCCAGTGCCGACACCACGGGAACAAAGCCAGCAAGAGAGGTGCCAACCATTTTGATAAAGAAGGGGTTGTCCTAGTAACGGACAACCCCTTTAACTCTAGCACCACCTATTGGATATAGCAATACTAAAAGTAAATCGACCCTTTAAACGAGCCTTGCCACATGACTTAAGATAAGAAGCCAAACTGAAAAATCCATTTCCAAACATGTTTTGGGGTGTTTGCTCCTCTTCAGTGCAAAGCAAGAGACTTGATTTAACTATGTGAGGCCTCTTACTAGGGAGGTAAGGGTAAATGTTTCTCCTTGTAGAAAGTGCCAAGCCAGCGTAAGGCAATCACCCTGAAAAAAAAAGTCTGCAAATGGAGTTTCTGATTTGACTTCTTATCCTAAGTCAGGGATGTCCAACTCAAGGAGGGCCAAAGCTAAAACCATGGACAAAGTCGCAAGCCAACCTTTATATTTATTAAAAGTTTTACCTTATCATTAACTATAACAATGAACTTTTTCATATGGAAACAAACATAAAAGGGGTTGTTCCATGAACAAAGTACATTTTACTTAATAGATCTTAGAATAAAATAATGGAATAGGTTATGTAAGAGCAGTAAAAAGCATATGGCCCAATAATCTAGTTTAAATATGTAATAACAAAGGTTAAAAAAAACTTGAATAATACAGATAGCAAACAAAAGTGTCCCCAAACACAGTATGATACCCCCACAGTGAATTGTTCCACAGTACCTTCCACGCACATGATATGATGACCCTACTGTACCCCCCTTCCTCAACCCCCCAACAAAGAATGGTGACTCCCATCACAATAAGATTCTCCAACTGTACTCCCCACCCAGCCCTTCATACAGTATAGTAGCCACAAAAAGTGCTCCATACAGTATAATAGCCCCACATAGTCCTCCATACAGTATAATGGCCACAAAAATTGCTCCATACAGTACTGTGGCCCCCACATAGTCCTCTATAGAGTGTAACTAGGCCCTGCATTGCCTTCCATACAGTATAAAGGCCCCAAATAGTGCTCCATACAGTATAATGGGCCCAATATAGTGCTCCCTACAATATAATGACGTCACATAGTGTTCAATAAAGTATAATGGGCCCAATACAGTATAATGGCCTCACAGTGCTCCATACAGTGTAATGGGCCCCACATAGTAAAGCTGTGGAGATGATAAGCCAAACTTCCTCAATTTACCTTACTCCCTACTCCAACTCTGACCCCACAGCACTGCTTCACTACTGAGCATGTACATAAAGTGCAGCACAGATTCGGGTCAACTAAAATCCCAGATCCTTAGATCATGAACAGAACAGACATTTATAGGACACTTTATAACTTTCCCAAATTCTCATGAAAAAATTTACAGCACATCCTGTACTGAACTGCTGTACCCAATTTATTACATATTTTAGGAGTCGGGAGTCCATTTTATACCAACTACACCAAAATGGACACGAGCTATAGTGCTTCATATAGTATAATTGTTACGGAACTGCAACACAGAACTAGAATAGAAGGGGGGAAAACTGACCCTGCACTGAGACTAGGCTGATACCCTACGATGGAGTGGGCGACCCATTCCTTGCGAATAGACCCACCGACGATCCTAGGTTAAACTCAAGCAAAGACCTATAGACAGGGTGAAAGAGGTCCCTGAAAGATCTAAGGACTGGGTATAAAAACAGGTCACCTCCTAATAGAAAACACCGAGACGGTTGCAGAAACCAACTGAAAATAGAAACTAAGGATAGCAGAACCAGAGGTCCCAGAACTGCACAATATCAAACACAGAAAGCTATCAAAGCACCTAGCCAGAACTCTAGCGGATTAACACTGTTGTCCAGCAAGGAATAGGAAGCAGGTGCTGGGTAATAAAGGGTGATACAATCACCTGACCTAAGACAACCCAGCACCAGGGGAAAAAGACCAGCAGCCAGAAAACCACAACAAGATGGCGGATTGTCAAAAAACAAAACAGATTCTAACAATAATAGCCCCACATACTGCTCCATATAGTATAATAGACACCACATAGTACTCCATACAGTATAGAGGGCAGCATATAGTGCTCCATAGCGTATAATGGCCCCACATTGTGCTCCATACAGTATAATGAGCCCTATATAGTGCTTCATACAATATAATGGGCATCACATTTAAAAAAAAAACCCTCTCCTCTGCCTGTTACCCCGATGCTCTGGTCTCTTTATGGTATAATCAGATCCTCTGAACATCTCGGTACAGTGGGCGCGTTGTAATAATGTCATCATGCATTGCGTTTAGGTGTCAGAGAGGGAATGAATGGAGGAGGAGCATCAGTTGATACTTGCTCCTCCATCATTGCTTTCAACTGTATAGACATCTAGGATGCCGATATAGTTGAAAGTGCGATACAGGGTGAAAGTGCGATGTCGGGCGGGAGGGGAGAACTGCCTGGCATTGCGAGACAAATATACTCACTCTGAGGGTCTGATTTGGCTCGCGGGCCAGAGTTTCATATATGTGTCCCAACTCATGTGGTAAGGTTCATTGAAGGGTCAATATTGACTATTAGGAATCTTACATCCAATAGGTGGCACTAGAGTTCCAGTCCTTTTCCTGTCTGAAGAGGCCATTTTCAAATTTAAATTCCCAGAGGAGCATTGCATGACCTATAAGTCTCCTAAAGCTGGCTTCGCACTCTCCACAAGGAGAAATATGCCACCTTAAACTCTATTATTGTATTTCATCAGGACACTAAATATTTCATCCACAATTGAACCTCTGAGGCAACCAACCAAAATAGCACTGTAAATGTGGTTGGACCTGACAAAGAAAAACAAAGGTCTACTTGTGATTGCAAAATAAAGAGACTCCAGATCCACGAACTGTGATTCTTTATTCACATAAGCAATTCGGAAGACATACACAGTCAGCGATAAAAATACACATGACCCGCATCAACGCGTTTCAGGTGTCTGCGCACTCATGATGCATAGTTTTGGAAAGTGACCTCTTATGTTGTCTATCCGGTGAACACATAAGTGCACTAATTAGCTTAGCTCATTAAAATCTGTTACAGTGTGCACGTGATATAAAAACAACATAAAATATATAGAAATAAAAACACTTTGCCAATTTGATGTTAGATGGCTAAACATTTTTATCACATATTTCTAGCAAAAAGTAAACTTAAATAAACTTACTCATTTTCCTCTTATGAGTCATTGACTTGTGGTTTCGTTTTAGCTTCTTTACACTACAATTTCCCATATGATCTCCATTATCTTCAGTTAGTCTTTTTTGACCTAGTTGTAAAAGAAGGTAGAAATAAACGTAACAATTTAATGGATCAAAATCATATATGCTTAGATTCGTTCTTGATACAACTGTATAGTACTTATTATTATACCCGTGTAACCAAACGCCATTAATGTCCCCATTACTCCCAGGACCAGCGCCACTTCTTCTGTGGGCCTGACGCAGGAGTTTCCTGTGTCCACATGTCATCACCATTGGGTGAGAAGGCTTGCTATCAGCTTTTTCCAATAGGTAAGCTAGCCCTCCTTCTCTGACACAGCCAGTGACCGGAGAAGTTAGGCTAGGGTCACATTGCGTTAGGGCAATCCGTTTAGCGCTAAGCGCTAGCAGATTGCGCTAACGCAATGTCTTTTTCGGGGTCGCGTTAATTAAACGTCCCCGCTAGCGCAGATCCCCGATCTGCGAGAGCGGGGAACGGACCTCGGGCGCGCCGCGGACGCTGCAAGCAGCGTCCGAGGCGCGCTACAAAACACCGGCACATCACTAGCGCGTGCCGAAAATGACACGCGCTAGCAAGGCGCTTTAACATTGCGGGCAATGGGAGTGCTAACGGACGCGCTCAGCCATAAACGCAATATGACCCTAGCCTTACCCATGCACAGATGTGCTCTCACATAACAGGCTATGAAGGAAAATGCAACCGACGCCATGCAACTGTCCAATCCATGTGCAGGGAAAAATTACACAATGTTTCTTTCGTTTTTTAATTTACCATCACTATCACTATATGGTAAAACTGACAAGGCAATATGACTTCCCAGGTCAGTACGAGTACGCAGATACCAAACACGTATAGTTTTTCTTTTATTTAACTGGTGGAAAAAAAATATGTAAGAAAAAAAACCTTTGTTTATGTCATAATTTTTCAAGATCTGCAAAGCTTTCAATTTTCAGGATATGGGGATATGTGATGGTTTCTTTTGGTGCCCCGAGCTGACGTTTTTACTGATATTTTGAGGTGGATGCAATGTTTTAATCGCTTCTTAAAGGATTTTATTGCAATGTTGCTGTGGCCAAAAAAGCGTAATTCTGGTGTGTGTGTTTTTCATTTGCAATCGGATGAATTAAAATGCAGCGATACCAAATACAGTGGGTACGGAAAGTATTCAGACCCCTTTAAAAATTTCACTCTGTTTCATTGCAGCCATTTAGTAAATTCAAAAAAGTTGATTTTTTTTTCACATTAATGTACACTCTCAAGATGGGGTGCAGAGTGTACATTAATGAGAAAAAAATGACCTTTTTTGAATTTTCCAAATGGCTGTAATGAAACAAATAGTGAAAAATTTAAAGGGGTCTGATTACTTTCCGTACCCACATGTGTATTTTTTTTTATTATTATTTTAAATGGGGGTGATGTGAACTTTTCTGGGGGGTATATGTTTTCTTTTTTTTTTACGTTTTACTGTACAGTAATCAATGGTCCTCTTAAGGGAACTTGAATGTGCAATTGTCTGATAGCTTATGCTATACATAGCTGTGCATCTGCACTGAATCAGCACTGCTATACACTGTGTGCAGAATTATTAGGCAAGTTGTATTTTGATCACATGATACTTTTTATACATGATGTCCTTCTCCAAGCTGTTCAGGCTTGAGAGCCAACTACCAATTAAGTAAATCAGGTGATGTGCATCTCTGTAATGAGGAGGGATGGTGTCTAATGACATCAAAACCCTATATAAGGTGTGCTTAATTATTAGGCAACTTCCTTTCCTTTGGAAAAATGGGTCAGAAGAGAGATTTGACAGGCTCTGAAAAGTCCAAAATTGTGAGATTTCTTGCAGGGGGATGCAGCAGTCTTGAAATTGACAAACTTTTGAAGCGTGACTACAGAACAATCAAGCGCTTCATGGCAAATAGCCAACAGGGTCGCAAGAAGCGTGTTGGGCAAAAAAGGCGCAAAATAACTGCCCATGAATTGAGGAAAATCAAGCGTGAAGCTGCCAAGATGCCACTTGCCACCAGTTTTGCCATATTTCAGAGCTGCAACGTTACTGGAGTAACAAAAAGCACAAGGTGTGCGATACTCAGGGACATGGCCAAGGTAAGGAAGGCTGAAAAACGACAACCTTTGAACAAGAAACATAAGATAAAAAGTCAAGACTGGGCCAAGAAATATCTTAAGACTGACTTTTCAAAGGTTTTATGGACTGATGAAATGAGAGTGACTCGATGGGCCAGATGGATGGGCCAGAGGCTGGATCAGTAAAGGGCAGAGAGCTCCACTCCGACTCAGACGCCAGCAAGGTGGAGGTGGGGTACTGGTATTATCAAAGATGAACTTGTGGGACCTTTTCGGGATGAGGATGGAGTGAAGCTCAACTCCCAGACCTACTGCCAGTTTCTGGAAGACAACTTCTTCAAGCAGTGGTACAGGAAGAAGTCGGTATCATTCAAGAAAAACATGATTTTCATGCAGGACAATGCTCCATCACATGCCTCCAACTACTCCACCGCATGGCTGGCCAGTAAAGGTCTCAAAGAAGAAATAATAAAGACATGGCCCCCTTGTTCACCTGATCAGAAGCCCATAGAGAGCCTGTGGTCCCTCATAAATTGTGAGATCTACAGGGAGGGAAAACAGTCCACCTCTTGGAACAGTGTCTGGGAGGCTGTGGTGGCTGCTGCACGCGATGTTGGTCGTAAACAGATCAAGCAACTGACAGAATCTATGGATGGAAGACTGCTGAGTGTCATCATAAAGAAAGGTGGCTATATTAGTCACTAAATTCTGGGGGTTTTGTTTTCGCATGTCAGAAATGTTTATTTCTAAATTTTGTGCAGTTATATTGGTTTACCTGGTGAAAATAAACAAGTGAGATGGGAATATATTTGACTTTTATTAAGTTGCCTAATAATTCTGCACAGTAATAGTTACCTGCACAAACAGATATCCTCCTAAGATAGCCAAATCTAAAAAAAACCCACTCCAACTTCCAAAAATAATAAGCTTTGATATTTATGAGTCTTTTGGGTTGATTGAGAACATAGTTGTTGATCAATAATAGTGTTGAGCATTCCGATACTGCAAGTATCGGGTATCGGCCGATACTTGCTGTATCGGAATTCCGATACCGAGATCCGATATTTTTGTGATATCGGGTATCGGTATCGAAACAACATTAATGTAAAAATGTGTAAAAGAGAGAATTAAAATAAAAAATATTGCTATACTCACCTCTCCGACGCAGCCTGCACCTTACCGAGGGAAGCGGCAGCGTTCTTTGTTTAAAATTCGCGCTTTTCTTTCCTTTACGTGAGTCCCGGCTTGTGATTGGTTGCGTGCCGCCCATGTGACCGGGACGCAACCAATCACAGCAAGCCGTGACGTAATTTCAGGTCCTTCAGGATTTTAAAATTACGTTCCGGCGTTGTGATTGGTTGCGTCGCAGTCACATGGGCGACGCAACCAATCACAGCAAGCCGTGACGTAATTTCAGGTCCTTAAGGATTTTAAAATTACGTCCCGGCTTTGTGATTGGTTGCGTCGCAGTCACATGGGAGACGCAACCAATCACAAGCCGTGACGTCACGGGAGGCTGGACACGCGCGCATTTTAAAATGGGCGCGTGTCCAGCCTCCCGTGACGTCCCGGCTTGTGATTGGTTGCGCCGCGATCAACCAATCACAAGCCGGGAGGCTGGACACGCGCGCATTTTAAAATTTTAAAATGCGCGCGTGTCCAGCCTCCCGGCTTGTGATTGGTTGCCCGCGGCGCAACCAATCACAAGCC
This sequence comes from Ranitomeya variabilis, assembly GCF_051348905.1. Taxonomy (NCBI): domain Eukaryota; kingdom Metazoa; phylum Chordata; class Amphibia; order Anura; family Dendrobatidae; genus Ranitomeya; species Ranitomeya variabilis. The sequence continues at coordinate 642,452,164 of NC_135233.1, forward strand.
GGGACGTCACGGGAGGCTGGACACGCGCCCATTTTAAAAAGCGCGCGTGTCCAGCCTCCCGTGACGTCACGGCTTGTGATTGGTTAATGGCGGCCATGTTGCCGGGACGCGGACCAATCACAGCAAGCCGTGACGTAATTTCGTCACGGCTTGCTGTGATTGGTCCGCGTCCCGGCAACATGGCGCCGTGACCAATCATAAGCCGGGACGTCACTGGAGGCTGGACACGCGCGCTTTTTAAAAAGCGCGCGTGTCCAGCCTCCCGTGACGTCACGGCTTGTGATTGGTTAATGGCGGCCATGTTGCCGGGACGCGGACCAATCACAGCAAGCCGTGACGTAATTTCGTCACGGCTTGCTGTGATTGGTCCGCGTCCCGGCAACATGGCCGCCCTGACCAATCACAAGCCGGGACTTCACGTAACCAAGTAAAAGCGCGAATTTTAAACAAACAATGCTGCCGGTTCCCTCGCTGAGGTCCAGGCTGCGTCGGACAGGTGAGTATAGCGATATTTTTTATTTTAATTCTTTCTTTTACACATTTATATGGATCCCAGGGCCTGAAGGAGAGTTTCCTCTCCTTCAGACCCTGGGAACCATCAGGGATACCGTCCGATACTTGAGTCCCATTGACTTGTATTGGTATCGGGTATCGGTATCGGATTGGATCCGATACTTTGCCGGTATCGGCCGATACTTTCCGATACCGATACTTTCAAGTATCGGACGGTATCGCTCAACACTAATCAATAATAAAAATAACCCTCTAAAATACAACTTGCCTAATAATTCTGCACACAGTGTATATGGACAAAATCACAATCTCCTATGAACGCCAGCCACGGGCTAGCTTTTTAACCCCTACATGGCCGGAGCTTTTTTCAGTTTTGCGGTTTCATTTTTTACTCCCCTTCTTCCCAGAGCCATAACTTTTTTATTTTTCTGTCACTATGGCCATGTGTACTAGAAAACGGGGAAAAATATTCCAAGTGCGGTGAAACTGCAAAAAAAGTGCAGTCCCACACTTGTTTTTTGCTTGGCTTTTTTGCTAGGTTCACTAAATGCTAAAACTGACCTACTATTATGATTCTCCAGGTCATTACTAGTTCATAGATACCAAACATAGTAACATAGTTAGTAAGGCCGAAAAAAGACATTTGTCCATCCAGTTCAGCCTATATTCCTATATTCCATCATAATAAATCCCCAGATCTACATCCTTCTACAGAACCTAATAATTGTATGATACAATATTGTTCTGCTCCAGGAAGACATCCAGGCCTCTCTTGAACCCCTCGACTGAGTTCGCCATCACCACCTCCTCAGGCAAGCAATTCCAGTTTCTCACTGCCCTAACAGTAAAGAATCCTCTTCTATGTTGGTGGAAAAACCTTCTCTCCTCCAGACGCAAAGAATGCCCCCTTGTGCCCGTCACCTTCCTTGGTATAAACAGATCCTCAGCGAGATATTTGTATTGTCCCCTTATATACTTATACATGGTTATTAGATCGCCCCTCAGTCGTCTTTTTTCTAGACTAAATAATCCTAATTTCGCTAATCTATCTGGGTATTGTAGTTCTCCCATCCCCTTTATTAACTTTGTTGCCCTCCTTTGTACTCTCTCTAGTTCCATTATATCCTTCCTGAGCACCGGTGCCCAAAACTGGACACAGTACTCCATGTGCGGTCTAACTAGGGATTTGTACAGAGGCAGTATAATGCTCTCATCATGTGTATCCAGACCTCTTTTAATGCACCCCATGATCCTGTTTGCCTTGGCAGCTGCTGCCTGGCACTGGCTGCTCCAGGTAAGTTTATCATTAACTAGGATCCCCAAGTCCTTTTCCCTGTCAGATTTACCCAGTGGTTTCCCGTTCAGTGTGTAATGGTGATATTGATTCCTTCTTCCCATGTGTATAACCTTACATTTATCATTGTTAAACCTCATCTGCCACCTTTCAGCCCAAGTTTCCAACTTATCCAGATCCATCTGTAGCAGAATACTATCTTCTCTTGTATTAACTGCTTTACATAGTTTTGTATCATCTGCAAATATCAATATTTTACTGTGTAAACCTTCTACCAGATCATTAATGAATATGTTGAAGAGAACAGGTCCCAATACCGACCCCTGCGGTACCCCACTGGTCACAGGGACCCAGTTAGAGACTATACCATTTATAACCACCCTCTGCTTTCTATCACTAAGCCAGTTACTAACCCATTTACACACATTTTCCCCCAGACCAAGCATTCTCATTTTGTGTACCAACCTCTTGTGCGGCACGGTATCAAACGCTTTGGAAAAATCGAGATATACCACGTCCAATGACTCACCGTGGTCTAGCCTATAGCTTACTTCTTCATAAAAACTGATTAGATTGGTTTGACATGAGCGATTTCTCATAAACCCATGCTGATATGGAGTTAAACAGTTATTCTCATTGAGATAATCCAGAATAACATCCTTCAGAAACCCTTCAAATATTTTACCAACAGTAGAGGTTAGACTTACTGGCCTATAATTTCCAGGTTCACTTTTAGAGCCCTTTTTGAATATTGGCACCACATTTGCTATGCGCCAGTCCTGCGGAACAGACCCCGTCGCTATAGAGGCCCTAAAAATAAGAAATAATGGTTTATCTATTACATTACTTAGTTCTCTTAGTACTCGTGGGTGTATGCCATCCGGACCCGGAGATTTATCTATTTTAATCTTATTTAGCCGGTTTCGCACGTCTTCTTGGGTTAGATTGGTGACCCTTAATATAGGGTTTTCATTGTTTCTTGGGATTTCACCTAGCATTTCATTTTCCACCGTGAATACCGTGGAGAAGAAGGTGTTTAATATGTTAGCCTTTTCCTCGTCATCTACAACCATTCTTTCCTCACTATTTTTTAAGGGGCCTACATTTTCAGTTTTTATTCTTTTACTATTGATATAGTTGAAGAACAGTTTGGGATTAGTTTTACTCTCCTTAGCAATGTGCTTCTCTGTTTGCTTTTTGGCAGCTTTAATTAGTTTTTTAGATAAAGTATTTTTCTCCCTATAGTTTTTTAGAGCTTCAATGGTGCCATCCTGCTTTAGTAGTGCAAATGCTTTCTTTTTACTGTTAATTGCCTGTCTTACTTCTTTGTTTAGCCACATTGGGTTTTTCCTATTTCTAGTCCTTTTATTCCCACAAGGTATAAACCGCTTACAGTGCCTATTTAGGATGTTCTTAAACATTTTCCATTTATTATCTGTATTCTTATTTCTGAGGATATTGTCCCAGTCAACCATATTAAGGGCATCTCTAAGCTGGTCAAACTTTGCCTTCCTAAAGTTCAGTGTTTTTGTGACTCCCTGACAAGTCCCCCTAGTGAAAGACAGGTGAAACTGTACAATATTGTGGTCGCTATTTCCTAGATGCCCGACCACCTGCAGATTTGTTATTCTGTCAGGTCTATTAGATAGTATTAGGTCTAAAAGTGCTGCTCCTCTGGTTGGATTCTGCACCAATTGTGAAAGATAATTTTTCTTGGTTATTAGCAGAAACCTGTTGCCTTTATGGGTTTCACAGGTTTCTGTTTCCCAGTTAATATCCGGGTAGTTAAAGTCCCCCATAACCAGGACCTCATTATGGGTTGCAGCTTTATCTATCTGCTTTAGAAGTAGACTTTCCATGATTTCTGTTATATTTGGGGGTTTGTAACAGACCCCAATGAGAATTTTGTTACCATTTTTCCCTCCATGAATTTCGACCCATATGGACTCGACATCCTCATTCCCTTCGCTAATATCCTCCCTTAAAGTGGACTTTAGACAAGACTTTACATAGAGACAAACCCCTCCTCCTCTCCGATTTTTACGATCCTTTCTAAACAGACTGTAACCCTGTAAGTTAACTGCCCAGTCATAGCTTTCATCTAACCATGTCTCGGTTATTCCCACTATGTCAAAGTTACCTGTAGATATTTCTGCTTCTAGTTCTTCCATCTTGTTTGTCAGGCTTCTGGCATTTGCGAGCATGCAGTTTAGAGGATTTTGTTTTGTTCCAATCTCCTCGCTGTGGATTGTTTTAGAAATGTTCTTACCTCCCTTCTGAGTATGTTTTCCTGGGTCTTCTTTGTTCGAGTCTAATGTTTTTCTTCCCGTCCCCTCTTCTTCTAGTTTAACGCCCTCCTGATGAGTGTAGCGAGTCTTCTGGCGAATGTGTGTTTCCCAGGTTTGTTGAGATGTAGTCCGTCTCTGGCGAGGAGTCCATCGTACAAGTAATTCACACCGTGGTCCAGGAATCCGAATCCTTGTTGTCTGCACCATCGTCTTAGCCAGTTGTTCGCATCAAGGATCCTGTTCCATCTCCTGGTGCCATGCCCGTCTACTGGAAGGATAGAAGAAAAAACTACCTGTGCATCCAGTTCCTTTACTTTCTTCCCCAACTCTTCAAAGTCCTTGCAGATTGTCGGTAGGTCCTTCCTTGCGGTGTCATTGGTGCCAACATGTATCAGAAGAAATGGGTGGACGTCCTTGGAGCTGAAGAGCTTTGGTATCCTATCGGTATCCTATCAGTCACATCCTTGATCATCGCACCTGGAAGGCAGCATACTTCTCTTGCGGTTATGTCCGGTCTGCAGATGGCTGCTTCTGTGCCTCTCAGTAGTGAGTCTCCCACCACCACCACTCTTCGTTGCTTCTTGGCTGTACTTTTTGCTGTCACTTGTTGCTGCGTACCCTTTTCTTTTTTGCTTGCTGGTAGTGCTTCATCCTTAGGTGTGCCATCTTCAACCTCTACAAAGATTTGATATCGGTTCTTCAGTTGTGTGGTTGGTGATTTCTCCATGGTCTTCTTGCTTCTTTTGGTCACATGCTTCCACTCATCTGCTTTTGGAGGTTCTCTGACACTTTTTTCACCTTCTGTGACCAGTAGAGATGCTTCTGTTCTGTCTAGGAAGTCTTCATTCTCTTTGATGAGTTTCAAAGTTGCTATTCTTTCTTCCAGACCCCGAAACATGTCTAGGTTCTTTTTTATTCAAGTGGTGAAAAAAAATTCCAAAAGTTGCTTAAAAAAAAAAAAAAAATAGCAATATTTTCCAATACCCGTAGCGTCTCCATTTTTCGTGATCTGGGGTTGGGTGAAGTTGGGTGATTTTTTGCGCGCTGAGTTGACATTTTTAATGATACCATTTTTGGGCAGATACGTTCTTTTGATCGCCCGTTATTGCATTTTAATGCAATGTCGCGGCAACCCAAAAAAAGTAATTCTGGCGTTTTGACTTTGTTTTAATCGCTACGCCGTTTAGCGATCAGGTTAATCCTTTTTTTATTGATAGATCGGGCGATTCTGAAAGCAGCAATACCAAATATGTGTAGGTTTGATTTTTTTTCTTTATTGTTTTATTTTGAATGGGGCAAAAGGGGGGTGATTTAAACTTTTATATTTTTTTAAAAACATTTTTTTTTACTTTTGGCATGTTTCAATAGCCTCCATAGGAGACTAGAAGCTGGCACAACGTGATTGGCTCAGCTACATAGAGGCAATTATGTAGCTGAATTGCTGAGTTGCTATGAGCGCCTTTTGATGTACATGTATGTCAAGTGGTTAGAGGGGAGTTGTGTCTGTGACGCCTGTAAATGAATATTTAAACATTATTAACGTTAACCCCTTTCTGCCATCCGACGTACTATTCCGTCCATGTGACCTGGGCCCTAATTCTCATGGACGGAATAGTGCGCCTCATGTGATCAGCCGCACTCATGGGGGGAGCACGCCTGGGTGTCAGCTGATTATCACAGCTGACACCCGGTACTAAGTGCCAGGAGCGGTCACGGACAGCTCCCGACACTTTAACCCCCGGAACACTGCGATCAAACAAGATCGCAGCATTCCGGTGGCATAGAGAAGCATCGCGCAGGTAGTGGGCTTCCTGCGTGCTTCCCTGAGACCTTCAGAACAACGCAATGTGATCGCGTTGTTCCGAGGGTCTCCTCCCTGCAGGCCCCCGGATCCAAGATGGCAGCAGGGTCCTTCCAGGTCCTGTAGGGAGATGGCCTCTCAGTGCCTGCTGAGAAGCCTCCTTCACTGCCTGTCAGATCGCTGATCTGACACAGTGCTGTGCAAAGTGTCAGATCAGCGATCTGACTTTATACAGTGATGTCCCACCCTGGAACAATGTAAAAAAGTAAAAAAAAATATTATACTGTATAAAAACATTTTTTTTCAAAATTTCAATCTAAACAAAAAAATTAAAATAAATATTGTTCCAATAAATACATTTCTTTAAATAAAAAAACAACAATAAAAGTAGCCATATTTAGTATCACCGCGTCCGTAACGACGCGACCTATAAAACTGTCCCACTAGTTAACCCCTTCAGTGAACACCGTAAAAAAATAGATAAAAACAAGGCAAAAAACGCTTTATTATCATACCGCCGAACATAAAGTGGAATAACACGCGATCAAAAATACGGATATAAATAAACATGGTACCACTGAAAACATCATCTTGTCCCGCAAAAAAATGAGCCGCCATACAGCGTCAGAGAAAAATTAAAAAAGTTATAGCTCTCAGAATACAGTGATGCAAAAACAATTAGTTTTTGTTGTGTAACAGCGTCAAAACATAAAAAACAATGTAAATGAGGTATCACTGTAATCGTACTCACCCGAAGAATAAAACTGCTTTATCAATTTTACCACACGCAGAACGGTATAAACGCCCCACCCAAAAGAGATACATGAATTGCTGGTTTTTGTTCATTGTGCCTCTCAAAAATCGTAATAAAAAGCGATTAAAAAATGTCATGTGCCCGAAAATGGTACCCATAAAAACGTCAACTCGTTCCGCAAAAAACAAGACCTCACATGACTCTGTGGGCCAATATAAGGAAAAATTATAGCTCTCTAAATGTGGTGATGCAAAAACTATTTTTTGCAATAAAAAGCGTCTTTTAGCGTGTGACAGCTGCCAAACATAAAAACCCGATATAAATAGTAAATCAAACCCCCCCTTTATCACCCCCTTAGTTAGGGAAAAATAATAAAATAAAAAAAATGTATTTACCGTATTTTTCTGACCATAAGACGCACTTTTTTCCTCCAAATTTGGGAGGAAAGTGTGGGTGCGTCTTATGGTAGGGATGTAATGTGGGGAGAGGGCAGCAGTGAGTGGGATTGCACTGGGAGGCAGGAGGCAGAAAAATGTCCCTGCCAGGCTTTAGGAATTAGCACTGGGGAAACCACATGGTCCCGATCATCAAAGTGCAGTGAATATTCATTAGCTGCTTCCCGCCCACCTGTCAGCTGAGCAGTGAGCAGCAAATGAATACTCCTTCACAGGGACACACATGGTTTCCCCAGCGCTGGATTCCTGCAGCAGCTGGGGAGATGTGTGTCTGGTGGAGGAGGGGGCAGGAGCAGGGGCCAGCGGGGAGACACAAGATTGGGGCTGTGCTGGATGCTGAGTGCTCCAGCACAAGGACCTGTGTGATGTCAGGAGTGGGCGGGCTAGAGCATCACATGGCAGCACAGAGCCCTCCCTCTTCTGATGTCATCACAGGTCCTGCAGACACCACACTACAATCTGCTGGCTTCCTCCTGTGCTGTGGAGAGGCAACAAGAGGGAGAGCTCTGTGGTGTCATGGGATGGGATGCTACAGCATTTTACCTCACCACAGCTGGCTGGCTGCCACAATTAAAAGGTTAGTCTTTACAACACACAATAAAGCACTCTGCCACTCCTGTGGTGAACTATAACTCCCAGCATGCCATAGGATCTGCAGGACATGATGGGAGTTATAGTTCTCCCAATGGGATCTTAAAGCAGCACTCCAGTGTTATTTTTCAGTGCTGGTGTGGTGCTGTAGATATAAGCCCTGTGCCCCCATTCTTATACTCACCCTCCAGCGTCTTCGTATAGTACTTTACAGCCACCACACTGGTCCTGTAGCTTCCAACATAATAGCATACTATTATATATAACACCACATATAATAGTATGTTAGTAAAATTTTACCTTCAAATATTTTTTTCCCTATTTTCCACCTCTAAAACCTGGGTGCGTCTTATACTCCGGTGCGTCTTATAGTCCGAAAAAATACGGTATTTGATTTTCCCATTAGGGTTAGGGTTGGGGCTAAAGTTAGGGTTGGGGTTTGGATTAGGGTTGGAATTATCTTTAGGGTTAGGGGTGTGGATAGGGTTGGGATTAGGGTTAGGGGTGTGCTGGGCTTAGGGTTGTGATTATGGTTAGGGGTGTGTTCGGGTTAGGGGTGTGGTTAGGGTTATGGTTAGGATTAGGGTTGTGTTGGGGCTAGGGTTGGAGTTAGAATGGGGGGGGTTACACTGTTTAGGCACATCAGGGGCTCTCCAAACGCGTATCTCAATTCCAGCCAATTCTGAGTTGAAAAAGTCAAACGTTGCTCCATCCCTTCCGAGCTCTGCCGTGCGCCCAAACAGTGTTTTACCCCCACATATGTGGTATCAGCGTGCTCAGGACAAATTGGAAAACAACTTTTGCTGTCCAAAATAATTTTTTGGGGGTAAAGAAATAATTTTTTATTTTCACGGCTCTGCATTATAAACTTTAGTGAAACACTTACGGTATGTGCACACGATGCAGATTTAGTGCAGAATTGGTGCAGAACTGCAGCAGATTTTTCTGCTGCAGAAACGCTGCAGAACTGCACTGTGATTTACAGTACAATGTAAATCAATGTGAAAAAAAAAAAGCTGTGCACATGGTGCAGAAAAATCTGGGCAGAAACACTGCAGATTTCAAAGAAGTGCATGTCGCTTCTTTTGTGCAGTTCTGCAGCGTTTCTGCACCCCTCCATGATAAAAATCTGCACTTGTAAAATCTGTACAAAAACTGCACAGAAACTGCATCAAATCTGCACCTGCGTTTTCTGCCAGGTGATGCAGATTTAGGCTATGTGCACACGTCAGGATTTCTTGCAGAAAATTCCTGAGAAAAACCTGAAATTTTCTGCAAGAAATCTGTAAGAAATCTGCATGTGTTTTTGCCGCAGTTTTGCAGCGTTTTTTTCCGGACATTTCCCAATGCATTTTATAGTGGGAAATCCGCAAAAAAAACCCGCAAAATTAATGAACATGCTGCGTTTTTTACCACGATGCGTTTTTTTCGCGGAAAAAAACGCACCATGTGCACAAAAATTGCAGAATTCATTCTAAATGATGGGATGCATATTGTATGCTGTTTTTTTTGCGGTTTTATAGCGTTTTTATCGGGAAAAACCACGAAAAATCAGCAATGTGTGCACACAGCCTTAGTGCAGAAAATTCTGCACCACATTTCCTACGTGTGCACATAGCCTTAGGGGTTCAAAGTTCTCACAACACATCTAGATAAGTTCTTTGGGGGGTCTAGTTTCCAAAATAGCGTCACTTGTTGGGGGTTTCTACTGTTTAGGCACATCAGCGGCTCTGCAAACGCAACATGACGCCCACAGACCATTTCATCAAAGTCTGCATTCCATGACGTCACAACTTTTCCTTACGAGCCCCGACATGTGCCCAAACAGTAGTTTTCTCCCACACATGAGGTATCAGCATACTCAGGACAAATTGCTCAACAACTTTTGGGGTCCAATTTCTTCTGTTACCCTTGTGAAAATACAAAATTGGGGCTAAAAAATCATTTTTGTGGAAAACAAATGATTTTTATTTTCACTGCTTTGCGTAATAAACTTTAGTGAAACACTTGGGGGTTCAAAGTTCTCACAGCACATCTAGATAAGTTCCTTGGGGGGGTCTAGTTTCCAATATGGGGTCACTTGTGGAGAGTTTCAACTGTTTAGGTACATCAGGGGCTCTGCAAACGCAACGTGATGCCCGCATACCATTCCATCAAAGTCTGCATTCCAAAACTCCTTTCCTTCCGAGCTCCGCCATGTGCCCAAACGGTGGTTCCCCCCACATATGGGGTATCAGCGTACTCAGGACAAATTGCACAACAACTTTTGGGGTCCAATTTCTCCGGATACCCTTGGGAAAATAAAAAAAATGCGGGCTAAAAGATCATTTTTGTGGAAAAAAATGATTTTTTTATTTTCACGGCTCTACATTATAAACTTTAGTGAAACAATTGGGGGTTTAAAGTGCTCACCACACATCTACACAAGTTCCTTGAGTGGTTTAATTTCCAAAATGTGGTTACTTGTGGGGGGTTTCCACTGTTTAGGCACATCAGGGGCTCTCCAAATACGATATGGCGTCAGATCTCAATTCCAGCCAATTCTGCGTTGAAAAAGTCAAACGGCGCTCCTTCCCTTCCGAGCTCTGCCATGCGCCCAAACAGAGGTTTATCCCACATATGAGGTATCAGCGTACTCAGGACAAATTGCACAATAACTTTTAGGGTCCAATTTATCCTGTTACCAGTGGGAAAATAAAAAATTGGGTGCGAAAAGATCATTTTTGTGAAAAAACTATGATTTTTTATTTTTACAGCTCTACATTATATTTTTCTGTGAAGCACTTGGGGGTTCAAAGTGCTCACCACACATCTAGGTAACTTCCTTAAGGGGGCCAATTTCCAAAATGGTATCATTTGTGGGGGGGGTTCCACTGTTAAGGCACATCAAGGGCTCTCCAAACGCGACATATCTCAATTCCTGCCAGTTTTGCATTGAAAAGTCAAATGGCGCTCCTTCCCTTCCCAGCTCTGCCATGCACCCAAACAGTGGTTCCCTTCCACATATGGGGTATCTGCATACTCAGGACAAATTGCACAATAACTTTTGTGGTCCAATTTCTCCTGTTACCCTTGAGAAAATAAACAAATTTGGATCTGAAGTAATTTTTTTGTGAAAAAAAATTAAATGTTCATTTTTTTTTTAAACATTCCAAAAATTCATGTGAAGCACCTGAAGGATAAACTTCTTGAATGTGGTTTTGAGCACCTTGGGGGGTGCAGTTTTTAGAATGGTGTCACTTTGGGGTATTTTCTATCATATAGACCCCTCAAAATGACTTCAAATGTGATGTGGTCCCTAAAAAAAATGGTGTTGTAAAAATGAGAAATCGCTGGTCAACTTTTAACCATAACTCCCTAACAAAGAAAAATGTTGGTTCCACAATTGTGCTGATGTAAAGTAGACATGTGGGAAATGTTACTTATTAAGTATTTTGAGTGACTTAAGGACATGAAAATACAAAGTTGGAAAATCGCGAAATTTTCAAAATGTTTGGCAAATTTCCGTTTTTTTCATAAATAAACGCAAGTCATATCAAAGCAATTTTACCACTATCATGAAGTACAATATATCATGAGAAAACAATGTCCAACGTTCCAGAGTTATAACCTCATAAAGTAACGGTGGTCAGAATTTTTCAAATTGGCCCAGTCATTAACGTGCAAACCACCCTTGGGGGTAAAGGAGTTAAAGTGCCAACAAACTGCCATGGAAAGGGTGGGAAGTTTAGTACAAGCAGTAATAAATCATATAAAGAAATGTACACAAGAACCATAAAGTAAAACATACATAATCTTTATTAAGTGACAGCCAATTTTGTACTTAATGACCAAGCAAAATGTTAAAATTCTGACCACTGTCACTTTATGAGGTTATAGACCTGGAACGCGTTAACGGATCCCTCTGATTCTGAGACTGTTTTTTCGTGACTTATTATACTTCATGTTAGTGGTAAAATTTCTTAGTTCATTTATGAAAAAAGTGGAAATTTGACAAAAATTTTGTAAATGTTGCTATTTTCAAACTCTTAATTTTTGTGCGATTAAGTCAGAGAGTCATATCGCACAAAATAGTTAATAAATAACATTTCCGACATGTCTACTTTACATCAAGCAGCACAATTTTCGAAATTTTTTTTTTTTTTTTGTTAGGGCCTTGTAAGTGTCAAAAGTTGACCAGTGATATCTCATTTTTCCAACAAAATTTACAAAACCATTTTTTTTTAGGGACCACCTCACAAGTGAGTTTGGGGGTGAATATAACAGAAAATACGCACAAGTGATACCAACCTTCAATTGCCTCACGAGAACTAAAGCAATGTGGAATGAAAAAAATGAACATTTTACTTTTTTCACAAAAAATTTACTTTGGAAGCAAACTTTTTTTATTTTCACAAGGGTATCAGGAGAGAATGAACTACAAAATTTGTTGAGCAATTTCTCCTGAGTACGCCAATACCCCGTATGTGGGGGAAAGCCATTGTTTGGGAGCATGAAAGGCTCCGAAGGGAGGCAGCAGCGTTTGACTTTTTGAAGGCAAAATTGGCTAGAATCAATAGCGGGAGCCATGTCATGTTTGGAGACCTAAACAGTGGAAACCCCCAAATTCTAACTCTGACCATAACACAGTCCTAACCAACACACCCCTAACCCTAAACCCAACACAACCCTTGCCCCAACCCTAGCACCAACCCTAAGCCTAGCTCTAACCCTAACCCAACCTTAACCCTAGCTCTATCCCAAACCCAAGCCCCAACCCTATCCCCAACCCTAACCCAACCCTAGCTCTAACCCTAGCCCCAACCCTAACTTTAGCTCTAACCCCAACCCTAACTCTAGATCTAACCCCAACCCTAGCCAACCCTAACCCTAACACTAGCCCCAAAGCTAACCCTAGCTCAACCCTAACTGTAGATCTAACCCCAACCCTAGCCCCAACCCTAACCCTAGCTCTAACCCCAATCCTAACCCTATCCCCAACCCTTACGGAAAAATGGAAATAGATTTTTTTGACAATTATTTTTACCTAACTAAGGGGGGCTTGTTTTACATTTTTTTTTTATTTTGATCACTGTAATAGGCAGGGCTGTGGAATCAGAGTCGGAGCCCATTTTGGTGGAGTTGGGAGTCGGTGTCATGGAAATTGAGAAGTCAGAGTTGGAGGTTTGCTTACCGACTCCACAGCCCTGGTGATCACAGTGATCAAAATGAACCAATAAGAAAAATCTATTGTTGCCGGGTGCTGGCAGGCAGATCTCGGTGGGCACACTGCACTTGCACTCGCCATTTTCTTCCCGGAAGAAAACAACAAGGGCCAGGGAACATCACCTGAGAATGCAGGAGGACCCCATTTCTCTCTCCTCTGATGTGCTGGATCATATCAGAGGAATTTCAGATGCTGGGGGTTGCTATCACCTTATTTCTCAGCACCATTAAAAAGCGGCGCTGAGGGATAAGTACCCTTAACTGCCGCTGTTAAAAGGCGTATTGGCGGTCGTTAAGGAGTTAAACATAGAAAAATACATAAAAGCTTGATAAAAAGTGAGGGACCACAAGGTGGCGCCACACATCCACAAAAGAAACTAAAAAGGAAAGAACAGAGGGCACCACCACCCACAAGAGGTAATACATTATATTTGATGTGCTGTGTTACTTTATGTATCTCTACCTTGAGTTTTCATTTTTTTGGACTCTAGGCATTTTCTTTAGGTAGAATATATTATCATTATAAACTATGCACAACTTTTGCAACTTCCTTTATAGCTTCTATTGTGGCTCCACCTTGTGGTCTCACACTTTTTATCAATCTTTTATGTATTTTTCTATGTTTAATAAGGATTATGTAATTTTTACTTTATGGTTCTTGTGTACATTTTTTATATGATTTATTATGTATGTCTAGGGACTGTTAACTACTTGGACGAGCCCTTCTTAATTGTTATATTCCCCAGTGTAAAATAAAAATGCCTTATACTCACCTCCTATGCAACAGATATTCCAGCTATGTCTGCGCCTGCTCTCCCAGGGCTCGCATGACGTTGTTATGTCGCAAGAGCCCTGAAGTCAATCAACAGTTTCTTCACTCTCACTTCCTTCGGAAGCAACTGACATTCAGAGGAAGTCAGAAAGTGGCAACAGCTCTCACTTCATCAGGGTGTAAGTTTCATCTGAAGAAAGTGAGAGTGAAGCTGCCACATCTGTCACTTTATTGTCCACATCATTGGTCGGCAATTGCAAAGGGAGCTGCCAGCATCGGATATTGATGTATTCAGTGTGGCAGAACATTCCTTAGACAACCATCAATAACCTCATTGATAATTTGCCAAGGCATCTGAGTGAGGGGATTTCTGCATGTCGCTCTCATGTTCGATACTGAATAAATTTAAATGTTTAAGAAAATGCTGTTCCTATTTTTTCATCATTTGCAAATTAACATGTTTATCTATTTTGTGATTTTCATAATTCCACGTTTTTTCATGGTGTTGCAATTTCAATATATATTTATATATACACATACTTCTTTTTTTGTTTTGTTTTACATAATTTGTTCCTCAAGAGATCATAAAAATATCTCTGAGGAATATAAACTTTTTTTTGCTAATTTTTTCCACTCTAAGGCTGTGTGCACATGTTGCAGATTTGGGTGCAGAATTTTCTGAACAAAATCTGCATCTCCTGGCAGAAAACGCAGCTGCGTTTTTTGCGTGGTTTTGATGTGTTTTTTTTGCGCAGATTTTCTGCAGTTTTTACCACTGCAAATTTCTATTAATGGAGGGGTGCAGAAACGCTGCAGAAACGCACAAAAGAAGTGACATGCACTTCTTTGAAATCTGCAGCGTTTCTGCGCGGATTTTTCTGCACCATGTGCACAGCTTTTTTTTTTTCACTTTGATTTACATTGTACTGTACATCACAGTGCAGCTCTGCAGAGTTTCTGCAGCAGAAAAAAACGCTGCAGAACTGCACTAAATCTCCATCGTGTGCACATAGCCTAAGGCCGGGATCACACATATGCGAGATACGGCAGAGTCTCGCAGGTGAAAACCCAGCTGTGGCGCCGGCACTCCGGAGCGGAGCGTGCAGCCGCACAGCAATACATGGAGCTGCACGCTCCGCTCCGGAGTGCCGGCGCCAGAGCTGGATTTTCACCTGCAAGACTCGGCCGTATCTCGCGTATGTGTGATCCCGGCCTAAGTGCGTCCATAGGAGCCCCAGTTAGAGGGAGGGAAAACAGCCCATTTCCGAGACACAAGTCACCTGGAGAACTAATCTGGGTCCTCGTTGCCTCAGCAGTTCTTCAATGATCATGTGTTGTGATGGCCAGGTCCTATAAAATCACTGGTATTGCTGATGCTTCTATTCAATGCATAGCTTAGGCTACGTTCACATTTGCGTTGTGCGCCGCAGCGTCGGCGACGCAACGCACAACGCAAACAAAACCGCAACAAAACGCACGCTAAAACGCTGCGTTTTGCGACGCATGCGTCCTTTTTGGCCGAAAGTTGGACGCAAAAAAAATGCAACTTGTTGCGTTCTCTGCGCCCAACGCTTGCGGCCATGCGTCGCAAAACGCAGCACAAAGCATGTCCATGCGCCCCCATGTTAAATATAGGGGTGCATGACGCATGCGGCGACGCTGCGGCGCCGAACGCTAATGTGAACGTAGACTTACATTGAGTGATGTAACCGCAAAACAGCAGACAGAATAAATAGCTGCTATCTTCTCCCCTGGGTCAGGGACTGTATCTGCTAGTTTGACGGAGCTTTTAACTCCCCCACGCCATAAATTTACATGGGGAAAAAATCTGGGACCAAGCACCGTGAATTTATGGCATTTGGTCAATATCAAGTTATTCATGCTCAAATATGATGAGCAGAATTTTGTTTATTGTGGATTTCAAAAAAGATTTGTTTGTGCATTAATATAGCATTTCACCCTATATTATCCACTTATTAAAGTTAGGAGGCCATCATATTTGTCCAGAGACAACCTTCTTCAACCCCTTCAGTCCTCAAGCCTGTTTTCACCTTCATGATCAGGCCAAATTTTACAATTCTGACCACTTTATGTCGTTATAACTCTAGAACACTTCAACGGATCCCACTGATTCTGAGATTGTTTTTTGTGACATATTGCACTTTGTGACAGTGATAAAATCTCTTCGATATGACTTGCGTTTATTTGTGAAAAAATCGGAAATTTGGTGAAAATTTTGTAAATGTTGAAATTTTCAAACTTTTAATTTTTATGCCCTTAACGACTGCCGATACTCATTAAAACGGCAACTGCTAAGGGTACTTCTTCGCATATTGCGGTTTTAAAATGCCTATCGGGAATAAGGCTGTAGCGCCCCCAAGAGTCGGGAAATCTCCAGGGTCTTGGCTACCAGGTGTAGCTGAGACCCTAGAGAACGTGATCAGGGCCGGATTTTCCAGTGTCCAAAGTTATAAGGGTTAAAAGTTGACCAGCGATTTCTCATTTTTCCTACAAAATTTACAAAACCATTTTTTTTAGGGACCACCTCACATTTGAAGTGACTTTGAGGGGCCAATATGACAGAAAGTACCCAAAGCGAAAAAAAACTGCAGCCCTCAAGTTGCTCAAAACCACATTGAAGAAGTTTATTAACCCTTCAGGTGCTTCACAGGAATTAATGGAATGTGAAAGGAAAAAATGAACATTTGACTTTTTTTCAGAAAATTTTTACTTTATACCCAATTTCTTGTATTTTCACAAGAGCAACCAAGAAAATGTACCCAAAAATTGTTGTGCAATTTCTGCTGAGTACACTGAATCCCCATATGAGGGGGAAAGCCACTATTTGGGTGCACAGCAGGGCTCAGAAGGTTGATTGAATACAGTATACCCTTAATTGATCCCTTAGATTATACCACTGATATATATATATATATATATATATATATATATATATATATATATATTTCCTCAAGATAACAAGTAACCGGTGATCAGGGTGTACTGTAAAGACAACAGTGGAAACCACTGTGATTTAGGGAGACCCAAGGGGCTCAGAAGGGAAGGAGCACCGTTTGGCTTTTTTTTTATGCAAAATTGTCTGGAATCGATAGCGGACACCATGTCACACTTGGAGAGCCCATGATGTGCCTAAATAGTGGAAAAACTCCCACAAGTGACCACAAGTGACCACATTTTGTAAACTAGACCCCCCAAGGAACTTATCTAGATGAGTAGTGAGAACCTTGATCCCCAGGTGCTTCACAGAAGTGTATAACATAAAGCCGTGAAAATTAAAAATTACATTTTTTTCCACAAAAATTAACTTTCGGTCCAAAATTTTTTATTATCACAAGGGAAACAGGGGAAAATGGACACCAAAAATTGTTGCGAAACTAGACCCCTCAAGGGTCAACTTATCTAGAAGTGTGATGAGCACCCAGATGCTTCAAAGAAGTTTGTAATGTAGACCCTTGAAAATAAAAAATCTCCCACAAGTGACCTCATTTTAGGAACTAGACACCCCCCCTCCTACCCCCCGGGAACTTTTTTAGATGTGTGGTGAGCACCTTGAGCCCACATGGTTAATTATAACACTGAGTAGTGAAAATTAAAAAAAAAACAAAAAAAAAATAAAAAATTTTTTCAACAAATATGTTTTGTAAACCCCATTTTTTTGATTTTCACAAGACTAAAAGGAGATCCCAAAATCTGTTGTGCAATTTCTCCTGAGTACGCCGATACCCCATATGTGGAGGAAAACTACTGTTTGAGCGCACAGCAGGGCTCAGAAGGGAGCGAGTGACGTTTTGGAATGCAGAATTTGATGGAATGATCTGCAGGCGTCATGTTACGTTTGGAGAGAACCTGATGTGCAGAGACAGTGGAAACCCCCCACAAGTGATCCTATGTTGGAATTAATCTAGTGTGTCCTGGTATGTCAATTCTATAATGTGGTGGCATACGTAAATTGTGTAGAGTGCATCTGGTTGGCATATGCGAGTTGTTTAGTTTACTTTACGCTGGCATTCATGAGTTGTGTAGCGTACGTCAGGTTGACATGTTAGTTGTGTAGTGTACGTCAGGGTTGGCATAAATGAGTTGTGTAAGTTGAAATTAATTTAGTAGTCCATGGATGTTTGTTACAGTTTGAAGCATTCATCTTGACCTTGCATAGTCCCCATCTGTAACACACTCGGCACCCTCTTTTACAACCTTTTATTCTTTGTGCTTTGAGGGACCTAACGGGGGAAAGGTTGGCCTGGTACGATATGAGCACCTTCAGTTCTGGAAGTATTGTGGCCCGCTCCTTTCTGATCTCCAAAGATTAAGGCCTTGATTACTGGAACTGATAGTACGTACCGGTCTGGCCTGCACAAAAGTGTTGAACATTGCCATCTATACGATGTGCACTGCAGCTTCTTGTACCACACCTTGGTTTTTCTCATGGCACTGTACAGCTAGGGGACTTGATCAAAAGGATCAACCCCCCCCCCCCATGTTCTTGTTGTACCCCATGTAGCGTTTCCCTTACTTCGGGTCTTGGAGGACACTCGCTTTGCACGGGAATAACGCATACAGGCACGATATCTCACACAAGTTAAGTCGGTTCCGGTTTAATAAAGCATCATAAACAGCACCGTAAGCCAGGTTACACACAGTCTGTTACTTTAACACGTGTGGCTTTACAAAACATTCGGTAGTCACGTCTTTTCTCTCCGTTACAGTTCATTACATGCATCAACGGAACATATTAAACCTCGACAGTCTGTTCCAATGGCAGATACGTCTCTGCCGTATATCACAGGTTTTTCCCATACCAGGGGTTACCTCTCAGGAGCTTCGGCTCCACACACTGATTCCTGCCAGTGCTGGTTCACAGGGAAATTGCCTCACTGGGATCACCATCCTTGTGCCCAGGGCCCTCGGATAGTCCAGACCCACAGTAGGAACTGTAGTTTCCCCAACACAGAAACCGTCTCAGGCTCTGTACATGCAGCCTTTCCATGCGCTTCCAGGAAGTCCAATCACAGGCCCTTCCAACACACAGGCCATCAGTCCATGATCTTCCCAAGTGATTACAGGACTCCAGTTCATCCTCGGACAATCCAACATTCTGACCATTCCAGCACTCACACTCTTACTAGGTACTTGCAGGACTCCAGCCCATCCCAGGACAATCCAACACCCTTGAGCATTCAGTCCATAGCCTCAGCAGTGCTTCCAGGACTCCAGCCCACTTCAGGACAATCCAACACACAGGCTATTGCAGGACTCACTCTACAGTGCTTGCAGGACTTCTCCAATGCCAGGAGAATCCAACACTGACCCGTCCACTAGGTTCACGGTCTCAGGTGCTTGCAGGACTTCTCCAATGCCAGGAGAATCCAACACCGACCGTCCAGGACCTTGCACATGGAACAAACGGATCCATACACAGGAACCATGTGACCCACACCCTGGTCACATTATCTACCTGTAACCACTCCCATAGGTGGGAGTGTGGGTGTGTGGCTAGTCTGACCTTCCCATCTCTCATAACTAGCCCTGCCAATCTCCCATTAGAACTACACAATTACTTGTGGGACTACAGGTCCCAGCACACCAACTTAACTTCAGACTGACAGCGCAGAGTGTCTTCCTCTGCAACACACACACCGGCCATTTACACTCCTGCCGGACTTTGTCTCATCACATTTATGCCTCCAAGCGCATCTTAAAACGCACACACAGCGCCCCCTGTCTGTCACGTGGGTCACTGCACCACACCCAGTACACATTCTGGCTTGATGACCTGTGTAGAGATACCTCGTACATCAGTGGGGGTGCTGCTATCACCATGTGTAGTAGTAAAAAAAAAGGACATCCCGCAGAGTAGAATGGAGATCGTTTAGTTGCTTCTGGAGGGACTTTAACATGTCTTGTTGTACAATTTTCAAGACGTGATGTTGTCAGTTGGTTGTGTTGGATAATGGGTAGGGGACTGGGGGGAGGGAGGGTTGGTTATGGGGTAAGGCTAAGTGCACACGTCGCAGAATTCTGCAACTCCTGCCACGGGTATATCGCATGCGGAATTGGCATGCATATTCCTGCTAAAAACTAGCGTTTTGCAAGCATAATTTAGCTTGCAGAATGCTAGCGTTTTCCAAGCGATCTGTAGCATCGCTTGGAAAACTGATTGACAGGTTGGTCACACTTGTATAACATAGTGTTTGACAAGTGTGACCAACTTTTACTATTGATGCTGCCTATGCAGCATCAATAGTAAAAGATATAATGTTAAAAATAATTTAAAAAAATTTAAAAAAAGGTTATTCTCACCTTCCGAACGCAGCAGATCTCCTCAGCGCCTTCCGTTCCTATAGATGCTTTGTGTGCAGGACGGAACGGAACGGAAGCGGCCGCGTGCACCGCTGAGAGGCGGGAAGACTCCTGGGGCCATCAGAAGGTGAGTATATCACTATTTTTTATTTTAACTCTTTTTTTTTTAACAATTATATGGTGCCCAGTCAGTGGAGGAGAGTCTCCTCTCCTCCACCCTGGGTACCAACCGCACATGATCTGCTTACTTCCCGCATGGTGGGCATAGCCCCATGCGGGAAGTAAGCAGATCAATGCATTCCTAGGCGTGCGGAATCCCCGCGATTCCGCAAATTTAATGAACATGCTGCATTTTTTTTGGGAATGCGATTCCACTCAGGAAAACAATGCAGCATGTGCACAAAAAATGCGGATTGCATTCTAATAAATAGGATGCTTAATGTGAGCGTTTTTTTTCTCAGTTTTATAGCGTTTTTATAGCGAAAAACTGCGGGAAAAAAAAGCGAAAAATCTGCTACGTGTGCACACAGCCTAAGGGTTCTGTTTTCGTAAAATGAAAATGTATTAATAGGTTTTGTATTCGTTGTACCTGTCTGGAAAATGTGTCAGACTGTGTTACTGCGTGTCAGATGCTTTAATAAAAAATTATTTGATTTAAAAAAACAACACATCCCTTTTGTCCTTGATCAGCATGTTGTCGCTACATTGGGCTCTATCCTGACCCTTTTAGAGTGGCTGCCCAATTAGCGTCTTAGGGAGGCCTCTCTGATTTTTGCAGACAGTACTGCAGGCTGCGGTAGCTCGCACATTCCCACACTTGAAGAGTGGGACGCTGGTATAAAAATCATCTACATAGAGGTGATAACCTTGATCCAAAAGTGGGTACACCAAATGCCACTCACTCTCAGGACAGGGGGGCATTCAGGGGGTTCAACCCAGGCATCCTTCCATTCATAAACTCTAAACCTGTGGGTGTACCCTGAGGTACTCTCACACAGTTTGCAGGGTTTACGTTCATACCTGGCCCTCTTACTGGGCAAGTATTGCCGGAATTTGAGCATCACCTTAAAGTTGATTGAGAACTCATCCATGCAAATGTCCATTTGGGGCGCATACACTTCAGCAAACTCGTTGCTGAGTGATCAATGACCGGCTGAACTTTCAAAGTTGGTCAAAGTTGGGGTCATTTCGGGGAAGACATTGTGCAATATCATTGTAATGAAAACATTTGTGGATTGCCTCAAATAGCTCATGGGTCATAGCCATGCGGAACACTGGAATGTTATAAAAAACACTGCAAAATTGCAGAAGCTCTGGCTTCTTCAGTAACCCCATGTGAAAGACTAGGCCGCAAAACATCATCATTTCTACAGTGTTTAAAGAGGTCCAGTTAAAAAATGATGAGGGGTGGTTTCGTGCCAAAAATTGCTTGCTGTATAAATTTGTCTGAGCCACCATGAGGTTCACAAAATCCTCAGAGAAAAAGACTTTAAAAAGTCAATTTCTGTGAGGCCAGTGATGTCAATTGGACTTCTGATTACGCCACAAAATCAGGAAACAGTGGCCTATAATCTTCTGGGGGTGAGATCCAAATGGTATCAGTAACAATGGGTGCTGGTTCAGTTTCTAGCCTGAACTTGGTATCCTCTCCCTCACTGTCAGAGGCAAGGAAAGCATATGCCTCCTCTGCTGAATACCGTGTTTGGGATGAGTTTGGGACGAGCGGAACATTTTTTCATGTGCGGTGTTTGTGTGTGTACCAAATTTTGTTCAGTTGTGTGTGTGTGTGTGTGTGTGTGAGAGTTTGTTGTAATTTTTTTTTTTTATTTAGAACAGCAAAAAAAAAAAAAAAAAAAAAAAAATTTGATAAAATGAAATACAAACTTACCAAACAGACGTCGGTAAAAAAAAAAAAAATACAGAGTCTGCAACTATCTGACACTAACCCTAACTTAATTAGTAAAAAATACTGTAGTAGAAGATGATTGCTACAGTATATTTTTACTGTCCCTACTCTAATCCTATCAATTATTAAAAAAAAATGTTCACACTAAAAAAAAAAAGCAACAACCAGAGGCCGATGAGTGATGTGCGTCAACAATCAGCACTCGACAGCTGTACAATGCATGGATGTTATTCTATTTTTCCAAGCTGACACTAACCCTAACTCAATTCAGTAAACAAATACTGTAGTACACGACGATTACTACGGTATATTTTCTGTCCCTAATCTAAATAATCTTTTTTACTCTTTTATTATGACACTAACTCAATTCAGTAAAAAATACTGTAGTAGATGGCGATTACTACACTATATTTTTACTGTCCCCAATCTAATCCTATCAACTAATCTAAATGCTCATTTCTTTTTCATAAAAAAAACAAACAAAAGAGAACCAGTGGCCGATCAGTGATGTTTGTCACTGGCCAACGCTCGACGGCTGTAGGTTGCCCGCACGGATGTAGTGCCAAAAGTGGATAAAAAAATTAGACAGGAAAAAAAGTGCTTGCCAAAAACGAACACAGGTGCTAATCAGTGTCGTGTGTCTGATCAGTGGCTCGGCGGCTTTAGAACGTATACACGTAGTGGTACAAAGAGAGGAGGGGGTGAATGGGATAAAAAATAGACAGGGAAAAAAAAGTAGTGGAAAACAGTGAGCACGGACATTGGTCAGTGATTTGTGTCACTGATCAACAGTCGGCAGCTGCAGAAAGTATGCATGGAGGTGGTGGAAAAGGGAGGGGGGAGAAGAAATAGACAGGGACACAAACAGTTGCACAAAACAGCGAGCAGGGACATTAATCAGTGGTTTGAGTCACTGATAAACGCTCAGTGGCTGCAGGACGCACAAAAAAGAAAAACTGGCAAAAATCGAGCGATCGAGTACTGATCAGATATCAAGCACTAATCAGCGCTCAGCGGAAGAAAGAGGGATTAAGAAGGGGGTAGAGGGGAAAATAGGGGAGGGGGCGTTGAGTTGGATTAGGGAAGATCAGGCAAGGGTCAGGAACTCTTCTTCCTTCAGCAGCAGCAGGATCACCAGCAGTGATGACACAGGCTTGAAAAAGTCTGTGGCACAACAAGGCCCAGCACAGCATGAAAGAAGTATCAGTGACCACTGTCCTCACATTTGGAACCCGGAATGAAGAAGTTCAGAGCGGCCACTAAAAGTTCAGATCGCGTCTCTGCACACTGATTGATGCGATCAGAGTCATGGAGTTGCTAGGCTCCAGCCTATGATCGGTGCTTTTACAGCAGAGATCATAGGCTGAGCATCATTGGTTCATGCAATCTGATTGCCTGAAACACTGAAAATGCTGTGACTGGCTGTTCGAGACGACTATGGAATTTTAATGAGAGCACAGTGACTGCGGTCGTGGTGCCGCATTAAAGATATAACGTATCCATACGTCCAAGTTCAGTAAGTACCAACCACCCTCGACGTATGGATACGCCCATGGTCGGGAAGGGGGTAAATAAAAACATGGTCAAATATATAAATAAGAAGCAGAAGAGCGAGTAAATATCATAAATTGTACTAAAATGCAGTCAGTTCATTTTGTTATTTATATCCTGCTCCTTCATATTAAAAGTATTTGACTCAATGTAAACAATGATAATTCATTAATTACTTACCCTTCTCTTTGCTTTCATTTTCCAAGTGGTTGCTACTATTGGAACTGACACTGGCATCACATCCCGTAGGTGAAAGATTTCCCTCTGACTGGAGATCTTGTAGTTCACAAGAAACGCTGTCCACTTCAATTGTGCTATTTGTATCACTCTTCATGCTGTCAACTTCTTCCTGGTTTGTTTCCACATTTTCCAAGCTTTCAAGGATTGACTGTGTTCTTCGGGACTCACTTGAACATGAGGTGGACTCCGGCGTTGTAGGGGGAGTATTTAGCACAGAATTGCTACCGCTACTGGGGAAGTCAACATTTTTATCACTAAATTCAACTGTTTTTTCTTCAGCTGGTTTCATCTCAATGGCATCAGTTATAGGCTTGAGAAATTCTGCAGACAAATCTCGATTTTCATCTCTCACTGGCTGAGCAGCAGAATCAAGAGAGGTGTCCTCTCGATTTACACAAGGTGGAGATGCAGCTCCCTCTGTATCAGAATCAGAAAAAAGTTCCTTCAGAGTTTTTTTTGGCCACTGTCCTTGAATACTTGACCACACATCTTTCCGCTCTTTAGCCCTGATCCTTTCCTCAGAATAGTTTATTAATTTTGTTCTTTTTTCCTGCATATCTTTTAAGCTCGAGTAGAAGCTCGGTGCTCGTATGGTTTTCTTCTTGCCCTCTGAAATGCTACCTTTTTTCACAAGACAACCTTTTGGTTTGGAAATTTCCTCATCAGAGGAAGAAGAAATGGTGTCCACTTCAAAATGGTCAATGGTCTCTTTGGATTTCCTACGTTCATCTTTAAAGTTGGAAGTTAATGGTTTTCCACAATCTACAATTTTTTTCTTGCTGCATTTAAACTGTGATTTGGTTACTTTATCTACAAAGTCTTTTACAAACTTCTCCCGTCTTGGAGTCTCCAGTTCAGAGTCCGAGTCATCTGAAGACTCCTCTTGTTTCACAGCGGAGTGTTTTGAATCAGTTTTTTTGTTTATTCTGAAATAATTTTGTTCCATCCCTGTAACACTCTTCCCTTCAGTTTGTGTGGTCATGTCACTCTTAGTAATGCTTGCTTTTTGATCTGTTTCACTATCATCCGCAGAATTTTCAGTAGCTGCAAAAAATAATGCTATGCATAAATATATATATATATAGAAAATATAGAACAACTGTATATAAAGTACAAAGACATCTATATATATAATTGTCTAAGGGGTACTTCTGTCTTTCTGTCCTCAACTTCCGTCACGGAAATCCCGCGTCGCTGATTGGTCTCGGCAGCTGCCTGTCATGGCTGCCGCGACCAATCAGCGACGGGCACAGTTCGATTAGTCCCTCCCCTACTCCCCTGCAGTCACTGCCCGGCGCCCGCTCCACAATCCCCTCCAGTCACCGCTCACACAGGGTTAATGGCAGCGGTAACGGGCTGCGGTGTAACGCACTCCGTTACCGCTGCTATTAACTCTGTCGCATACTCACCTGCTCCTGGCACTCCTAACGCTGTCCCAGCCTGTCCCATGGTCTCCCGCGCTGCAGCTCTTCCTCTATTCAGCGGTCACGTGGTACCGCTCATTAAAGTAATGAATATGGACTCCACTCCCATAGGGGTGGAGCTGCATATTCATTACTGTAATGAGCGGTACCAGTGACCGCTCATTACAGGAAGAAGCTGCGGTACCATGGGACAGGCAGGGACAGCGCCAGGAGCAGGTGAGTATTTCATATTCACCTGTCCGCGCTCCATCCGCCGGGCGCCGCTCCGTCTTCCCGTCCTCTTGCTGTGACTGTGCAGGTCAGAGGGCGCAATGACGTATTAGTGTGCGCGCCGCCCTCTGCCTGAACAGTCAGAGCAGAGAGACGGGACGCTGAGGAGCAGCGACGAGAGGTGAGTATGTGATTTTTTTTTATTGCAGCAGCAGCATTACATGTGGCACAATGCTATATGGAGCGTCTATGGGGCCATAAAGAACTGCATGGAGCATTATATGGGGCATCTATGGGGCCATAACTGCATGGAGCATTATATGGGGCATCTATGGGGCCATAACTGCATGGAGCATTATATGGGGCCATAACTGCATGGAGCATTATATGGGACATCTATGGGGCCATAACTGCATGGAGCATTATATGGGGCATCTATGGGGCCATAACTGCATGGAGCATTATATGGAGCATCTATGGGGCCATAACTGCATGTAGCATTATATGGGGCATCTATGGGGCCATAACTGCATGGAGCATTATATGGAGCATCTATGGGGCCATAACTGCATGGAGCATTATATGGGGCATCTATGGGGCCATAACTGCATGGAGCATTATATGGAGCATCTATGGGGCCATAACTGCATGGAGCATTATATGAGGCATCTATGGGGCCATAACTGCATGGAGCATTATATGGGGCATCTATGGGGCCATAACTGCATGGAGCATTATATGGGGCATCTATGGGGCCATAACTGCATGGAGCATTATATGAGGCATCTATGGGGCCATAACTGCATGGAGCATTATACTACGTGACTGGGCAATATACTACGTGACTGGGCAATATACTACGTGACTGGACAAAATACTACGTGGACATGCATATTCTAGAATACCCGATGCGTTAGAATTGGGCCACCATCTAGTATAGAGATAAAGACAGACTTCAAAACCAATATTTCACTAGTTTTGTACTTAAAATACTAGTTTACATTTATTACATTAACTCATTAACAACCTGTGACGTACATAGATCGCTATGGTAAGGATGACGCAGCTCAAAAGCTGAGATTGCGTCATACCAGAGGGATACTAGAAATCTCAGTTACAAAGCGGGCATCTGCCTGTAACTGCAGCGACTAAAGCTTGTTCCATTCCCTGCAGTTTAACCATTTAAATGCAGCAAGTTATGATGGAGGCATTTAAATGACATTACTGGTGCATGTGTGCGCACTAGTTTCCATTTGCCTTCCAAAAGAGACCAAATGCAAAAGTGAACATTTAAAAACATGGTTTAAAACATATTTAAAAAGATAAAAAATACATACGTTTAAATCACCCTCCTTTTCCCCTTCAAAGAAAGGAAAATGAAAACAAATAAATAAAAAATAGACATATTTGCTATCGTTATGTCTCAAAAAGCCCAATATCTCAACATAAAAAATATTACGCCATACACTAGATGCTGAAAGAAAAAAAACATCGGAATGCCTGAATTGCCATCTTTCCATTGCTGCAAATTCTGAGATGTCCCCCAAAATGGTATGAAATTGGCAGCTCTGCATGCAAAAACAACTGACAGTGTATGGGAGGAAGGGATGAAAGCTCAGCATCTGACCTAGCAATCTATCAGACGCTGCCGAGCTGTGATTGGCAGCGGCTATGAGAGAGGGGTGAAAGCATGTCCCCTTGTAAAGGCAGACAATCACTGGATAGGTGTGTAATGTTTAGGGAAGTCCAGTGCTGGGAAAAGGGAGTCCCCATTCCTTCTTCATTGCATGAACGCAGTAAGGTAGAGCAGCATCAAGAATGTCTCATTTTGGTAAAATCTCTTTAAATAAAATACCACTTCCACCTAATTGGAAAAAGAGTCCATAACTGTTCAGAACTTCTGTATCTACTGAAAAGACAACCTTCTACTTCCTACAAGGCATGGTTTTTATAGTCTCTGCGAGGGATATTACACGTAGCAGCGCTCCAGAGAAGGTATGCGAGATGGACAAGAGCCTCAATTCTCAAACTTAGAGAGATTTTTTAAGGCAGGTTTTTCCCACTGAACATATCATCCTCATCAGTGTATTTAAGTGCTTGATTATACGAAGCCCTACTCAGTCTAAGAGTGTAAAATCCTATGTATCATACCATAACACTCTGCTTTTGAGAGAAGACACCATTGCACATAAAATCAACCTCTTTAAGCTCAGGAAAAACGGATAGTTCCTGATGGAAGATCTAGAGGAATAGTGATATTCCTCAAATACAAACACAGAGACTTAATCAGTCATGAACCAGAAGCCTCAACTTACATCTTTTTTCACTCATATCAATGCACTGATCTTATTTTTTACACTTTACTATTATTGTATACAAGTACCTTGAAGACCATTCAGAATAGAAGTTATTTCTAATGGCTTCAATGGACCTGAACCAAAGTTTTTACTTTCTGAAGAATCAAATTGTGACTCATTGTCCAGATCACATGGCTGGAATAAAGGTCTTGAAAACAGTCTGCATTGTTTAGGGCAATTCTCATCTTTTTCTGACTTGGATCTACTGTGATCTGTTTCTCCCTTACTCTGTAAAAAAAAGAGAGAGAGAGAGAGATTGGGAGATAAGTATATGAACCTGTTTTACATGCAATATTTTTTTTAAATACAATAAAGGTAGCACTAACAAGAATATATATTACATGCATACATTTTCAAATTGTCTCTTTAGGGAGGTAGAGGACTAGAACTCTAGTGCCACGTATAGGAAGCAGCAATCCTAACAGTCAATATCGACTCTCTAATCAGCCTTGCCACATAACTTAGGGTAAAAGCCAAAACTAAAATCTCAATTTGCAGATACTGTGTTGCATGTTTCCCACAGGAGCATTGCAGCTCCTCGTGTACTCGTGTACAGAAAACATACCAGTGTTATTGAAAGTCTTCTCACATTTCTCATAGACTATTTGGAAAGTATATAATACATTCCCTATCGATAAGGATAGAGGATAACTTATTGATCACTTAGACCACATGCACACATTCAGTATTCGGTCAGACCTCAGTATCTGTAAGCCAAAGCCAGGAGAGAAAAAAACCAGGGGAAAAGTAAAGTAGAAACACGTCACCACTTCTGTATTTATCACCCACTCCTGGTTTTTGCTGTACCGAGTAAAAAACTCACCAAATACTGGACGTGTGCACGTGGCCTTAGGGTCCGACAAATGGAACCCGTACCAAGAACAGGGCTCTGCAGAGAACCCATGTGAATGCATCGGAGCACCTCTGCTACATTCAATCTCTATGAGACTAATACAAAGTGCCAAAAAAAGTACTTCCACCAGGACTTTGCAATTTCCGGCAACACAGTACTCTGTTATCTCAGGCAGACATTGAGTAAAGCACATTCAGGAAAAACAGATTTTATCCTAAGAAATATCAAAGAATTAGTCAAATATATTAACAGTAAAAAATACCTTAATTCTTCTCCTATGTTTTATTTTTGGTACACTCCTTTGTGCTGGTCTGATGGTCCTGTCAGCTTTTCCAAATTCTTCATATCTAAAAGTTAAACAATGGAGGAGTAGATTAAGATTAATTTCAGTATGCAGTTAGCGTAGTTATCAAGCATAACCAAGCGCTTTGTATCTCTACTTGTACATGTACTGGCTGGTGACTGGTTCATGCAGCGTTAGTATTTATTACACTGATGGCTGGACATTACACGACAAGCACTTCTTTATTTTTACCCTTTATGGTCCCCTATTTCCATAGATTGTAAGCCTGCGAGCAGGGCCCTCACTCCTCCTGGTATGTTTGTATTAAGTGTTGCTCAGTAATGTCTTATCTTGTTTCTACAAGTAGCCTCTGAATTGTGAAGTGCTGGGTTGTATTAGTGCCATAGAAATAAACTTATTATTCAGTACTACATGGTCTAGACATGTGAAGCCATTCAAGTCCGTCCATAACAGGAGAAAAGTTCAAGTTTACTGGAGTATCATTTGAATTATTATGGTAAACCCTGCAAATAAGCCACTGTCTTAACAGCATAAATCATTATAAACCAGAATAATCAACAATAATATGAGAAGTCAGATGCAAGAGTATTCTGCGCATCTAAGACATTAAAAATTCTTATATTTGGTGGGTGTGCCCTAAATTGACATGTGAGCGGTCACAAGTTGTGAGTGCTCCAGCTGAATCCTGTCATTTATACGGCTTCAACACTTTACACACAGGGAAGTTGATCGTATTCAAGAAGTTCTGAGACGCTGAAGACTTCCCACTCTTGGTAACCAAAATTGGGATTCACTCAGTGAGCACCACTGGAGTCGAGAAGGTTGATGCCTGCACTTCCCTTTGAACCTGGGCCTGGCAGTGCATCATTACTTCATTAAGACTGAGGAGCATACAGGCAAGCTTAAGGTGGCTGTTTGGACTGTCAGCAGAACCAATACCAAAGGTACCAGATCTGTGAGTTACCCGACTGGCAACCTCGGACTGTGGAGCGCTGAGGCAACTGGATCACTGAATCAGTGTGTTGCCTAGTTGCTGGATAGCCTGAAGTTCCTGTCTTACAGTGCTGAATTATTCTCTGTAGTGCGACCTGGGAAGTGAAAATCACCATGTCTGGTGGTACATCTATAAAGTACAAGGGATGTGGCAGGGAGTACTGACCAGGAGCCCTGTACTAACCCAGGCACCCAATGCCAAACACCCTATTAGAGGGAAAATCTGAGGTAGCGGGCATTGTGGAGAAGCTCAAAAAAAGTTGGTAGAGATCCGAGTAAGAATGATATCTCTCACTCAAATTAATCTCCTGATCAAGAGAAGAGGGATACAAAAGAGCATCTGTATGGCACTACGGCAATAAAGGAGCGAGAAATCACTACATCAAGTGAGATACCTTGTAATTTACCTGGCTATGCAGAATTGACTCCCAGAGTACCAAAGAGTCAACCCTGGGTGATGTCCTAAATAGTGATAAGCGAATATATTTGTTACTCGAGATTTCTCGAGCATGCATGCTCGGGTGTCCTCTGAGTATTTTTTAGTGCTCGGAGTTTTAGTTTTTCTTGCCGCAGCTGAATGATTTACATCTGATAGCCAGCTTAAGTACATGTGGGGATTCCCTAGCAACCAGGCAACCCCCACATGTACTTATGCTGGCTAGTAGCTGTAAATCATTCAGCTGCAGCAAGAAAAACTAAAACTCCAAGCACTAAAAAATACTCGGAGGACCCCCGAGCGTGCTTGAGAAATCTCGAGTAATGAGTATATTCGCTCATCACTAGTCCCAACAGCAGTCACACAATGTAACTATGTATTTTCTACTGGTAAGTCTCCGAAGGGGTGCCCTGAGAAGAATTCTCAATGATGAGACAAGATTTAAAGGGGTATTCCCATCTTCAGGATCCCATCCCAATATGTAGTAGGGGTAACTATAATATTAGCAAATAACTCCAAATAGAAATGTAGTATAGTTCTTTTTCTTCTGCTTACCACATGTGCAGTGCATTGCAGGAGCTTAGCTATCCATGGTTATGACCACTCATATAGTGATAACTAGTTAGTTCTTAGTGGTCGTAAGCGTGGATAGATAAGTTACTGCAATGTCCTACAAAGGTTAAGCAACATAACAAATCAAAATAACTTGATTTAATTTCTAATTGGAGGCATTTGCTAATATTATCACACCTACTACATATTGAAATAGGATCTTGGGAGATGGGAATACCCCTTTAAAGAAAGTCATAGAAATTTTAGTAGCAGTTATAAGCTGTGTGAGTTATATCAAGGACAAATTTCCAGTCCTGAATAAAGACACATGGAGACAGGACAACCAGATTGCTTCATTGCTACCTAAACCTGATGATCTGAAGAAACACTAAGTAGAAATAATATTAGGCTGACTGGCATTCCAGAAAAGGTGGAGGTTACAAACCCGACCAAGTAACGTTGAGTCCTAGCTTAGAAAGGAGTTTCAGGTGGATGTCCTATCCCTACTACACCTTGTTCAAAATTATTATGCAAATTGGATTTAAGTGTCATAAAGATTTAATTGTTTTGTTTTTCAAATAAACTCGTGGATGGTATTGTGTCTCAGGGCTCAATGGATCACTGAAATCAATCTTAAACACATGTGATAATTAGTTTTCCAGGTGATTCTAATTAAAGGAAAACTACTTAAAAATGATGTTCCACATTATTAAGCAGGCCACAGTTTTCAAGTAACATGGGAAAGAAAAAGGATCTCTCTGCTGCCGAAAAGCATCAAATAGTGCAATGCCTTGGTCAAGGGATGAAAACATTAGATATTTCCCGAAAACTTAAGCGTGATCATCGTACTGTTAAAGAGATTTGTGGCTGAATCTGAGCACAGACGTGTTGGTGCTGATAAAGGCATAATGAGGAAGGTTTCTGCCAGGTAAGTTCATCGGATTAAGAGAGCAGCTGCTAAAAAGCCATTACAAACCAGCAAACAGATATTTGAAGCTGCTGGTGCCTCTGGAGTCCCTCGAAGCTCAAGGTGTAGGATCCTTCAAAGGCTTGCTTTGGTTCATAAACCTACTATTCGGCCACCCTTAAACGGTGTTCACAAGCACAAACGGTTGCAGTGGGCCCAGACATATATGAAGACTAATTTTCAAACAGTCTTGTTTACTGATGATTATCGAGCAACCCAGGATGGTCCATATGGATGGAGTAGTGGATGGTTGGTGGATGGCCACCATGTCCGAACAAGGCTGTGACATCAGCAAGGAGGTGGAGGAGTCAAGTTTTGGGTCTGAATCATGGGGAAACAGCTGGTAGGGCCCTTTAAGGTTCCCGAAGGTGTGAAAATTACCTCTGCAAACTATATAGAGTTTCTGACTGACAACTTCTTCCATGGTATAAAAAGCAGAAACGTGCCTTCAGGAGCAAAATCATCTTCATGCATGACAATGCACCATCTCATGCTGCAAAGAATACCTCTGAGTCATTGGCTGCTATGGGCATAAAAGGAGATAAACTCATGGTGTGGCCACCATCTTCCCCTGACCTCAACCCTATAGAGAACCTTTGGAGTATCATCAAGCAAAAGATCTATGAGGGTGGGAGGCAGATCACATCAAAACAGCAGCTCTGGGAGGCTATTCTGACTTCATGCTAAGAAATACAAGCAGAAACTCTCCAAAAACTCACAAGTTCAATGGATGCAAGAATAGTGAAGGTGATATCGAATAATTTGGAACAGTGCATTTTGAGTTTTTATTCATTTTGGAGATTACACTGTTATCATTGGGAGGTTTCTTCAATAAAATTCGATGTATACTCTAACGCAGTGTTCCCCAACTCCAGTCCTCAAGAGCTACCA
The DNA here is from genome assembly GCF_051348905.1 of Ranitomeya variabilis. Lineage (NCBI taxonomy): Eukaryota > Metazoa > Chordata > Amphibia > Anura > Dendrobatidae > Ranitomeya > Ranitomeya variabilis. The sequence goes on from NC_135233.1 coordinate 642,484,842, forward strand.
ACATTTCATGTTTTCAGGATTTCCTTAGTATTGCCCAGGTGATAACTGCATCACCTGCATAGGCAGGAATTCCATCACCTGTGAAATACTAAAGAAATCCTGAAAACATGACCTGTTGGTGGCTCTTGAGGACCGGAGTTGGGGAACACTGCTCTAACGGGTGAGGACTTTAATTAGACTGGCTGTCATTTGCACCAGCCATTTAGAAAAATCCGAGAAAAATATAATTTGCTAAATAATTTGGAACATGGCGTATATGTTGTTATATAGCCGCGTACAGTTCCGACTAGCCCGCTCCCGACGGGAAACCCTCCAACACCAGTATTGATAAATTGCTACATTATAAAGCCAGAAATAATATTCTTTGCTCTGTGAGAAATAATCCAGAGCTCTCCATTAATGGCCTTTTATCCAATTTACTCTGTAGAGGTTCAAAAGATTCACTGCTGAGTATGATAGCGCCATATGTGCAATGCAAAATAATAATAGTTAAAAAAAGAAGCTTCAGTTCCAGATGTTTGCGACAATTCTAAAAATGCAACACTGCCTGATTAAGATCAGCAACTGAGTCGATTAAACAGACAGAAACTTATATTTTTACTACAGACTTACCCAAATGCCTCATCTCTAAATTTTAATACTGCATGCTACGTTCATGGGAAGTACAGATGCCGGACAGTTTATATCATCACAGATAACTCAACACTGGGATATCATGGCACAAAAAAAGAGTAATTTGCCACTTACATGAAATCAGTCAATGGCTTGTACAAGGTAAGTTTACCTTAAAGTGAGATAACCTTCTCTGACAAGTTATCAAGATGGTGCATTGTTAAGTCAGACTTGGCTATATCTGTATATTCCCTTGTTTAGATCTATGCAGAAACGAAACCATAACCACAACCCTAACCCCAACACACCCCTAACCCTAATCCCAACACTAACCACAAACCTATCTCTAACACACCCCTAACCCTAATGCCAACCATAACCACAACCCTAACCCCAGCCCAACCCCTAACTTTAGCCCAATCCTAATCCCAACCCTAACTTTAGACCAACCCTAACCCTAGCCCAACCCTAACTTTAGCCCAACCCTAACCCTAATGGAAATACATTTTTTGTTTATTTTATTATTTTTCCTAACTAGGGGGGTGATATAGGAGGGATTGATTTACTGTTGTTTTATTTTAGGGTCTACAGTGATCAAAATAAACAAATAGAAAACATTTCCTATTGTTGCCGGGTGCCAGCCGGCAGATCTCGGCATGCAAACTGTGCATCCGCCCGCCATTTTCATCTCGGACAAAGACACCGGCGGCCTGGGGGACATCGCAGGGGGGGGGGTTTGCAGGGATACAGAGGATCACATCAGAGGCGAAATTAAATGGGAAATCGGACTTTTTTTTTTTTGCGGTCGCCGTTATTCCGTTAAGCGGTCGTTTGGAGTGAATAATGGCGATAGAATTATTTTACTGAACTGCAGAGTGCGGAGTTTGGGGGATTCCAATAAATGTACAACAATTTTAAGATTTGTAAAGAAGCGTTCACCTGTCTCACATCTCCAGGAGACACAGATGCATAAAGAGAGATTCAATATAAAACAAGCCTTGCCTAGGACATTATCTCCGCTCAGTTGGGTCAAACTATATCAGGAGTGTTTCTACACTCAAATATAAGTCCATTCCATTTGAATGGTTAAACTCAAATATTCATGGGGAGGGTACATATAATAAATGCCTGTATTGTAAGATCTTTCTACAATAGCATTTCTGTGTAGCTGTATATACTCCACTCCCATAAAAAAGTACTTTTAAGAACAGATTATGTCTTTTATTAAGCATTTGCCAGAGACTTCTATATTGTTGCTGGGAAACTTCAATAAAGTGATTCATCCATACTGGAACAGGTTGGGATCTGAGCAGACCACAGAAGACAGGCCAATTTCTAAAATTTGGGGAATTATTGTGTGAACTAAATGATTTATGGCAGTTGGGGCATCCTGATACATTGTCATGTAAAGATTTAGCCCTTGGGGGAGAGCGAATAGTGCAACAACTAGAATTTGTAGAGTATTTCCCTACAAGCTACAGGATCACTCCAAACTGTTGGTACGTCTAAGCTTTTCCCTTACTATTATTTCCTTTTCAAGATTGTGGATATTTAATGCATTCTGGCTTCAGGTTATTGAAACAATAGATCAGACTTTGCAGGACTAACTTCTGTGTAAAAACGGACAATCCACCTTAGGCTGTTTTGTGGGATGCTATGAAGATAAGCCTTAAAGGAGCTCTCTTTAAGGCAGTGAGTAGAGTGAAAATGAAAATTAGACAATATAGGGAATTCTTCAGGGCAAGAGTACAGAACAGCGAAAGGCTCTTTGTGGCAGGCAACTGGGGAAAGGACGGATCTATTGGGAGCTTCAGGAGGCACGGGATGTGTATAATGCTCATATCCTGGAAGTAGCAAAGACTAAGGTTTTTCCAAAAGCACACCTGCTATGATAAAGGTAAGCTGGGCATGTATTAGCTTTCAGCTCTTCATACATCACTGTATTAAACAATGCAGGTGGAGATGTGGTTTACGATACGCCACAGATAGTAAATCAGTTTCTTCCTGTTTTTTATTCTCTTTACAAGTCCAGGATAGATAAGTCAAACTTTAAGATATAAAAATACACATGTCCAAGGCATAAATCTTCCTACTGACTCCGATAAGGATACAAGTTTTTTTGCACAGTCCTGTTCAGCTGAAAGAGCTAGTGGCAACTATGGCAAATATCAAGTCTCTGGATTCGGATGGGCTCTCTGCGGGTCTCTGTGCTGGGGGGCGGCGGCGGCTCCTCTTTGTGCAGTGTGGGGGCTCTGTGCTGGGGGGTGGCAGCTCTTTGTGCAGCTTCGGGGCTCGCCAGAATTTCCTCAAAGCCCGGAGGCCCCAGCAGCTCCATTGCTGCGTTGCGGTGGCCTCTGGGAAAATGGCCAGTGGGGGCGGCGCATGCTCAGATTCAGATCTCATCCCAAGATCTCGGGAGACAAGATTTGAAACTGAGCATGTGCCGCCCCCAGCGGCCATTTTCCCAGAGGCCATAGCATCGCAAAAATGGAGCTGCCGGGGCCTACGGGCTTTGAGGAAATGCCGGAGGAGCCCCGACACTGCACAAAGAGCTACCGCGGCCCCAGCACAGAGCCCCCACACTGCTGAAAGAGGAGCCGCCGCCCCCCAGCAGAGAGCATCGCTGCCACAATGAGGTAATAGGGGGATACTCCACTTACGCCTTCCCTGTGAGACGCCCCCTCCCTTCGTCATCGGGACCACTCCACCCCACCATATGCAGATGGTCCGCACCCGCCATGTAAGATGACACACGGCGTATAAGACCCCCAACTTTTAAGAAGAGTTTATATTTTAACTGGAAAAGTTGGGGGGTCGTCTTACATGCCCAGTCGTCTTATACGCCGGAAAATACGGTACCTGGACTTCCCGTCAGCGATTCGTCCTGTACCTCATGGTGCAGGAATACCTGTCTCTTCTCCGGAGGAGAAACTTGAAGATACACCTGATTAAGAATATGAAGGGCAGGATTCTGAAAATATTTTCACGCTAGTCCCAACGAACCACAGCTTTTTTCAAAGCTTGAATAAAATGATTTAGTCAGGGAGTTGGACTTTCGTGAACATTCTGCAGAACTTTTAGGCTCTAGACTAAAGGAAAAGAACCTACTAGCTCCTGGTACCTGTTTTTCATAGTGCAGAAGCAAATACAATTAATTTCTTTCTTACTTTTCTTTGCCTTCCTTACTTTTCTCAAGATGGTGCTCAAGTGTATTGCAGTGATATTCCTGGGCTGATGGAAACATTTAACATGGAGTATGTGAGTGAGTGGAGACTCGTTATTGATTCATCCGATAAAAAAGTCTGAAAGCTGTGCTACTGCACAATGGCAGCAAGTATGCTTCAGGGTCTGTAGGACATTCTGTGCACTTGAAGTAAAGCCACGATTATTTAGGCTTTATTCTCAACTAAACTACGAGGATCAAGGATGGTCAATATGTGGTGATCTGAAAGTTCTCGCTTTGCTCCTTGGGGAGCAAGGAGGATACACGAAGTACCCATTCTTTTTTGTGTGAATGGGACAGCCTGGATAGGACTCATCAATGATGCAAAAAAAGTTGGCCCACAAGAACATCTTTGCAACCTGGACTCTCAAGAACATAGTTGCAGAAAGTTTAGTTGATCCCACTAAAGTTCTTCTACCACCATTTCACATTAAGCTTGGACTGATGAAAGCTTTTGTAATAGCTCTACCGAAAGAATGAGAGACTTTAACGTACCGAGTTTCAGGGGCTTTCAAAATCAAAACTGAAATAATGCATTTTTGTGGGTCCGGATATTGGGGAACTCATGAAGGACGACGTACTTGAAACAAGAATGGAAACTCTTCAGAAAAGGGCTTGGGATTCTTTTAAAGAAGTCGCAAAGGAATTTCTAGTTAACAACAAAGATCCAAAACTTATGACCATCGTGGAGAACATGCTGAAACTATTCAAAGCTTTGAGCTGTCTTATGATTTGAAGTTACATTTTTTACATTCCCATTTGGACTGCTTTCTTGAAAACCTTGGTGTTGTTGGCGAAGAGCAAGGAGAAAGAATTCATAAAGATATAAAGGAGAAGGAATGATGATACCAAGGTAGATGGAACATGAACATGATTTGTGACTACTGCTGGATGGATCACAGAGAAGATCCACAGGACTTCTATAGGAATAATTATCAAGGGCAGCTTTGAAGAGAAAAGGCGGAATAATTCAATTTCAATAAAGTTGCAGAATGAATGTTCAATAAATTTTTATATATAATATTGTGTACGTTTTTGGCTGCAATAAAGATTTTCTTGTTCATCTGTTTTGTACGTAATTTCAAGCGTGTTTTTGTGCAAAATCCATACGTGATGGTTTCAAATAAAAGTGTTTTTTGAAATCAATGCATAACAAAACATGAGAGCCAGTTATTGGATTTGAAAAACATTTCATAAACCCAAATTTTGCATACTGTGTAATTAGTGATTATTCAGGTATCATGGGCTATAAAAGAGGTGAACTGGACAAAAGAGTAGCTTTGTATGCTGATGATATTCTACTCTTCCTATCAAGACACTTTAAGGTCTCTACATGTATGTAACTCCTTCATGGATGGTCATTAACTGGTCAATATCTGGGCTTATGCCTTTGGATGAAGGGACTAATCAAGGGGGTATGTTCAACAGCTTGGGTCTGCAGGAGGTATCAGTATTCAAGTATTTGGGTGTTGTGGCGGCCTCTTACTTTCATGATTATAAAAATTAAACTTGGCTCCAGTTCTCACCAAATTCACACAAAAACTGAGGGTTTAGTCTCAATTACTATTGACAGTAGTGGGTAAAGCCAACTTAAGAAAGCTATGGATGCCTCAATTATTATATCTTCTGAATAATTCACCAGTTTGGATCACAGTCTGCTATGTCCATACAATTAACAGATTATTCCTATATCACCCCTTATCAAGTAGGAGAGTTTATAAAGATATAAAGATCCTTTGGATTTTGTCTTACTCAAACCAGCGGTGTATTTCTTAATCAGACAGATGTTTAGAGTAATTGAAGCGTTCCGAAGGAGTTCCTGACTGGTATCCTACAAGTGTAAGTGGCATGCCACTGGTTGTCTTGGTCCTACACATTCTATACTTTGATTGACACTCATCTGTCTTATACTCCCTTCTTTACAGAATCTCACTGGACATGATGTAATAGTGGCCACAGAGCAGAATAAAATGTTTTTTATTTTGCCTCTCGGTTGTGGAGATATTAGTTTTAAATTGGCATCTACTGAGTTAACTTTTGTTAAGTGCTCTCAAATAACAAATCATACAGAGAGAAGTACACACCTCCAGTGAAAACTATATGATAATTCATTAGGTGCCAAATAATTTGATTGATAATATCTCGGCATAATAGGCGAAACTAAAACTAAAACATTTAATAGTTTTGTAACTGATTATTTGTAGTGTCTGGTGATCCAAATTGATTTCTTGATTTGTTGGTTCTGATTAGCATTGATTTTTGTTTTTCTCTGTTGTTTGTGTTGCAAATATTATTCACTTTTTTTTCAGTCAATAAACGCAATTTAAGAAAAAAAATTCTTATATCATTCTCCTGGGTCATACCGCATGTGGCCTTTGACAGCTGCCGAATATATTTCAACCTCCTCCTCTTCATTAACTTCCACCTTGACCTCAACGTTACTCTCTACAACTTCATCCTCTTTCTTCAGCAACCAAGATCTAATGTTTGAAAATATTTTTATTTAAACATGTTGTCAGATATTTTCTAACGTGAGAAGTTTACAACTGTTTTTTAACACACTAGGAAGACTAACACGATGACCTTGTTATCTATGTAGATGTGATTTCCGGGTGCACGGACTGCCAGAGGTGGACATTATTTATTAGAGATGTGCACCTTGTAATAAATTAGTGTCTTACTACAGCTGACTTTTTATTACGGCATAGAAGCTGCCATTCTTAACAGATTCATCAAATTACATCTACCATAAATAACAGTGCATCAAATTCTCCTGTTTATGTAATGCTAATTATGAGATAAAGGGTATATAACGATGAACATTATCAGGGGTATAGTTTTATGTAAGAAAGGGTTTACTCTTCTTTTTTCTCAGTACTACGATCCATATCATGCTCTTGATGGTTTTCAACCTCTTCTGGTCCACTGACAGGTTCGTTAGCAGGGTTTTCATCCTTGCCCTTTAAATCTCTCCCTCTATGACATGGATCATCCGTGTCTTTCACCTAGTCCAAATACATAAAATTCAGAAGAAATCTGGATGACATTTATCTTGAGGTGACAACAGCACAATAAAGCATCAATCAGCTGTATTAAGGTATTGCTAAATACAAAACTTTCTACATGGTTTGTTTGGGGTTTTGAAAAATTATCCCTATAGAAGCAAATGTGACAAGATAAAAACTACATTACCAGAACTTACCTTATAAACTCCAGCTGTATCCACATCACTGTTCCGTGATCCCTGCCACACAGTGTTTGTTCATAAATATGGCAGCAATACGTTATTGCATTTGTTCCTGCTAGGGTCATTTTTTAATACTTTTAAACAACCTCTTAAAGCTGCTTTAAACGTGAGATTCTGTGTTGCCATAGAATATTTTTTTTAAGTAGAGTACCTGGCTGTGACTGTTCCCTACACAAGGCCCAGGTACCTTGTACAGATAAGGCTCAGATAGCGTTTAGCATAAAGCCTTAGGCCATGGTCACGTTCAGTATTTTACATCAGAATTTATAAGCCAAAACCAGGAGTGGGTGATAATACAGAAGTGGTGCATATGTTTCTATTATCTTTTCCTCTGATTGTTCCACTCCTGGTTTTGGCTTACAAATACTGAAGTAAAAATACTGACTAAATACTGAACTGAATGTGGCCTTACTGTCCCAGCAGTGAATGAGATTCCCTGCGCCTTATGCACATGTTGCATATCTTTTCCTTGCAGATTTGAAGCAGTTTCTAATATGTCAATTAATTCAGTGTTTTTGACGCATTTTTCAACCATTCAAATGAAAGACAAAAATACTGTATGCATCAAAAACACACACAAAAAAAATAGGGATTTTTGTATACTCACCGTAAAATCCTTTTCTCCGAGCCAATCATTGGGGGACACAGGACCATGGGTGTTATGCTGCTGCCACTAGGAGGACACTAAGTTAACACATAAAGAATAACTCCTCCCCTGTAGTATACACCCTCCTGCTGGCTCAAAGTGAACCAGTTCGGTAACAAAGCAGTAGGAGCTTAACATTTAACAAGAATGAATTATGTCAAAACAAAGTCAACACAGAAAAAACTAAAGCCAATAGGCTAACAGGGGGGGAGCTGTTTTCCCCAATGATTGGCTAGGAGAAAAGGATTTTACGGTGAGTACACAAAAATCCCTATTTCTCCTACGCCTCATTGGGGGACACAGGACCATGGGACGTCCTAAAGCAGTCCCTGGGTGGGAAACAATCCACTGCAATTGCTCCTTGTACGCACAAGTTACAGATGCGGCACTGCCGCCTGCAAAATTCATCTGCAGACGGACACATCTGCTGAGGCCAGGGAATGGACATGGTAATGTTTTGTAGAAGTATGCAGACTGGACCAAGTAGCAGCTCTGCAGACTTGTGCTGCCGATGCTTGGTGCCGGATGGCCCAAGATGCACCCACTGACCGAGTAGAATGAGCCTTAATCCCTGCTGGGACGGAGTGACCTTTGACTCGGTAGGACTCCTGGATAGCTGAACGAATCCACTTGGCTATCGTAGCATTGGAAGTGGCTAAACCTTTCCTTGGCCCTTCCGGGAGCACCAACAGGCCATCTGACCTGCGGAAAGACGCCGTCCTCGAGACGTATCTCCTAAGAGCTCTCACCAAGTCCAGTGTGTGAAGAGCCTTCTCGGTGCGATGTACTGGTGCCGGGCAAAGGGAAGGCAAGACAATTTCCTCATCGAGGTGGAAAGATGAGACAACCTTCGTTAGAAAAGACGGAGATGTTCTCAAAACCACCTTATTCTGATGAAAAATGAGGAAAGGAACTTGACAAAACAAAGCCGCAAGCTCTGAGACTCGTCGGATGAACGTGACCGCAACCAGGAAGGCAACTTTCCATGACAGAAAGGACAGGGAAACGTCCTGCAGAGGTTCAAAAGGAGCCTCCCGCAAGACTCCGAGGACCAAATTAAGGTCCCATGGTTCCAACGGCATCTTATAGGGTGGCACCACATGGGAGACTCCCTGAATGAACATCTTTACTTGTAATCTGTTGGCAATTTTACGTTGGAACAGGACTGACAAGGCTGAAATCTGCCCTTTGAGGGAACTAAGGGCGAGACCTAAGTCCAAACCCGACTTAAAGGAATTCAAGTATGGAAGGAATGGAAAATTCAAGAGGATGGCGTCCTCGGTCCTTGCACCATGAGAAAGTCTTCCAAATGCGGTGATATATACGCACAGACGTAGGCTTTCTAGCATTGATCATGGTAGAAATGACTTTCTGAGAGAAGCCTGCCTGTGTCAGCACCCAGGACTCAACGGCCATGCCGTCAAACACAGGGCCTCGGAGTTCTGGTGGTAAATGGGGCCCTGGGACAACAGGTCTGAGCGATTCGGTAATCGCCAGGGGACATCGGCGACTAGTTGAACTAGTTCAGCGTACCAGGCCCTGCGCGGCCAATCTGGCGCAATCAGAATTACTGGTATTCCCTCCGCTCTGATCTTCTTGATGACTCTTGGCAGCAAGGGAAGCAGGGGAAATATGTACGGAAGCTGGAACTGATGCCACGAGTGCATCTGCCCCGATGGCCGCCGGATTGTGGGACCGCGCTATGAAGTTGGGAACCTTGGAATTTAGCTGTGAGGCCATCACATCCACGTCCGGGGTTCCCCAACGACAGCAGATCTGGTGGAAGATCTCCGGATGGAGAGACCACTCTCCGGAGTCAAGACCTTGACGGCTGAGGAAATCTGCCTCCCAACTTTCCACTCCCGGGATGTGAACTGCTGATATCATTGAGCGGTTTTCCTCGGCCCAACGAAGAATGTGGCCTACCTCGGACATGGCTGCCTTGCTGCGTGTTCCTCCCTGCCGGTTGATGTATGCCACTGACGTGGCATTGTCGGACTGAATCCTGATGGGACGACCTGCCAGGAAGGGGTGGAATTGAAGAAGAGCCAACCTGATGGCCCGTATTTCCAGGATGTTGATGGGCAGGCAAGCTTCCTGAAGAGACCAGCGGCCCTGAGCAGTGTGATGGTGGAACACAGCTCCCCAGCCCAGAAGACTGGCATCTGTTGTCACAACTAGCCACTGTACTGGGAGAAAGACTTCCCTTGATTCAGGGAGGACTTCAAAGTCCACTACCTGAGAGACTGTCTGACTCGCTTGGGAAGGAGGAAACTATGATCGAGAGAGAATGGGTTCCTGTCCCACACAGCCAGGAGAGCATGTTGTAAGGGGCAGAGGTGTAGTTGAGTGAATGGGACCGCCTCCATAGCTGCTACCATCCTGCCGAGGACTCTCATACTGAAACGAAGAGAGTGAGAATGAGATTGGGAGAGCTTCTGAGCTTCCCACTGTAAGACTGAGATCTTTTCCGGGGGGAAGAAGTACTAGCCCCCGAGACGAGTCCAGTATCATTCCTAGAAAGGAAATTCGCTGAGTCGGTACTGGGTAAGATTTTTTGAAGTTTATCTTCCAGCCCAGGCGAGAAAGAGTATCTATTGTGATGTTCACGGCCTCCTTGCAGGTGCGGAAAGTAGGAACCTTTGATGAGGATATCGTCTAGATACGGTAACACCACCACAGCTCGGGTATGAAGGATTGCCACGGCGGCCGCCATGACCTTGGTGAATACCCTGGGAGCGGTGGCGAGGCCGAAGGGCAGAGCAGCAAATTGAAAGTGATCTTCCTGAACTGCGAAGCGAAGAAACCTTTGGTGGGAAGGTAAAATGGGAATGTGGAGGTACGCATCCTGGATGTCTATAGACGCCAGGATCTCGCCTTTTTCTATGGAGGCGATGACAGAACGAAGCGATTCCATCCGGAACCGTCGCACCCTGACAAACTTGTTCAGCAGTTTTAGGTCCAGTATGGGCCGTACTGTACCGTCCTTCTTTGAAACAATGAACAGGTTTGAATAAAAGCCTTGAAACCGTTCCGTTTCAAGGACCGGGATAATAACCCCGTCTTCCTTTAGAGAGCTTATGGCCTGGAAGAACTCTGATGTCTTTGTCCTGGGAGGGGAAGACAGGAAGAAGCGATTTGGTGGAAGAGAGTAGAATTCCATCTTGTATCCGGAGGACACTAGGTCGCGGACCCATTCGTCGTGAACGACCGAGAGCCACGTGTCGCTGAAGGAAAGCAGACGGCCGCCTACTTTGAGGGTGTCCTCCGGATACTGCAGGGAGTCATTGTGTGGGAGACCTGCCCGGTCTGGACCCTCTGGACCCTGACTGCCTAGGCCTGCCTCTCCAAGAAGGGGAAGGTTTGTAAGAGGTCTGAGGACCTCTATCCCTACGTTGTGCCCGGCCAGGTCCGGAAGATGTGGAAGCAGAGGACCAATTTGAGTTGAAGCGAAAAAAATCAGGACCGAGCCTGCTGTTGCTGGTTCCGAAAAGGCCGAAAGGGTCTCTGTTGTGGGAGAAATTTACTCTTCCCTCCAATGGCGTCGGAAATTAATTGGTCGAGCTTTTCGCCAAAGAGGCGACCGCTCTGATATGGAAGAGAAGTCAATTACTTTTTGGAAGCAGAATCCGCACGCCAGTCCCTGAGCCATAAAGACCTCCGGATGGTGATGGTGTTTGCTGCTGCTTGCGAAGCACAGTTAGCAGCATCCAGGGACGCGGTAACTAAAAAATCTCCAGCTCTGGCTATCTGAGTAGCGACGTCTGCTATCTCAGGGTGGGAGATCGGTATCCAGAACCGCTGCAGACAAGACCTCAGCCCAGTGGGTCATAGCCTTAGCCACCCACGTAGCAGCAAAACATGGGGAGAGTGCGGCTGCTGAGGTTTCAAAGGCTGAACGCACCATATTGTCGATCTGACGATCGGTTGGGTTTTTAATAGAGGCGCCCTCCAAAGAGGATAAAATAGATTTAGTAGCCAGGCGCGATACCGGAGGATCTACCGGGGGGAGATTGAGACCAATCTTTTCGTAGATCCTGGGCAAAAGGATATTTTGATTCCATGAGTTTCTGCCCTGTGAATCGTTTATTGGGATGGATCCTGTGAGATTCAGAGATTTCCTTAAATTCGGGATGAGTAGCGAATACTTTGTGAGCTCGCTTGGTCCTCTTAAAGGACACGGCATGATCCGTTTTAGATAAAGGTTCCTCCTCAAGTTTCAAAGCCTTATTCACTGACTCAGAGAGTCGAGAGTCTCCCGATCGTGAAGAAATTCCTGATTTAGGGACATGTCAGAATCGTCCTCTGAAACAGGTTCTCTGCTAGCCCCGATAGAAGGGGAGCGAGAAATGGAGCTCTCAGAACCCGAAACCCGGTGATGGTCTGGGGAAATGGCATGAGTCCTTTTCCTGGAAGGGCGAGAGCCCCTTGGCAAGGTACAACCCCTAGAGTACGAGGGGTTTGGAGGATCAGAAGCGTCGTCCGTAAGAGTGCCCTGGTTAGAGGAGGGGTCTCAGAACGATTCTAACGCTTTTGCCAGGGATGCCATAGACCGGGTAAGGGAGGTAGCCCACTCAGGGGGACCGGGCTCACTAGGTTCGGTACCAGTAACAGGTGGTTCCTGAACAGTCACCAGTTCACAAGCTGTGCACAATGCGGTATTGTGACCTCGGGGTAATGAGACCTTACAAGAGGTACATGCAGCGAAGTATACAGTGTGGGTTTTCCCAGACTTTTTGTGAGGCTTTGATTGAGACATAGTAGCCTTGAGTAGAGCGCTTACTAGCAGGGGAAGGGTTAAGCTCTGTATCTGCAGCTTACCCAGGTCCTGTGTCTTGAGTCCCCAAGGGAGGTCCGCAATATATGGTCCTGAAGGCTGTAGATCGTATCTGGAAATTAGGGTGAAGCAGCGCTGCAGGATCAGCGCTGTGGGTGTCCCAAGATGGCCGCCGAGATCTTGTGAGAGCGCTTCTCAGGAAACGAGAAGCGCTGGAAAAGATGGGAGGCGGTATTTGCCGGTGGGCGTGGCTAAGAACTCCGGCGTGTATGAGGGAAAAGTCGGGGACTAAATTTTGAAAACTTGCGGTTGCGGTCAGCGGCGACGCAACCGCTATTAGTGCCCCTGAACCGCGCTCCTTCTTAAAAACGCCGCACTGCAGACCACCCACAGGCCCGGGTTTTCTGCCCTGCTAGAGATGCGGACCTTCATACCCCGGGGACCAGGACCCCCCAGCGCCTCGGCCCCCGCAGTGTACTCACGGTAGATGCGGTGGGCCGGTGCTCAATCCACCATCGCCATAGTCAGGGAGGGGGTGGAGAGCTTCTGCCGCCATGCGTCATCCGCTATATCAGAGGTGATGCAGAGGGGGGCTGCACGGACGCCATTCATAATATGTCCGGCTATGCACCTGGCTCCAGGAGAGGTAAATGGGGGCTACTCCATGTGGTCGCCTGCTATGGAGGGGGGGAGATCGGAACGCGAAGGAACCGTCGCCCGTAAGGTGAGCTCAGGGTTGGCATCCAACGTTGCAGGAAAAGATACGGGAAGAACACTCCATGTACTTGCCTGTTGATGGTTCGGGGGAGATCGGAGCCTAGAAAGGGTCAGTCGCCCCCATTCTCTCCGTTAAGTAAAAAATAGAATAAAAATAAAAACGGTGGGGTCTGAAACAGACCCAAGTGCCTCCTACAGACACTAAGCAAGAACTGGTTCACTTAGAGCCAGCAGGAGGGTGTATACTGCAGGGGAGGAGTTATTCTTTATGTGTTAACTTAGTGTCCTCCTAGTGGCAGCAGCATAACACCCATGGTCCTGTGTCCCCCAATGAGGCGTAGGAGAAAACAAATATATTTTATACAGCATGTTTCTTATCAAGAGAGACATTTTTGGTGCAGAAATGACTGCAGTAAATATTTAACTAATATTTTACACCCTAAAACTTTAAAGACCACATTATGATTTTTTGCATTGTTTCTCCCAAAAGTCTTTGTCAAAGTAGTTGTCCGGTCAAAACCGATAAATCTGCAGTCACACTGTCACATAACTGCAAAGTTATGAATCCCCCCAGTTGCATGGACTGTGCGCTGCGAGGATTCACTGGTTTCAGACACGGGATCGGAGGGCAAGTATGAGTTATACATACCCTCAGCCAGTGGGTGCAGACTCAATCTCCCTACACTTGTATGGTGCGAGGTTGCGCCCTCTAGTCGGACACGATCATTGGCACTAGACATGGGCATGGCCTTGGCTGTATACAAGTGTATGGAGCGAGGCTGCGCCCACTGGCCGGGTGTATAAAACATACATAACATCCGGTCCTGGGTCTGAAAGTGGCGAATACCTGCAGCACACAGTGTGTGTGCGGTCGGGATTAATAAGTCTGCAGACACACAAGGTGACTGCAGACTTATCGGTTTTCACCAGACAACCCCTTTAACTTTTTTCAAAAGGTAAGGAGTTTGTGGATAGTATCCGCACTGCCAACAGGATTTAAGACATAGCCCAGTGTAGTAAAATGATGGTTTATTTTGACGCGTTTCGAAGTACAAAGTTACTTCTTCTTTAGGAAACCCGTATGTACCCTGTTTCCCTGAAAATAGGGCGCCCCCCCGAAAGTAAGGCATGCTAGGGGGAGCCCTGTGCCTGCTAATATAAGGCCCCCCCCCCAAAAAAAAAATAAGGCATACCTTGTTCTGTGCATGGGGCATGCAGTTGTGTCTCGCTCCCACTGTCCCTGCTGCCCACCACTGCTGCCGCGCTGTTCACAGGAGTTAATCACAGCCTCGGAGCTGTGTGCCGATTTCTGCCCATGAGCCCTGCGCCAATCACAGCGCAGGAACCATGGGCCAGCTGAAGTCATCCATAGCCTCTGATTGTTCCTGGGCTGTGTTTGGCCCAGGGATCCTGTGCTCTGACTGGCCCAGGGCTCCTGCACTCTGGCCCAGGGCTCCTGCACCACCAAAGCACTGAAAGCAGCACCGCGGAGGAAACCAGTAAGAAAGTGTGTGTGTGAGTGTGTCTGTGTGTGTGTACGGTACACACATGGGAGACTGCAGTGGGATACTGTAATAATGGGAGGCTGCAGTGGGATACCGGGATGATGGGAGGCTGCAGTGGGATGATGTGGGATGATGGGAGGCTGCAATACTGCACTGTAGAATGATGGGGGCTGTAATGGAATGATGGGGGTGCTGCATTGGGGACTGTAAAGGGATGATGAGGGCTGCAATGGGATGATGGGAATATTTGGGGCTGCAAAATGATGGGGCTGCTACGGTAAAGGAACTGCTGTGGGTGATTGTTACGGTAGCGGTACAGTGTCCAGAAAGTGTGTGGGAGCCATTTTAGAGCCCTTATGTTTTGTGGCCCTGTGTGGGAGTCAGGCAATTACAGTACCGTACTGTAGTGTTACTTTGATTTGTTGTCTGCTTTTCTGCTGAACGGTCTACCGTAAAGTACCGTACTGTAAAAGAAATACCGTAAACAATGGTGATACGGTATATTTTTACCCCTAGACATGAGCACTAAAAGAAAGAGCTATTCCGTCGAGTACAAAAAAGGAATCGTGGAAGAATCTTGGGGCAAAAATCTTACTGAATTCTGCAAAGAGAAAATGTTGAGTGTCCGATTGGTCCAAAAATGGCGAGCAGATTACGGTAACCTCACTCAACAAGTGGACAGCGGAAATGCTAAAAAGCGCAAGGTTGGATCTGGTCGGCAACCATTATATTCCGAGCTGGAAGACCTGATCTGTGAGTGGGTTGCTGACAGGAGAGCAAAGACATTGGTTGGAACTAGGGCTCAGATTCAAGAATTTGCCCTTGCAATGGCACCACAGTTTGAAATTGCCCCTGAAGAATTCAAGGCATCACAACACTGGCTGGATAACTTCCTTCAACGAAGTGAACTGTCTTTGAGAAGATCCACAACACTCTTTAGGCTGGAAGATGCTGAAATTATTAAACGCGCATTTGCATTCAAGACCTTTGTTGATGACGCTGATGGGCCAAGCATCTCAAACAACAATTGAACAACGAGGTGCCTCCTCAGTGTACGTTCCCTCCACTGCTTATGAAAGTGCACGTGTTACCTGTATTTTGGCGATGCGTCTGGATGGCACTAAAGTCCCACCTTTACTCATTTCAAAGGGCAAGAAAGACAAGATTGAACGTGTTTCAGGCATTTATATTCTTGAAACTGAAAAGGCCTGGGCCACACAAGCAGTTATAAGGAAGTGGGTCGATTTAATGCTGCCCCTTGTTATGCGAGGGAGCCAAAGAGGAATGCTGATCTGGGATGCAGCCAGCACACACCGCGCCAAAGACATGAAGAACTTCCTTCATGAGAGAAAAATAGATCAAATAATGATTCCTGCAGGAATGACGGCTTATCTCCAGACTCTTGATATCGCCATTAACAAGCCAAGCCATTCAAGGACAATTTGCGTGTGGAAATCAATGACTACATTGAAAATAGAATGGAGAGAAATCAACGTGGAAACTCTGTGAAACCTAAACTGCCAGAGATTGTGACTTGGGTGAAGAATTCATGGGAGAAAATCACTGACACTTGCATTGCAAATGCATTACGAGCAGGCTACCTTGACAATAAGTGCTCATTTAAAGGAAAGGTGCCGCATTTTATTTTTTGTATTAAAAATGATTGTTTATATAAACAATTATTTTTAATACAAATTTAAATTTTTTAACTTTAACATTTTTTTTTATTATTAATTTTTTTTTCAGCCACTGGGCGCCGCCATTTTGCTTTGCAGGAGTGTAAGTGTAGTTGCACGACACTTATACTCTGCAAATACGGCAGCCCTGGGCATAGGAGGCTGCGGTCGGCGCCCGACCCCATACCTAGCATTATAAGCTGCTCCCTGCTGTGTCTGGCCACGCCCCCTGAGCTGTCCACATCACAGCAGAGGCAGGAGACCAGCGCCAGCTTCCAGGAGCCCTGCAGTTATAGGAGGAGGAGGAGACCAAGGACGGGAGGGAGAAAGGATTCAGCAGGGAGCCATGAAGTAAATTATCAGTGGGGAGGGGGAGAGGCAATCTAATCTTCTCCTTTGTGGTGCTGACTCTGAGCAGTTATCTCCTCCCATGTGTGTTACTGTGCTGTGTATCTAATCCTCTCCTGTGTGATACTGACAGAGCTGTGTATCTAATCCTCTCCTGTGTGATACTGTCTGCTTAGCCAGGCATCTAATCCTATCCTGTGTGATACTCACTGAGCTGTGTATCTAATCCTCTCCTGTGTGATACTTTGCTGAGCTGTGTATCTAATCCTCTCCTGTGTGATACTGTCTGCTGAGCCATGCATCTAATCCTATCCTGTGTGTTACTGTGCTGATTGTGTATCTAATCCTCTCCTGTGTGATACTTTGCTGAGCTGTGTATTTACTCTTCTCCTGTGTGATACAGTCTGCTGAGCCATGCATCTAATTCTATCCTGTGTTAGGCTAGTTTCACATTAGCGTTTAAATATGCAGCGTTTAAAACGCATCCGCAAGTGGTGGAAAAAAACGCATATAAACACGCAAAAACGCGGCGTTTATATGCGTTTTTTTCCTGCGTTTGCGTTTTTGGTGCGCATGATGAGAAATTTCACAAGAGAAAAATCAAGATAACCAGACACCGCCAATGGGACTACAGAGGGCGTGTATTATGGGCTCTCTATATATAGACCCTAGGGCTACTGAAATTTTAAGAGTTTGCTACTGTATCCTGTGTCATGATGGATCTTCGCATGGAGAGCTTTTATTTCAACCTGGATTTAAGCTTCAAGCTCTTTTTTGCCTGTGCTTTTGCTTGGGAGCAAGACAGAAATCGCGAAAGATGGAGGAGACAACGTAGGCGTTTTTGGAGGCACCCCATTATCGAACTACGTGAGAGCCGTGGAGCCTATCACACACTGTATGGCGAGCTTAATGCCAACCCGGAGAAATTCCAGGAATACACAAGGATGTCGCAAGACTCGTTCCGAGATTTGCTTTCTCGTGTCCAAGGAGCCATACGGCGACAGGACACCCAGCTCCGTAGAGCGATTCCACCGGAGGAACGTCTGCTGGTTACATTAAGGTACGTTCAAAATCTAAACCAATGACAGTCCAAATTTAGTGTTTTCTGACATGTATTTTTTGGGTATTTTCCTTTCTTTCTTTAGCGTAACCACACCATAAAAAGAATAGATTGTAATGTTTTTTTGTGTTTGTTTTTCTTCCAGATTTCTTGCAACCGGAGAGAGTTTATCATCCCTCCACTTCCAATACCGGCTTGGAATATCCACCCTGTCCGAATAGTTGTGGACACCTGCCGGGCTTTGTGGAATGTACTCCGGGATGAGTTTATACCCCTACCCACCGTCGACATGTGGCTTGAAATTGCGGAAAAATTCTGGAGTGTGTGTGATTTCCCCAACTGTTTAGGAGCGGTGGATGGAAAGCACATTCGCATTATCAAACCAGCCAGAACAGGATCAGAGTACTTCAATTACAAAAAATATTTTTCTGTTGTGCTCATGGCAATAGCCGATGCGAACTGTCGCTTCATCGCCGTGGACATTGGAGCTTTTGGCCGTGGCAACGATTCCCAGACTTTCAAGAACTCGGATATGGACAGCCGTGTGTATGGCAACAATTTCAATTTTCCCCCGCCACAACCTCTCCCCAACACTCAAGGTCCACCGATGCCATTTGTTATGGTTGGGGATGAGGCCTTTCAGATGTGTGAAAACCTACTGAAGCCCTATTCCAGTCGGGACTTGAACCACACTAGAAGGATCTTTAACTACAGACTGACCAGGGCCCGAAGAACAGTAGAGTGTACCTTTGGCATTCTGGTCGCTAAATGGCGCATTCTTGCATCAGCCATAAATCTAAAAGTGGAAACAGTTGACGAGGTGGTCAAAGCCTGTGTGGTTCTGCACAATTATATAATGGCTAAGGAGCAACCCAACATTGAACTGGATGAACCAGTTGCACACCCACTGCCTGATTTCCAGCATCACCCGCTGCGGTCAACTGCAGCCGTTGGGTCACATGCGGGACCAATTTGCTGCCTTTTTTGATTCAGGTATTGGACGTGTGTCATGGCAGGACAATGTTGTGTAAATGTCCTGTTGTAATTACATCTGTACCAGTAATTTTCTACAATGATAATAATATTTCTCATTAATAAACTTTACTTTTGGTTGTGTTGACCGTGTCTCCTATCTTTTTCCTCTCCAAACCCAGGCTGTCCTAAAACTGGCAGTATTTGATCTGTATTTAATACCAGTTTTTGTAATCCAAATACAAGAGTGGTTGATAAAAGCAGAGGTGCTAGTTATTATGTTAATATCATAATTTACCTCTAATTGTTCCACTCCTTGTTTTGGCTTACAAATACTGATATAAAACACTGGCCACATACTGCTAGTAATGGCAGCCATGTTGCTTTATTGGTAAGCTTGTTGACGTCATTGCGTCCTGATTCTGTTCTGCTGTATCCATTGGACACAAACTGAAGAGACAATCACTGTCACACTATCTATACTCATCAAGTCAGGTGTCAGAAATAATGAATTCATGATAAACATATACAGGCTCATGAATTCACTATTTCTGACACCTGTGCAGGTGAGCATAGATACAGTGGGGCAAAAAAGTATTTAGTCAGTCAGCAATAGTGCAAGTTCCACCACTTAAAAAGATGAGAGGCGTCTGTAATTTACATCATAGGTAGACCTCAACTATGGGAGATAAACAGAGAAAAAAAATTCCAGAAAATCACTTTGTCTGTTTTTTTATCATTTTATTTGCATATTATGGTGGAAAATAAGTATTTGGTCAGAAACAAAATTTCATCTCAATACTTTGTAAAATATCCTTTGTTGGCAATGACAGAGGTCAAACGTTTTCTGTAAGTCTTCACAAGGTTGCCACACACTGTTGTTGGTATGTTGGCCCATTCCTCCATGCAGATCTCCTCTAGAGCAGTGATGTTTTTGGCTTTTCGCTTGGCAACACGGACTTTCAACTCCCTCCCAAGGTTTTCTATAGGGTTGAGATCTGGAGACTGGCTAGGCCACTCCAGGACCTTTAAATGCTTCTTACGAAGCCACTCCTTCGTTGCCCTGGCGGTGTGCTTTGGATCATTGTCATGTTGAAAGACCCAGCCACGTTTCATCTTCAATGCCCTTGCTGATGGAAGGAGGTTTGCACTCAAAATCTCACGATACATGGCCCCATTCATTCTTTCATGTACCCGGATCAGTCGTCCTGGCCCCTCTGCAGAGAAACAGCCCCAAAGCATGATGTTTCCACCACCATGCTTTACAGTAGGTATGGTGTTTGATGGATGCAACTCAGTATTCTTTTTCCTCCAAACACGACAAGTTGTGTTTCTACCAAACAGTTCCAGTTTGGTTTCATCAGACCATAGGACATTCTCCCAAAACTCCTCTGGATCATCCAAATGCTCTCTAGCAAACTTCAGACGGGCCCGGACATGTACTGGCTTAAGCAGTGGGACACGTCTGGCACTGCAGGATCTGAGTCCATGGTGGCGTAGTGTGTTACTTATGGTAGGCCTTGTTACATTGGTCCCAGCTCTCTGCAGTTCATTCACTAGGTCCCCCCGCATGGTTCTGGGATTTTGCTCACCGTTCTTGTGATCATTCTGACCCCACGGGGTGGGATTTTGCGTGGAGCCCCAGATCGAGGGAGATTATCAGTGGTCTTGAATGTCTTCCATTTTCTAATTATTGCTCCCACTGTTGATTTCTTCACTCCAAGCTGGTTGGCTATTGCAGATTCAGTCTTCCCAGCCTGGTGCAGGGCTACAATTTTGTTTCTGGTGTCCTTTGACAGCTCTTTGGTCTTCACCATAGTGGAGTTTGGAGTCAGACTGTTTGAGGGTGTGCACAGGTGTCTTTTTATACTGATAACAAGTTTAAACAGGTGCCATTACTACAGGTGAGTGGAGGAAAGAGGAGACTCTTAAAGAAGAAGTTACAGGTCTGTGAGAGCCAGAAATCTTGATTGTTTGTTTCTGACCAAATACTTATTTTCCACCATAATATGCAAATAAAATGATAAAAAAACAGACAATGTGATTTTCTGGATTTTTTTTTCTCAGTTTGTCTCCCATAGTTCAGGTCTACCTATGATGTAAATTACAGACGCCTCTCATCTTTTTAAGTGGTGGAACTTGCACTATTGCTGACTGACTAAATACTTTTTTGCCCCACTGTATGTAGTGTGTGACCACCATTGTCCCTCAATTTGTGTGTAATAGATTATGTATAAAGAAGAGAAAATGGTGGTTATACAAGGCAGTTCTCTACTCACCAGGTCAGGTGTCATAACTAATGAGTTTTTTGACACCTGACCTGTTCAGTAGAGGTCTGCACTGTATTTCCACCATTTTCTCTTCAGACTGCCACACTAGGCACAGACAAAAAGAGATTATGGAGATACATGTAATATTTTTTGGCCCACCTCATATCTGTATACTAAAGACACACAAAGCTGCAGTCTTTTTATTTTTAACTACTGGAGATATGATGTGGCCCAAAAAGTAAGTGTGTGGCGACGTTTCTTGGCGCACGGTGTATGTTGCCGGCGGCGGAAGACACAATAAACCAAACATAATTGTGGCAAATCAAACTTTTTTTATTTTGTAAACAACTCAAAAATGTATTGACTGCGCCGGCTTGGGGTAGAGTGATGTAAACGGGGGGTGTGAAGAACTGAGGCCTGGCTAACCGTGGACGACGCAGAGGTGGCAGGAGAAGGGGCAATGAAACTAGAAGGGTCTGGAAGTTCGGGGATGGGGCTTGACACATGAGAGGCTTGAGACGCACTGGAAGGGTGAGACAAACCTGACATTACAGACACATTGGGAGGTGAAGGGGGAGGAATGCTAAGAGTCCTCTGTTTTTTTTTTCTGTGTTTTTTTGGGGGGTTTGCCTGGTTGTGGGAGGTCTTGGTGGGCTCATATGGCGTGGCGTGGTGGCGGGTGACCTGTCAGGGTCCGGCTGCACTGTGTCAGAGGCCATAGTGCTCGTAGATTGTGCAGCCATGCCAGAGTCCATAGTGCTCATAGAGCATGCAGCCATGCCAGAGTCCATAGCGCTCGTAGAACGTGCAGCCATGCCAGAGTCCATAGCGCTCATAGAGCGTGCAGCCATGCCAGAGTCCATAGTGCTCGTAGAGCGTGCAGCCATGCCAGAGTCCATAGTGCTCGTAGAGCGTGCAGCCATGCCAGAGTCCATAGCGCTTGTAGAGCGGAAGGCCATGCCAGGGTCCTGCTGCATCGTGGAGGTGGCGGTACGGAAGGCCATGCCAGGGTCCTGCTGCATCGTGGAGGTGGCGGTACGGAAGGCCATGCCAGGGTCCTGCTGCATCGTGGTGTCAGTGGAGGAGGTCCAAGCAGGAGCAGCGGATGTCATGGTGGTGGGATGTCCAACTGCACTCGGCATGGTGGTGGTGCTGTAGTGGTGTCCGGCTGTGGAAGGAATTGAGGTGGCCGTGCAGTGGTATGCAGCAGAGGTCGGCATTGAGAATAAAAGTGAAAGTGAAGGCACAGGTGGATATGCCGCCACTGTCTGCTGGAAATACCGACTCTGCTGCATAGCCTGAACGTAAGCAGCATTGCAGGCCTGCATGACACTCAGCTGGAGATCAGGAGTAAGGTGTTCCGACATGCCCTGCCCAATTTGATTAAAAAAATGATGTGCTGGCCTCTGGAGGTCGGCTTTCACTTGATCAAGGCTTTTGCTGACCTCCTGGATACGTGCATTCAAGAGGTTATGTGAAACATCCATTCGGTCACCCAAAGCCTTGATTGCGTTGTGTAAAACCGAGGTCAAGTGCAAAAACTCGGGCATGAGTGACCTGTCCGAAGCCCTCTGCCGCTGCCGGGAGGAGCCCCAAAAAAAGGGGGCAGTGGAAGAGGACTGCGAAAAGGGGAAGACCTGATGGACCAGCTCCCTGGTCTCCAGTTAGTGTGGAAGGCCCACTTGCTGCTGCGCTGCTGGATGGCTGGGACGGTTCCGTGGCTGTAGGACCGCTCCAGAACCTGGGCCAACAGTAGTGCTGTATGTGCTGTAAAAAAAGGAAAAAGAAAATTAATATCAAAAATTTACCAGACGCAAAATCCTGTGGAATGTAAAAATACAGATTATGGCAATACAATACAACCTAATGCACGTGATAAATACTTACGTTCTCTGGGCAAGGACCGGTCTTAAAAATGCCAGAACTCGATGGTATTTGTAGCGTCTGATCCTTGCTCCTGAACCACTGGGAACACGGCTCTCTTGACGCAGGTCCTTGTTGAAGCGGTCCTTCATCGAACGCCAACGTGTTTTGACTTTGGATAATGTTAAAAAAAAAAATTGTGGTCAGAGAAAGGACTTTTGGCCGTGCTCACACAACTGTGTGTGATGAGAGAAACTCCTGAGAGTTTCTTTCATCACACACAGTCGAGTGAGCACGGCCAAGGTCTCTGCTGCTTCACACTGCAGTGCAATACTTACCAAATGCACTTCGGACCCGTGTCGGGGCGTTGTCCCAGCCATCCCACATCGCTTGGGCCACCTCATTCCATAACCGCCGGATCGTGATGTTGTTCGAGTGCAGTGGATCCCGGGTGTCCCACAACGGGACTCGCTCCTGGACCAGGGTAATAAGGAGGCCATCTCAATAAGATCATCCTCCCGTTGTGAAACCTAACAATTAAAGAAAGTCATTACAATTTGCTCAATTAAATAAGGAAAAGAAAGAAAAAAGATGCTGGCAAATGGCATGAATAGGAAAGTCAACATACTAAAGGATTCCAGAAGAAAAAAGTTACGAAATACGAGTGGAAAGAAAGGAAGACTCAAGAATATTACACTGAGGACAGTCAGCCTTGTATACGTACCCGCTGCAGTCTTTCCACCGGACCTTGACTCCGCTGCTCCTGCCCTGTCTCTGCCGCAGTAGAAGAGCTCTAAAAAAAAGAAAAAATCAAATTGTCACATGTGTCGATGTGACAGTGAATACTTACCAATCTGACGAGGCAAATACTCACCTCCCTGACATGCTCCACTTCCGACTGTCCTGGACGAAACTCCTCACCAGATGAAGAATCCGAAGAAGACATTCTGATGCATGTAGAAAGAAAGAAATGGCAGAAATTAGGACATGTAGAGACAGAAAATAGAAAATGAAGGCATTGGCTAGGATATACTCACATTGTTCAGGGTCTTGTTTTCCTCCAAGATGTAGCCTGTGTCTCGTCTGCTTCAGAGTCTGGTGAGAAGTGACCTGCAACTGTCCACACCCTCCCTTTATCACCTTGATGGTGGGGGGTGGCTTATCAGTGTCTAGACATGTTTTTCTCTATTGAAATGCATGCGTTCAAAAACGCAACCAAACGCATGTGCTTGTAAACGCATGCGTTTACATAGACAGCAATGCGTTTTTTTGGCGCAATCCTTGCGCAATCGACCGCATGCGTTTTCTGGCGGCAAATAGATGCCTCTAAAAATTACTACATGTTGCATTTCCGCGCCAAGCCGCAAACGACGCATGCGTGGTCAAACGCGAACAAAAAAAACGCATGCGTCGCTAATGTTAAATATAGGAATACACGACGCATGCGTTTATTTGCGGTACAAACGCTGCGGCCACAACCGCAAATGTGAAACCAGCCTTACTGTGCTGACTGTGTATCTAATCCTCTCCTGTGTGATACTTTGCTGAGCTGTGTATCTAATCCTCTCCTGTGTGATACTTTGCTGAGCTGTGTATCTACTCTTCTCCTGTGTGATACAGTCTGCTGAGCCATGTATCTAATCCTACCCTGTGTGATACTATGCTGAGACGTGTAGCTAATCCTCTCTTGTGTGATGCTGTCTGCTGAGCCATGTATCTAATCCTCTCCTGTGTGATGCTGTCTGCTGAGCCATGTATCTAATCCTATCCTGTGTGATACTGTGCTGAGCCTTGTATCTAATCCTACCCTGTGTGATACTGTGCTGAGTTATGTATCTAATCCTCTCCTGTGGGATACTGTGTGCTGAGCCGTGTATCTAATCCTATTCTGTGTGTTACTGTGCTGAGATGTGTATCTAATCCTCCCCTGTGTGATATTGACTACTGAGCTGTGTATCTAATGCTATCCTTTGTGATACTGACGGCTGAGCCATGTATCTAATCCTATCCTGTATGATACTGACTGAGCTGTGTATCTAATACTGTCCTGTGTGATACTGACTGCTGAGCTGTGTATCTAATCCTCTCCTATGCACTCCTATCCCCCGTTATGTGTGATCTATATGGCGGTATTATGTGAGATCTATATGGCGTCGTTATGTGAGAAGTATATGGTGGTATTATGTGTGAAGTATATGGCTGTATTATGTGAGATCTATATATTGGTTTTATGTGAGAACACTATGGCGTCGTTATTTGCGATCTATATGATGGTATTATGAGTGATCTATATGGCGATATTATGTGTGATCTATATGGCGGTATTATGTTTGATATATATGGCGGTATTATGTGAGAACACTATGGCATTATCTTCATAAAGTGGACCCATTCTAGGGTTGTTCTGGTTGAGCAGCTGCACACGGGTCTGGGGTAATAGAGGGGGCAGCATGACCTCCAGTTAGGTGCAGTCAGGGGAAGGCTGGTGAGGCAGCTGAAGAGAGGGGTCCCATTTTTATCGTTACTATATGGCTACATTTCCCCCCAGCGTCACCCCGTACTTCGCCTGTCGCCTCGCTTTCACACATTGCCAGGACAGGATGGGGAAGACAGGATCTGAGGAGGGGAATGGGGTCTTTGCATGCAAAGTCTGGATCAGAACAGGCCATCAATCCGCAGAAATGTTTCCTGGATTTCTGTGGAGCAGACAGTCCATCCATGTGTATAAAAGACAGCGCTCTATGTAAATCCCTGGCTGCTCCGCGCACTGAACATGGTGTCTCCATACACCAGCACACTGCTCTCCTGAAATACTCTGTGCTGCTGTCACCCTGCTCCCTCCACCACATATCTCCCAGAATCCTTGCTGCCTGCCATCCTCGGTGACTGTCTACTTGTCAGTATAACTCTGCAGTCACCAATAAAATGGCTGCTCACTGGGTTCCTGAATATTATCCTCTCTTATCCCAACACCCAGAAGGGGAGGAGAGGAGTGACATCACACACACGTCAGCAGACTCCGCCCATAATTACTGCAGTGCAGTAATGTGAGCTAGTTTTACACTAGGTTTTTGTCAAATTTCATTAGCTGCTCCCCCTAGTGTTTAAAAGTGGAAATGCCAAACCTTTTAAAAGAGGGATTTTTGTGTACTCACCGTAAAATCCTTTTCTCCGAGCCAATCATTGGGGGACACAGACCGTGGGTGTTATGCTGCTTGCCACTAGGAGGACACTAAGTGATACAAAGAAAGTTAGCTCCTCCCCTGCAGTATACACCCTCCTGCTGGCCCTCAGCTAACCAGTTCGGTGCAAAAAGCAGTAGGAGATCAGTAACAACATATTATTAGCTTACAACATGTCATATTATATATGAGAGTATAGCATATCGGATTATAAAAACAAGCATAAGCCAATACCAGGGTGGGAGCTGTGTCCCCCAATGATTGGCTCGGAGAAAAGGATTTTACGGTGAGTACACAAAAATCCCTCTTTCTCCTTCGCCTCATTGGGGGACACAGACCGTGGGACGTACCAAAGCAGTCCCTGGGTGGGGACAACGTCAGATCAGGCCCTGTGTAACTGCTACTTACAAGTGCGCCACCGCGGCCTGCAGAGTCCGCCTGCCCAGAGTCACATCTGTGGAAGTCTGGGAATTATAATGCTTCAAGAATGCATGCGGACTGGACGAATCCGCAAGCTTGCAGGCGTGTCTTGTCGACGCCTGGTGCCTAGAACCCACGATAGACAGGGAGATAGGCTGTCATCTAACACGGAAGGACTCCTGGATGGTGAAAGGAATACACCAGGCTAAATGGCCGATGAAGACGGCCAAACCCTTCCTGTAAACGTCAGGAAGCCTTCCTCTTGCCGTTAGGAAACCCAAGATACAGTGTCCAACCTTCGGAAGGACGCCGTCCTCAAGACGTACCTACTCACAGCACTCGCTTCGTTCGTAATATGGGGAACTCATTCCATTTTGTGGACTGGTGCCAAAAGAGATGAGGGAAGAACTATGCCCTCATGACAGTAGTAATACAATACCACCTTGGTAACTAGGGACGGGGAAGGCCTGAGGACAACCTTGCCTTGAAGGAAATAAGGGAAAAAAGTCTGAAAAGACCCGTTAGCACCGAAGACTCGTCAGGATGAGGATATCGCCGAGAAAAAAGGGGGCGACCTTCCCTAATAGAATAGATCCCAATGATCTAACGGTATGCAATAGGGAAGAACTACATGTGAAAACATCCTGCGAGGTGGTCCCTACTAGCAGTTTTGTTGCAGAAAGACAGAAAGCTATCAGCTCCGCAAGCGAACTGACGTGGACAGTGCGGATTTCCGAGGATCACTGGGGCCCTTTCTGCTTCTGAAAAGCTTTCGGAAGTGGAAACTGGTACCACGGAATAACCAGAGCATGCAGTGCGATGGCTCTTGGATCTCGAGGCCAAACAACAAACTCGAGTACACAGGCGATCAGTCAGGACGCCATCCGAACTACAACTGTAGAGCTCCAGTGAAGGCGGGTCTGATGGAAGACTTCCGGGTGAAGTTCCCACTCACTTGAGGTGAAACTCTGACGGCTAAATATGTTCGCAGCCCAGAGTTCTACTCCTGGGATATGTACTGCCAAGATCACCGAGTGATAGATCTCGGCCCATGTGAGGTACCTTGGCCATGGTGCTTGAACGTGGGTACTCGCTAGATGATTGACGTATGACACAGCCGTGGCGTTGTCCAATTGAAATCGGATGGGTTGACCCGCCATAAGGTAGTGGACCTACTATAGGACTACCTTTGAGATCTCCAGAGCAATGATCGGGAGAAGAGGACTGGCATTGGAAGTTACTAGTAACCATGGAACCGGGAGAAAAAACCCTGGATGAAGAAGGAGCTCAGAGACTATCGTCTGAAAGGCTGCTTGACTTGCTGAAAACTAACGGAGCGAAGGAAACTGCTTCCATTGTCGTCTCCGTTTTTTTTTAGAACCCTCCCAGCAAATCGAATGAAATGAGGGGATGAGTGAGCAAGAGCGCGAGCTCCCTGTTGAAAAACCATGACCCTGCCTGGAGGGAAATTTACCACCCTTCTGGAAGAGTACCGGATCATCCTCAAAAAGGATATCTGCTGGGCTGGAAATGAGAAGTTGTCTAAGTCTAGCCACCAGCCCAGGTGAGAGGGTATCACAAGTGATATAGACGACTTAGCGTAGTCCTGCAAGGGCGGGTAAACAGTCGGCCAAACAGGGCAGGACGGCCACGCCTCTAGGTGCAAGATGACAGCCGCCATGACCCTTGCGAACACTCTGGGTGCGGTAGCAAGGCCGAAGGACAAGGTCGTGACTTAAATGCTGTTCACGAATGGAAAAGCAAAGGAATTTTTGAAGAGGTTAGGCATCCCGAATGTCGATGGATGTCAGAAACTGCACCTTTTTTGTTGAAGTAATGGCTGAGCGGAGGAACTCCATTTGAAGAAGAAGAACCTTGTGAAAAAATTGTTAGAAGTTTGAGGTCCGGGATCGGTCCTACTTCTCGTTCCCCTTTTAGGAACCAAGATCCCTTAGATTTAGACTGTCCTGGACAACCCTTTCACTGTTGGTCGGGGCTGTAGGAACATACGATCCTTCGTTAGTCTCCCGCTCAAAAATTTGATTGACCAGCTGAACTGTCTTCAGGAAAGGGGTACTGGTGTGAATCAAAGTAGTTAAGGTCTCCAGGCAGGAGACCGTTGCTCTAGCAATCCATGCGGCGGCTAGGGAGGGTAGAGGGCTGGACCCGTAGCCGCAAAACGGAACAAACCAGATTTGCTATTTGACAGATCGTGGCATTTTTAATTGAGGACATATCGGGCAGGGATACTGGTAGGTAAACCACAGGAGATTGTACCCGGTTAATCTGCCGAGTGGCAGAATGCGCCGCTGCTTCCAGCAGGTCATTGCAGAGTTAAAAATTAGGAGCCTCGATCCACCATCCTCTTAACAGGGAAGTGGAGAGGGAACATTCGCCTTCTTGTATCTTCTGTTAAATAGTGGTGATGCAGAGGGGGGTGCTCAGACGCCTGAAAAAGGGTGCCTCTGTACATCCACAGAGTTCAGGTCTCCGGGTG
Source organism: Ranitomeya variabilis (assembly GCF_051348905.1). Taxonomy (NCBI): domain Eukaryota; kingdom Metazoa; phylum Chordata; class Amphibia; order Anura; family Dendrobatidae; genus Ranitomeya; species Ranitomeya variabilis. Next base: position 642,513,857 of record NC_135233.1, read on the forward strand.
GACAGGACAGGTTGTCTGGCGTTAGGCCTGGGTGCAGAAAAGGATACCTGGAAGCAACCTTCATGTGCCCGTCTGTTGATGGTGTGGGGAGACCGGCGCCCTTTAAAGTGCCTGTCACCCGTAAAAATCAGACCAGGCATAGCGTCCCACGTAGAGGCTTCTATCCAGTGAATCGCATATCAGGACTGGATGGCAAAAGCTCTACGAGGGAGTTTAGACTGAGGGAACTAGTTACACTGGGATAAACTTCAGCGGAAGAGGGCTCCTTATTTATGACCAGATTCGGATTGGTCATGTGCCTTTAAGACCAGGGAATACTGGTCGTGTGCCTTTAAGACCAGGGAATACTGGTCGTGTGCCTTTAAGACCAGGGAATACTGGTCGTGTGCCCTTAAGACCAGGGAATACTGGTCCCGTGCCTTTAAGACCAGGGAATACTGGTCCCGTGCCCTTAAGATCAGGGAATACTGGTCCCGTGACTTTAAGACCAGGGAATACTGGTCCCATGCCTTTAAGACCCGGGAATTCTGGTCACGCGCCTTTAAGACCAGGGAATTCTGGTCACGCTCCTTTAAAAACAGGGAATAGTGGTCACGCGCCTTTAAGACCAGGGAATACTGGTCACGCGCCTTTAAGACCAGGGAATACTGGTCACGTGCCTTTAAGACCAGGGAATACTGGTCACGTGCCCTTAAGACCAGGGAATACTGGTCACGTGCCCTTAAGACCAGGGAATACTGGTCACGTGCCATTAAGACCAGGGAATACTGGTCACGTGCCCTTAAGACCAGGGAATACTGGTCACGTGCCTTTAAGACCAGGGAATACTGGTCACGTGCCTTTAAGACCAGGGAATACTGGTCACGTGCCTTTAAGACCAGAGAATACTGGTCACGTGCCTTTAAGACCAGAGAATACTGGTCACGTGCCTTTAAGACCAGGAATACTGGTCATGCGGGTTTAGGTAAAAACTCGCAGCGAGCGAGAAGCGCCAATTCAGGGGGCGGAGCCACAGGCACGACGTGGGTGGAGCCTCGAGACTTCCATGAATAGGCCCAAGCCGGGGCGTAAATTTCTGCAGCCGGCGCCAGCGTAGAAGTGACGCCCGTTGCTCGAGAAAATTGAGCGCTTCCGTGCCAGGCGAAAAGCGCCAGGAAAAAAAAGGCAGAGCCGCCTTAAGGCTCCACAGTGCGCTTCTGGGGTGCGGCCTACACATCGGCCGAAGCCGGTAGCTAAATTTTGTAGCCGGCTGGAGCGTTACCTCAAGGAGGTGGGCCACAGGGAAGCCTGAGACTGCCTGTGAATATCCCGCTGCAGAAACCCATCGCTGCCAGGATCCACTCACCAACGGTGCGCGTCCCGGCATGGAGCCGCCGCGGATGTCGGGTATTGCAGCGTGGATGGGCGTTACCTCAGGTGCAGAGATAGAGGGATAAACCTCAATCCATCATCCCTTTTGTTAGGGAGGTGGAGATCCGCTTTCACAGTGGTGGGACAGTGGGGGCTGCCCGGACCATGGAGAGGGGCTTCTGTACATCCACGAAGTTCAGCCCATCGGGACCGTGAAGGCACCTTCGCCCCTGAAGGGGATTTCAACTGCGGCCTAGTCCGGCTGAAAAAGCCGGGGACTAAATTTATGGAGCCTGCCGGTGGAGCGCGTCGGCGGGCCGCGCGCCGAATGATTGCCGCTGGCGTACCGGCCACTGGCACCCCCAGGACCGCATCTTCCACGCAGGCAGCGTGAGGAAGAATGGCCCCCGAGAACTGCAGGGTGACTCTCGTCCCAGACGAGAAGCGCCGATATAGGGGGCGGGGTTACGGCCGTGGGAGGGATCTGCCCACTGCGGCCTACTCCAGCTGAAAAGCCGGGGACTAAATTTCCGGCCTGCCTGGCGATGCGCGGCGGCCGCAACGGAGCGACGCTAACCGCCGCAGTTCCCCAACCGCCGGCGCCTCTCCCCAGGGACTCTGCCGCAAGTACCGCCGGCGCCTGCCCCATAGAGGCCACTGCGGCCTACTCCGGCTGAAAAACCGGGGACTAAATTTCTGGCCTGCCCAGCGGTGTGCGGCGGCGCGGCCGCAAAGCGATCCGGAGCGCAGGAGGGGAACTCCTGATGTACTCACAGTCCGGTAATGCAGGTCCCCCTGTCCCTGCGCGCTCCATCCATCCTGTCATCCTCTTCTGTAATCCCTTTTGTGCAACGCCATGTGATGTGGGCCTTGTATGTCGGGCCCCCGGAGATGAACATTAGAGCAGGCTCCAAGTACTCGCCGTCTTGCAGGGGGAAGGGAGATCGGGACCAAAGATGGAAACCCGTCGCCCCAGTAAAAATTGGCGTGCTCCAGCGTCGCAGGAGAGGGACGGGGAGGTATACTCGCCGTGCTCGCCTGTTGCTGGTTCGGGGGAGAGCGGGCCCTATAAAAGGGATCCGTCGCCCCCTTCACTCCGTTGAATAAAAAATAAAAATTCACAGAAAAATTAAAATTAAAATAAGAAAGTTGGGGTCTGAAAACAGACCCAAGTGCCTCCTACAGACACTAAGCAAGAACTGGTTAGCTGAGGGCCAGCAGGAGGGTGTATACTGCAGGGGAGGAGCTAACTTTCTTTGTATCACTTAGTGTCCTCCTAGTGGCAAGCAGCATAACACCCACGGTCTGTGTCCCCCAATGAGGCGAACGAGAAATTATTTTTCATATTTTACTAAATTATAAACAAATGATAATATTTTTTAAAGAAAATGTAAACATTAATTCTTTACATTTTTTCAATCGCTGGAAAAAAAATTTTTTGATGGCACCTTCCCTTTAAGGACAGTGCTATTGCTAGACATGAGAGATATGGGCCAATGATTCTGAAACAAATGGAATCACAAGAAATTCCACAGGAACTTTAGAGTTTGGATTGTTATGATGATGTTCCAGAAGATGATGACATGGTTGTCATTGAATAAATCTTGTTTTGTGTTATTAAATATTGAGATCAGTAAATGAACCATTGTTCGTTGTTTTACATGTTGTACATGGAAATACCGTAATTATAGAGTAGTAACAAGAAATTCTTTATATACGATTCACAGTTTATTTGATTCCACTGTTTTGTGATGACTACTGTTCAGCATACGCTGGTATGTTAATAAATGTTAATTTTTTTGTTAAAAAAAAATTTGTCAATTCTTTTTCTTGAGAAAAAAAAGACATGGTGAAACTTTCGGAGCAAAAATTAATATAAAACGGTGTCTTATTTTCGGGGAAACAGGGTATATACATGTTAATACACGTGTTTTTCCTGAAGAAGAAGTAACTGTACTTTGAAACGCATCGAAATAAACCATCATTTTACTACGCTGGGATATGTCTTAAATCCTGTCGGCAGCGCTGAGACAATCCACAAACTCCTTCTTACCTATTGATGTCTAATGGTCACTAGCTGACCCGTGGATCTGTTGCAGCTGATATTACTCTATATGCTGATTCTACGGATCTTCTGAGCGTAAAGCTCGCTATATTTCTCACATAAGACCTGATTTTGCGATGATCTCTCCTACAGTTCTTCCTTGGACCTTTAACTTTTTTTGACAGATTGTCCAAAGAAGAATAAAATTAAAATGATTGCACCAAAATATTCCACTTGCACTGATGCCTAAAATACTATACTACATAAATTTTTAAGCGACTGGTGAAATCACATAGGTTATTATCACATGACTTACAATTTCCTTTTCCTCTGATGACACTTTATCAGTATTATCGCAAACATCTTTGTTTTCACCAAACTCTTCCTTCAGATTTCCTAGATTTTCGGCTTCCTGGTTCTGTGGAAGCTCGCTTTCCATCGCATGGTCTTTATTTGCTTTTGCAATTTTTATTGGCAGGTCCATGTGGAATAAAATATTAGTGGAAGTACAGTACTCTTCAAAACCATAGAGATATCTGGAAAAAAAACAACAAATTAGCACATAACTAAAAAGAAATCTGGTTTCAAACTACTAGCCAGGAAGAAGAAATATCTCAAAGAGCATTACTTGATCTGGAGCTTTGTAAACATTCTTACATTCATACCCTTAACAATCCTGTTGGTTGCACTTACAAGCAGTAGGACTTCCTACGCTGAGTTTTAAATCAAAGCCAGTTTTTATGTTCCTGACAGACTTTATGTGATAATAACTTTGGAGCACTTTTGCAAATTCCAGCAATTCTAAGGGTATGTTCACACAATGCATTTTTGCGGCAAAAATGCAGCAATTAACTGTACCAGCTAAAAGAATGAGGAATGTGAAATCTCATACGCAGGTTCCTTATTTTTTCATTGCAGATTCAAGGCTGCAGCATGTGAGTTCTTTCAGTGTTTTTGCAGCATTTTTCACCCATTAAAAATGAATAAAAATGCATAAAAACACATGCATTAATCAGTGTTTTTCCTGGTAAGAAACATATTTTTGGTGCAGAAATGTCTGCAAATAACCTGACATAGTTTTTCCAAGACTCATTTGGGGTTATGTTATGGTACATTTAGATCAATATGTTTAATTAGGAAAATATTTGAAATTTGCAAAATAATTAGAAAAATTAACAATTTTTAAAATTCTAAATTTCCCCAGATTTGACCGGCTATTCTCAACCTTCGCTGAATCAGATGGGGAGAAGTTACAATGTCTACCCTGACAATAAGTTCTGTGTTGACTCCATTCCTTCTAATGAGTATTTGTCTAGATATGTGTTGTATGTCTAAAAATATATCAGGGAATATATAAATCTGTATTTTACCTCTTCCCAACATTCACCGTACATGTACTGCGCATGTTGTGTGAGGTGTATGGAGTGGGCTCAGGAGCTGGGCCAGCTCCATACACAGGTAGCAACTGTGTTACACAGACAGCATCTGCTTCTAACAGCAGCTGGTCAACCATTTAATGCTGCTGCTACTATCTGAGAGAAGCAATAAGTGGCCAATATCGAGTGGTGTGTTCTCTCTCTCTCTCTCCCTCCCTCCCAAGATTGTGTTACATGTGCAAATCGCTATATCCCAAATGTTAAGATGGCGGCTTTACCCCCTGTGACGCCGCACAAAGCAAGCCGGAACCTATGTCATCACGCTGCCCACACTCCTTCATTGGCTGAAAAAATGGCGGGGAAAGCGTCATATGAAACGCGACTTTGGCGCCAAGATCGCCGACCGCATGGCCGATCCCACAGTGGGATCGGGTCGGGTTTCATGAAACCCGACTTTGCTGAAAGTCGGCGACTTTTGAAAATGTCCGATCCGTTTTGCTCAACCCTAGTACACACCGTACTGATAGCTATGGTGAATTTAGATTCTTTGACAATGCCCTACAGGCTTATTTTCCCTATTATTACAATAACTTTATGTGAGTCTCTATGACAACAAACACTTGCAATGTAAATATTTGTTTTCCTTCTTTTAATAGTATTTGTGGCTTCATTATTTTCACATATAATCCAATTGTCTACACGTTTTACAGTATTATCACCAGAAATGAAAACTATATACCCAATGCATAGTCGGTGGTGAGCATTTTGTACAATGTAACACGTCCTTACACTTACTTTTTGTAAGCACACTTCACATTATAGCCAGCGGCTGAATTCAGAACAGGAATTCCTAGGTCTTGATAAACTTGTTTCCAAACTGCTCCACTTTCAATCTTTAAATGCAAGGGACAAAACACAAGTAAGACTTCATGAAAGGAAGATTTGGGGTACTTACCGTAAAATCTTTTTCTCGGAGCCTTCATTGGGGGACACAGAAAACCATGGCTGTATGCTGCTACCACTTGGAAGCTGACATTAGGCAGAAAAAAGGCTAACTCCTCCCCAGCAGGCTACACCCAAGAACTGGCAGAGAACTAACCAGTTTGTGAGAGAGCAGTAGGAAAGGAGATTACCCTAAATTGAACCAATGTGGCACTAACAACTGCAGGTGCTGTGTCCCCCAATGAAGGCTATAAGAAAGAGATTTTACGGTAAGCATCCAAAATCTTCCTTTCTCTATCACTTCATTGGGGGATACAGGAAACCAAGGGAAAGCCTAAAGCAGTCCCTAGGATGGGAAGAAACAGTTGCGCAAAAAAAAATAAAACCGGTTCTTCTGCTGCAAGCAGGACCTTTCCGGTCTAGGGTTTGCTGAACTGTATAGGGCTGGAAGAAGGTGAGGACCAAAAATCAGGAAGTAGCCTAGGAAGTTCAAAGACAAACAGCCCATGAAGCTCCCGCTGTCACGAAGAGAGAGCCAGAGAGCCTAAGCAGGATTGGACCTTTTCTTCACTCGATAAGCTCCTATGATAAGAAAAAAGACTGGGACACAGGACAAAGAAGGTCTATGAAGTGGTGGGACCCCCTTCAGAAATCTCCAAAAAAGGACTCTGAAAGTTTGAGTCGTTTGGTCCTGGAAATGTGAGAATGAGAGTAAAGAAGTACAAAGTACCTAAAGAAGGAAAGAGAGTAACCACCCCAGAGAAGAGGGATGGAACTGGGTGTAGGATCCCTCATTCATCGTTGGACAAAAGGCCAAGTTCCCTTGGAAGAGGATATAAGAACCACCTAGGACGGAAGGAAGGAGGCCCTTTCTATGGCACAGGGGGCCAAGATCTTCTGTAAAGGAATATAAAGGGTGCCTGGCCCTTTAAAGAACAGTGAAAACAGACCGGAATCTAAGCTTTACCGAATGAAAAACGTGAACAAGGAAAAACTAGAAGGAGGAAAAAAGGACCGTGGCGTAACCTGACTTATGTGAAAGGAAGGTGGCTGCATTGTTGTATTAAGGGAAAGAAATGAAGGAAAAAAATGCACTCACCGTCCTTTAAAATTTTTCTTCTTTATTGGAAAATGAAAACATAGGGTTTGTGGTGGATGCAGCATACTTCCCTTCAGTGCTGCCGCATGCAGTTTCTCATGATCCAGACGATTGATGAAGGTCTTGTTGACCAAAACTTCTTTTTCTTTTCTGGATATTCCACATTTAATAAAATATTCCTGTTGAATATATTTAATGAGTGCCAAGTATCTCATATCATTAATGGGTCAGGATCCTACTTGTTCACCTTCAGATTCAGAAGTACCGTGCTTTTCTTCAGGCAGGGTTGATAGGTCTGACCTTGGAGCTATCTCTGGGAAAGAGAAGCGAGACAAGGAAGTAATCCTGATGTAGGAAGCACGGGGGATCCAGACGTGGAGCTGGAGTGCATCCGTTTCCTGGATCTCTACGTGATCTGCATAGAAGCATGCATCTGATACATCTTGGGAAATGATCAGAGCAGCAGAGGCGGAGATGGGACAACTACCAAGGACTGGGGGTACCTTGGTTAGGTTAGTTACAGATGAAATAAAGCGGCTACCACTTGGAATACTGCTTTCAACCTTGGTGGCAGGGAGCTCCCGAGAGACTTGCGTGTTTGTGGTTGCTGTGGTCGATGAGGAGCCTCCTGCTGACCTGTGGGCAGTCTAGTAGTAGATTAATTTCATAATAACAGAAATGGTCTTGGAATGAGATGTCCCACAAACTGTATGGTTTCGGACCGAGATGTCCCACAAACTCTATGGTTTTGGAAAGAGATGCCCCACAAATGCTATGATTTTGGAATGAGATGTCCAACAAACTCTATGCTTTTGGAATGAGATGTCCTACAAACTGTATGGTTTTGGAATGAGATGTCCCACAAAACCTGTGGTTTTGAACACTATAGGGGTGTGGCCGGGAGTTCACTTCTGGACCTATAGCGACCTCAGGCCATGTTCATACCATATCCTGACCTTGCAGGGAAAGGAATAGTAAAGTGGAGGGGCCTAAGGTTATCCTAACCTTGCAGGGAAGGGAATAGTAAGGGCGGCCTAAGGTTAGACCTAGGGATTGCTGGTACAAGGGTGGGAGGTTGGAAGGGGAGCAATGGGGGGCTGAGCCTGAAGACTGGACAGGCAGGTAAGGGTCTACCTTCTCCTGTGTGACGACCGCTGTGCGCAGGAGATCTGGATGCTGAAGGAAGATTGCGTGTGAGTCACCGGCTGGAGCTGTGCCAGGAGCTGACTGGACTGTGCCATAGTTGCTGGAAGCTGCGACTAGGGTTGTGAAGGAGGTCACATGAGTAATAGCTCCGGCTAGAGAGGGAGGAGGCGAACTAAGCCCGTGCTGAAAAGGCAGTATAAAACGCTAGGACTGGACAAAAAAGGGGTACAAAAAAGGCTCTGAGTGGCTAAGATGAAACAAGGAGTGTATTTAGCAGGAGAATGGGAGTAAGCCGAGGCTGGGAAAAACCTGTGGTGCTATCCAGCTGGAGGTGCCTGTTCTGTGGAGCCCCGTCACAAGAGGGACTGTAGAAGGCAGGGAACCTGCATCGAGATGAGGAACCGACTCCTTCTTTACAGGCCTGAAGAAGGCATCAGGAGCTCCTGGGTGAGACAGAGAGGGGGTAGCTGGAATGGATACGTCTTCCTTCCCGCAGCATCACAATACCAGACGGTGCAAAAGAACGGTTTCGACCCTGGATGAGGGGGGAGTAACTGGGGAGTGACAACCATCTTCCTCCTGGCCCGCTTCGAGAGTGCAGGGGAAGAAAGGCAGGACCGTTCGCCACAAGACACGCTGGAAGTCATGGGAAGCTAGGGTTCTCCTGCCTGTCAGACTAGAGAGGGTACGTTGTGGACGGCACCACACTATTCTCTCTGTCTCTTAGGTGGGAAATCAAGCTGAGAAGATACACCCCGATACCTGAAACTACAAGCTGTATCTGAAAGAAAAAAGGGGAACACATTACTAAAACAAAACAAGATGGTAGAGCCAGGTCAGACTCGTGTCTGCATACTTGGACACTAAGCGAAAACTGGTTAGTTCTCTGCCAGTTGGTGGGTGTAGCCTGCTGGGGAGGAGTTAGCCCTTTTTTCTGCCTAGTGTCAGCCTCATAGTGGCAGCAGCATACAGCCATGGTTTCCTATGTCTCCCAATGAAGCGACAGAGAAAGTTTAATATGATTTTAACAAATTAACTTTAAGGCTGTGTGCCCACGTTGCGTTTTTTATGCGCTGCTGCCGCGTTTTTTGCAGCAGCGGAAACGCATAAAAACACTTTAAAACCGCATTCCCATGCAATCCTATGGGATTCCGCAGTTGCTGTGTTTTTCCGCTGCAGAATCGCATAGCGGTAAAATTCGCAGCATGTTCATTATTTCTGCAGAATCGCGGCGATTCCGCAGCCATAGGATTGCATTGAAACGCTCAATTTACGCATGTGGCTATGCCCACCATGCGTAAAGTAAGCGCTTCATGTGCGGCTGGTACCCGGGTCTGGAGGAGAGAAGACTCTCCTCCAGGCACGTGGGAACCATATTTCTGTAAAAAAAAAAAAAAAAAAGAATTAAAATTAAAAATATGGATATACTTACCTTCCGATGGGCCCCGGAGTCCTACCGCCCCTCAGCGGTGCACGCGGCGGCTTCTGTTCCCAGGGATGCATTGCGCGAATCACCTGGGATGACGTCGCGGTCACGCGACCGTGACGTCACAAAGGTCCTTTGGGCAAAGCATCCCTGGGAACGGAACGTTCCCGGGAGCGCCGCTGAGGAGATCAGGGGCCGTCGGAAGGTCAGAATAACCATATTTTTTATTTTTTTTTAACATTCTATCTTTTACTATTGATGCTGCATAGGCAGCATCAATAGTAAAAAGTTGGTCACATTTGTCAAGCACTATGCTTGACAAGTGTGACCAACCTGTCAATCACTTTTCCAAGCGATGCTTCAAATCGCTTGGAAAACGCAAGCATTCTGCAAGCTAAAAACGCTTGTGTTTTTGCGGGAAAACACATGCGAATTCCGCATGTGTTTTACCCGCGGCAGGGTGTTGCAGAAATGCTGCAGACATTTCCACAGCATTTCTGCAATGTGGGCACCTAGCCTTAAAACACAGCTATGTTATGAAAGAAAAATACAATTTTTCACAAAATATTCACATATATAATATACAGTACAAAACTCAGACTGATAACTACTTACATTACTAAATCCTCCAAGTTTATGAACAAGACGGAATAATTTGAAAAGATTCAAGTTCCGGTACCCTAGCACAGGTCTCTTGTTAATGGGGGTTCCTGGAAAAAAATGAAGGAAAATGTACATTCCTGTCAGAAAGCTGTTTAATCCTGCTTGGCATCACTGATTAGAGGAGTGCTGCTGCCGACATGGCTCTCTGAATGACCCATACACATACCCATATCACGGAGCTCTTTTTAGTTTAAACCTACTGCTCAGCCCAGCACACTAAGCACATGGCCTATGCCTTCTGTTAAAAAGAGCAATAAAAGAAAAAATACACACTTAACTTTAGTTTTTGAAAATTATAAAAACTTTAATATTATCTGCAAAATGGAAATTAAATCAGTTAATGTGGTTTGCTAAAGAAAGCAAACTAACCCCATCTAAAAATGTTTGAAGATGTATTCCCATCTCTGTGGCAGCCAGACATGGAAGGGTGTGCTACGATGTTTCTGTAACTCCCACCAAAGCGAGTTGAGTTATAGAAATAGCATCATTTGCTATGAATTTATTGTGGTATCTACCTGGCTTGTGATACTGTCAGCTTCCCGTCCTGACCTCCGCCTGGTTACCACTTACAATTCGGCTCCATTGACATATCTATGTGGCACATGCTAGTGTTCTCTATCTTCTTGGACAGGACAACGACCTATAGTTTAATTGATCCATACACACATCATTTATAAAAACAGATCCGTGCCTCTGGTTCATGAGACTCAGAGCACCTACTTTTCTATCTGTTTTATGGATCAAACTCAACAAATAAAATCTAAGGGGACGAAATACGAGAGACATACTTTGTACCTGAGTGTTCCATCCATTCTTAAGTAGGGGACAGATAAGGTTGAGGTGGTTGTGCATATACAAAGCTAAGCATAAATTAGTACCGTATTTTCTGGTGTATAAGACGACTGGGCGTATAAGACGACCCCCAACTTTTCCATATAAAATATGGAATTTGGGATATACTCGCTGTATAAGACGGGGGTCATCTTATACGCCCAGTCATCTTATACGGCGTGTGGTTCCCAGGGTCTGAAGGAGAGGAGACTCTCCTTCAGGCCCTGGGATCCATATTCATGTTAAAAATAAAGAATAAAAATAAAAAATATGTATATACTCACCCCTCCGAGAAGCCTGGCTGTCACTGCTGCAAGCATCTGCCTCCGTTCCTAAGAATTGCAGAGCATGAAGGACCCTCGATGACGTCGCAGTCCTGTGATTGGTCCGTGACCGCTCATGTGACCGGTCACCTGACCATGACGTCATCGAAGGTCCTTCACGCTCTGCAATTCTTAGGAACGGAGGCAGACGCTTGCAGCGGTGACAGCCAGGCTTCTCGGAGGGGTGAGTATATACATTTTTTTTTTTTTTTATTCTTTATTTTTTACATGAATATGGATCCCAGGGCCTGAAGGAGAGTTTCCTCTCCTTCAGACCCTGGGAACATCCAGGATCGCTCCCTGCACATGCCGTACCTGGCGTATAAGACGACCCCCGACTTTTGGGACAATTTTTAGGGGTTAAAAAGTCGTCTTATACGCCGGAAAATACGGTACACGGCAAGAGATTTGTCAAAAAAACCTTGTAGTTTCCTTTTTCCTCTATGTGACTGCATACTGGTGAATCTTCACATCTCACACACTGCGAGGATTCTGACGACAGCGATGGGAATGCCGGTCACATGATTAAAAGTATGCTCCATGCATACTCCCGGCCACATTCCGACAATATGGGTGCGGCTTCGCTCTATGTAAGCATATTGCTAGAAACAGTCTAGTTGGATTGTGGTTAGGTGCATGCATATCGCATACTTGTAGTCAGGTGACCACCGTTCCCGCTGCTTACACCGGAGGACTCTCACAGTGCAGTGTGCACAATGTGAGGATTCACAAGTCTGCAGTCACATAGAGTGACTGCAGACTTATAGTTTTAGACCGGACAACCCCTTTAAATTTCTGGCACAAAGCAAGCAAACATACAGTTGGTGTAAACTTAGACAAGATAGCTTGAAGACAAGCCAGATATATCATCATTGTGATAAATTTGTCACATTTTAATCCTCTTTATAAGTTGGTACTAAGAATGAAACAATATTGCTAAGTACACCCCAATGTTCTAATATTTACTCTTTCCCTTCCCCCACAAGGTTGTCCATTACTTTTTCCCTAAGGATAGGTCATCAATGTCTGATTGGTCAGGGACCGGCACCTGGCACCCCCGAAGATCAGCTGTTAACTGTAGAGGTGGCTGCCGTCCGGAACTGCTCGATTGCGGAGCTGCTCCATCTTATGGTAGTGGACAACCTCTTTAATGAACATGTCTTTTTTCAACCATACTAAATACTGTAAGTATCTGTATCTGGGAAGGCAAAGATTATTCTACAAATGTATTACGTCAGTTCTAATAAGATAAAGACATTACCTAATGATGGGATTGATGGTCCTTGGGTTTTACAATTACATTGTTTTTATACTGTTTCATGTAGTTCATATCATATAATCCAAGCATGGCCTCCTGCACAAACACCAAAGACTGCATAACATTCTCACCTCTGTCTTCCATAAATTTATAAAGTTGCTGTAAAAAGTTCTCATTTTCATCAGGAAATGGCTCCACTTCATCCTATCATAAATATACATATATTTAAAAATATTTCTTGCTATATAGCAGCAACATATTCCACAGCAATGTATACAATTTATCATTACAACATTTGTTGTATTCACATGATCAGTGCTGACCAGTTTAAAGGGAATCTGTCAGCAGGATTTTGCTAAGTAAACTACATACACTGTCAAGTTGGTGCTGTTACACTGATTAAAATGATACCTAGGGTGAAGAAATCCGTCTTGTGATTCTTGTGTAATCAGTGTTAGAAGTTTTCAGCTTCTGATATGCCCGTACCTGTGATTGTGCTCCGGGACAGGACTGTACGCAGAGTCTTATCTTCCGGCTCTAAAGGTACCGTCACACTGAGCAACTTTACAACGAGAACGACAACAATCCGTGACGTTGCAGCGTCCTGGATAGCGATCTTGTTGTGTTTGACACGCAGCAGCGATCTGGATCCCGCTGTGATATCGCTGGTCGGAGCTAGAAGTCCAGAACTTTATTTCGTCGCCAGGTTGGCGTGTATCGTCATGTTTGACATCAAAAGCAACGACGCCAGCAACGAGCATAGGGGACGTCGCAGCGTCTACTTCTAGCCAGTCGGTACACTCCGGCTGTTTGACATGGAGCTAACAACCAGCGAGAATGAGAAGTGAGTCGCCGTTACGTCACTGGATCGCTCCTGCATCGTTCTGGATTTGCTGTGTTTGGCATATCTACAGCGACCTAAACAGCGACGCTCCAGCGATCTAGTTTAGGTCGGATCGTTGTCTATATCGCCGCAGCGTCGCTGAGTGTGACGGTACCTTAAGCCAGATACTAAGATAAGACCTGACCACAGGCCGCCCAATGCACAATCATGTGCCTTATCATAGAGACAGACTTTTTCTTTTTACAGCCGTATGAAGGCTTTTTTTTTTTTTTTGCTGGATGAGCTGTGAGATGAAAAATGTGAAAAATGTGAAAAATCGTAAAAAAACCCTACAATTTTGCCATTATTTTCTTGTTAAGAGACTGACAGCAGCTATCAGTCAACAAAAGCGACTGAAGCTTGCACCAGTTGCTGGCGTTACAGGCAGATGCATTACAACTGGCATCTCACCTGTATGGAGAGTGTGCAATTCTCAGCCCGCTCCATGCTCCTTTCTCACTGTGGCGTACATGTATGGCATTCTGTAGAAAGGTCTGCCATTTTGTTCGATCTACATAATAAGCTAAGTAACTATGTTAATACATATCTATTCACCAGTTATAGCCTGAATTGTTGTCTAATGCCCAATTCACACATAGCTTGCTCCGAGACTTTGCATTTTAGGAAGTGGAGTCTCTATACACTAAAAAGAAACAGGCAAATACAAGATTGTTTATCTTACTGAAAAATCACTTTAAATGTACATAGCAATGAGTGAATTGGTTACTCTTGGCAAATACCAATGCCAACATCTGGGAGAAAGACCTATTCAAAACAGTATGAAATGTACAAACACTTGCCTCCTGTTCAATGATGTTGTCAGCTTCATCATCTTTGGTCTCATCCTCTTCAGTTTCGCTACCTGAGCTTTCCTCTTTAACCTCAGCCTTCCAGTTAGGGGGTATTGTTTTATTTCTTATGAATTCCATGGCATAGTCTAAAGCTTAACGATATAAACACCAATTTATAACTCTGAATAGGTAGTAAAAACTTTCACTGGATGACAAAAAAACATTCTTTTGATCGCCCGTTATTGCATTTTAATGCAAGGTCGCGGCGACCAAAAAAACGTAATTTTGACGTTTTGATTTTTTTCTCGTTACGCCGTTTAGCGATCAGCTTAATCCTTTTTTTTATTGATAGATCGGGCGATTCTGAACGTGGCGATACCAAACATTTGTAGGTTTGATTTTTTATTTTATTGTTTTATTTTGATTGGGGCAAAAGGGGGGTGATTTGAACTTTTATATTTTGAAATACTTTTTTAAATTTTGGCATGCTTCAATAGCCTCCATGATAGTCTAGAAGCATGCACTACTTGATCGCCTCTGCTACATAGAGGTGATGCACAGATCACCTCTATGCAGCAGAATTGCAGGATGGCTATGAGCGCCGACCACAGGGTGGCGCTCATAGCAATCTGCCATCAACAACCATAGAGGTCTCAAGGAGACCTCTGGTTGTGATGGCAACGCACTGATGACCCCCGATCACGTGACGGAGGTCACCGGTGTGAGCACCTCCGGCAGCGTGGTGGGGAACGCTTGTTAAATGCTGCTGTCAGAGTTTGACAGTGGCATTTAACTAGTTAATGGGCGCGGGCGGATCGCGATTCCACTCACGCCCATTGCGCGCACATGTCAGCTGTTGAAATACATGCAGACTCACACTCCAGTCCCGAGTGCCGGCGGCAGTGCCGGGTATTGATGCCAGAGACTCCTGCAAGTTCTTCGCATCACACTCGCAAGTGTGACCCCGGCCTTAGGCTGGAATCATACCAGTGTATGGCATCGGATGTGATATGCTAATGTCACTCGGCTCCTGCTCTGAGCGTGAGTCGAGTGACATGCTACTGTGCTCCAATTCTTTTGTATGACAGGATCAGAGAATAGCTGCTGAGGAGACGGAGTAAGGCTACTTTCAGGCTGGAGTCACACATGGCGTAAGACAATACGCCACGTATTATACGTCCGTACTACGGCCGTAATACGGAGAAATGTTCCCAAAATATTGATCCGTAGTCAGGGTGTGTCAGCGTATTTTGCGCATGGCATCCTCCGTATGTAATCCGTATGGCATCCGTACTGCGAGATTTTCGCGCAGGCTTGCAAAACCGACATCTAATGGATTTATGTGCTCAAATGTTAGGGAAAACATATATACAGTATATATATATATATGTCATTGAGACACATATATATATATTCTGTATTTAGATTTCATTCAGCGCGATATCTGTGAAAAGTCGGTAATTCAATTGCCGGCTTTTCATTTCTCCTGCACAAACCCGACAGGATATGAGACATGGTTTACATACAGTAAACCATCTCATATCCCCTTTTTTTTTGCATATTCCACACTTCTAATGTTAGTAGTGTGTGTATGTGCAAAATTTCAGCGCTGTAGCTGCTGAAATAAAGGGTTAAATGGCGGAAAAAATTGGCGTGGGCTCCCGCACAATTTTCTCCGCCAGAGTGGTAAAGCCAGTGACTGAGGGCAGATATTAATAGCCAGGAGAGGGTCCATGGTTATTGGCCCCCCCCTGGCTAAAAACATCTGCCCCCAGCCACCCCAGAAAAGGCACATCTGGAAGATGCGCCTATTCTGGCACTTGGCCACTCTCTTCCCACTCCCTGTAGCGGTGGGATATGGGGTAATGAAGGGTTAATGCCACCTTGCTATTGTAAGGTGACATTAAGCCAGATTAATAATGGAGAGGCGTCAATTATGACACCTATCCATTATTAATCCAATTGTAGGAAAGGGTTAAAAAACACACACACAAGATTAAAAAGGATTTTAATGAAATAAACACAGCGGTTGTTGTAATAATTTATTGTTCTCGCAATCCATTTCCAGGCCCTCGCTTGGCAAAATAATAAACGCACAAGATACATACCTTCTGATGTCAGATCACGTCCCACGAAGTAATCCATCTGAAGGGGTTAACTAATATTACAGGCAGGAGCCCTGCAAATGCAGCTGTGTGCTCGTGCCTGTAATCCCCGGGTGCTGAAAGGAAAGCTGGATCTGTACTTACATTGAGTCGCGGTGAGGCGCCCTCTGGTGGATGTTCTCATGAACTGCAGCCTGGGAACTTTTTCCCACGCTCCAGGTCATATGAGGACATCCACCAGGGGGCGCATCACCGCGACTGAAGGAAATGTAGGTCAATGACCTACATTTCATTCATTCGCCGGGGGATTACAGACACGGAGCACAGCTGCATTAGCAGGGCTCCTGCCTGTAATATTAGTTAACCCCTTCAGATGGATTACATCGTGGGAAATTATCTGACATCAGAAGGTATGTATATTGTGCGTTTATTATTTTGCCAAGCGAGGGTTTGCAAATGGATTGCGAGAACAATAAATTATTACAACAACCGCTGTGTTTATTTCATTAAAATCCTTTTTAATCGTGTGTGAGTGTTTTTTAACCCTTTCCTACAATTGGATTAATAATGGATAGGTGTCATAATTGACGCCTCTCCCTTATTAATCTGGCTTAATGTCACCTTACAATAGCAAGGTGGCATTAACCCTTCATTACCCCATATCCCACCGCTACACGGGAGTGGGAAGAGAGTGGCCAAGTGCCAGAATAGGCGCATCTTCCAGATGTGCCTTTTCTGGGGTGGCTGGGGGCAGATGTTTGTAGCCACAGGGGGGCCAATAACCATGGACCCTCTCCTGGCTATTAATATCTGCCCTCAGTCACTGGCTTTACCATTCTGGCGGAGAAAATTGCGCGGGAGCCCACGCCAATTTTTTCCGCCATTTAACCCTTTATTTTAGCAGCTACAGTGCACAAATTTTGCACATACACACTACTAACATTAGTAGTGTGGAATATGCAAAAAAAAGGGGATATGAGATGGTTTACTGTATGTAAACCATGTCTCATATCCTGTCGGGTTTGTGCAGGAGAAATGAAAAGCCGGCAATTGAATTACCGACTTTTCAATAACACCGCTGCGTATTTCTCGCAAGTCACACTGCAGGTCCGTGTGGAATCCGTATTTTTCTCGCCCCCATAGACTTTCATTGGCGTATTATTTGCGCAATACGCTGACAAACGCAGCATGCTGCGATTTTGTACGGCCGTAGAAAGCCGTATAATACTGAACCGTAATATACGGCTAATAGGAGCAGCCCCATTGAGAAGCATTGTGCCGTATGTAATGCGAGTTTTACGTACGTAGTTTTTGCGCTCTTACGTACGTAAAACACGCATGTGTGACCCCGGCCTCACACACAGCATATTTGCTGCGTATTTTTACGCGCGCGTATTTTGCTGCTGCAGACCTGCGTTTTTTTACGCAGGCAAAAAACGCAGCTGCTTTCACACACTGCGTTTTTTGCTGCGTTTTTTGCAGCTGCGTTTTTTTCAGCATTGTGTACTGAAAATAAAGTTTGTTTGAAAAAAAAAAAAAAGGGGAAAAAAAAAAGAGTCATTGAGGTCATTTCCTGTCTTTATGACTCAGAATACAATACACACTGGAGGGACAGGTATAGTGTTAGGATAGGGGGGTAGATTTGCCTGACAGGTTCCCTAAGTGCCACGTATTTCAGTGCCACATATTTCAGTGCCACGTATTTCAGTGCCACGTGCCACGTATTTAAGTGCCACGTATCACGTATTTCAGTGCCACGTATCACGTATTTCAGTGCCACGTGCCACGTATCAAAGTGCCACGTATCAAAGTGCCACGTGCCACATATTTCAGTGCCACGTGCCACGTATCAAAGTGCCACGTGCCACGTATCAAAGTGCCACGTATCAAAGTGCCACGTGCCACATATTTCAGTGCCACGTATTTAAGTGACACGTGCCACGTATCAAAGTGCCACGTATCACGTATTTCAGTGCCACGTATTTAAGTGACATGTATCACGTATAAGTGCCACGTGTCACGTATTTAATTGCCACATATTTAAGTGCCACGTATCAAGATTTTCCATGGAGAACAGACACATCCAGAGATATGTCTGCTCTCCACGGCTGCAGCAACACACTGACAGGAGCCATAGTTCCTGTCGGTGTGTCACTGCGCATGCGCGAGCGAGTTTACCGGCGGTCATTGACCCCGGCACTCTCGCTTAACGGCAGTGCTGCGTGGGAAAGTTCAACGCAGCTGTACTGCTGTTAACCGAGACGCCGGAGTCATTGAACTCCGGAACAGTACGCGATACACTGCTAGGAGCTTCGCTCCTGGCAGTGTATCGCCGGAGAGCAGGGGATCGGCGTGGGACACTCGTTTTATGGATTCTGCGGACAGGGAGTATGAATTTGGTTTATTATTTTTGGATTTTTTCCTGGAGGATCGAGGGCTTCGCCTACAAGTGTGCTGTTGGTGAGTATATACTCTATGTTATGTGTTGTATGTACTGTGTGTCATGTATGTGTATTGTGTGTAGGTGTTTTGTGTAACTTTACAATTGTGCTAAGTCGCCGGACACAGGGACAACTCTCCCATCCTAATACCGGATGGGAGTAGTAGTCCCATACGGCGACTTAGCACAATGGTGGCACTAGCGTCGCATGGGGACACACACACACACACACACACACACACACACACACACACAGACATACACACAGACATACACACAGACACACACACACACACACACACACACACACACACACACACACATACCAAATCGATCAGCAGCCCCACGTTTATGCTCATTCTGTTGGACTCCATGCTGCTTCTCTGGGGGGCGGGGGCTTCCCTCTTCCTGTCCGACGTCACGTCCGGTCCTGGGTGTCAACCCCTCCGTACAAAGACGCCGACACCCAGGACAAAGGCGCTGTGTGTGGACGGTAAGATGGGGCCCTATGGGGATACGCAGACACGCCGCTGCGTAAAGAATTGACATGTCAATTCTTTTTACGCCGGCGTGTTTGCAGACAAAAGCGCCGCGTTTTTTTGCGGTGTGTCTGAACGGCAAAGTGAATTTCTCATTCACTTTGCCGGCAGACGAAAATGACATTGCGCATTTTTGAAAAGCGCCCGCAAAATAGCGCTCAAAAATGCGCTATGTCTGAAAGTAGCCTAAGGCTGCTTTCACACATCAGGTTTTTGCCTTTCAGGCACAATCTGGCGAATGTTGAAAAAAATGGATCCATCGCAGATTGTGAAAAACTGATGCGACGGATCAGTTTTTTCGACGGATCCGACTAGCTGATGCAGCTAATTGGATCCTAAAAAAATCTGAGCATGCGCAGTAAAAAAAAAACAAAAAAAAAAACGGAATCCGGTGCTCATAGGCTTCCATTCTAGCAAAAAGCCGGAAGCACCGGCGGTGTCCGGTTTTTCGCCGCAGACAAAAAACTTAACTTTGTAAGTTTTTTACAGACGCCGGACAAACAATTTTCGTCGGATCCGGCTAAAGACGGACGAAACGTGAGCCCAATAAAAGTCTATGAGAAAAAACGGATCCAGTGGCAACATTCGCCGAATCCGTTTTTTTCAAAATTCGCTGGATTCAGCCTGACGGCAAAAACCTGATGTGTGAAAGCAGTCTAAGGCCGGAGACACACTGGTGCGAGAGACGGCCGAGTCTCGCTGGTTAAAAGCAAGCTGTGGCACCTGCACTCCGGAGCGGAGCGTGCGGCTCCATAGCAATACATGGAGCTGCACGCTCCGGAATGCAGGTGCCACAGCTTGCTTTTAACCAGCGAGACTCGGCCGTCTCTCGCACCAGTGTGTCTCCGGCCTAAGTAGGATAGTGGCCCAAGACCACCTGTTCCTCCACACTACACAAATATTCTGATGTAATCAAGTCCAAACTCCTCTTACCTGGCTGCAGTGTACTGTCATTTTTAACTGAGATATCGCCAATGTCATGGATATTAGACTTAACAACAGACAAGCTGTTAAAATGAAAAAGGTGTTAGAATCTGCACATGATCCATCAGCTATAAAGGATATGATAGCGTATGGTAAAAACATACTTACAATTTGCCATCTTTAAAAGACCGCACTAGAATAAAATCTTTTTTAACAACTACATCATCACGGCAGTCTGGTGATACTACCTATTACATGAAAAAAAAAAAAAAAAACATTATTTCAGTTTTGGAATAAATGAAGAAAAGTAAATTTGTTTTCAATATATTTTATCTACTCATAACTCAACACTAGAATCACTAATGCTTTTACTCCTCTAGGAACCCAAGAGCCCTCACCCTCTGTCCAACATGTTCCGTATTGGGAGTCACTAGGCACATATGTCAAACTCTGGCTCACAGGGTCAGTACAGTATTTTTGAGACAAAATTTGTCTTCCAAAAATGTGGAGAAAAATAGGACATGTGTCTTACAGTCCGGATGTACATACTGTGGATGGGGAGATGGGGGAGCAGCAGCGGCGGAGCAACGGGTCACAGGAGGCAAGAGCCGTCAGCAAAAGAGAAATGAATATTCACTGCAATCTACGCCTATGGGTGTGGAAGGCCGTGAAAATCAATTTCTATTTAATAGTGGACACGGTTACCGCAGCAGCCGGCTTCATGCAGCTACCGTTCGTTCGCGTGTGCCCGCTACTTAAGGGAATGAATATTCACTGTGGTGTGGAATGCAGTGAATATTCATTCCCTTTAGTAGCTGCACACATGAACGCTGCTGCAGCTTACATTGTGCCCGTTATTAAAGAGCAATGAATATTCACTGCTCTCCACGCACATAGTCCAGGAATGGGGAGCAGTGAGTATTGTGGCAGCTGTCCCCTGCTTGTAAGCAGCACATGACATCCCTGCCATGCGCTGCTTACAAGCATAAATCAGCTGCTGACATCGGAACAAGACGCTGCGAGGGAGCGCAGGAAGGTAAGCATAATGGTTTCTGGGTTTTTTTTATGTTTTTCTGATGGGGGCTGTGCATACCAGGATAAGGATGAGGAGGCCATGCATACCAGGACAGGGATGAGGGGGCCATGCATAACAGGGTAGGGAAGAGAGGGCCATGCATACCAGGGTAGGGATCAGGGGGGCATGCATACCAGGGTAAGGGTGAGGGGGGCCATGCATACCAGGGTAGGGATGAGGGGAGTATGCATACCAGGATAGGGAAGAGGGGGCCATGCATACCTGGATAGGGAAGAGGGGGCCATGCATACCTGGATAGGGATGAGGGAGCCATGCATACCATGGTAGGGATGAGGGGGCCATGCACACCAGAACACAGATATTCCGTAAGCCTACGAGTAGTAATAGTCTGTTAAGATGGGAGAGCCACCACCCGCAAGCTCTCAAACGAGGTATCCCGAAAGGTCAGTTCTTAAGGCTGAGAAGAAACTGTTCGGATACTAGTACCTTTATAGGACAATCAGGAGACATGAAAAAACGGTTCAGGGAAAAGGGTTATCCTAGGGGTATAGTTGAGTCAGCATTTAACCATGCCCTCTCGCAGGATAGGGGCGTGCTACTACAGTCTCAAATTAAGAGACACATGATGGATATGGATATCACCAGAATTATTGGCACCTATGATTGTCAGAACGTAAGAGTGATCAAAATTCTGGAAAAACACTGGGATGTTTTAACAGCTGACCCAGACCTGGCTCACATGATTGGACATAGACCCCAGATAACATACAGAAAAGGACGGCCTTTGAAAGATAACTTAGTGCATAGTCACTTTAAAAGGCCAGTACCTGAGGGGACATGGTTGGACAGAAAAACCTGTGGTTTTTTCAAATGCGGTAATTGTGTGAATTGCAGATATATGAAACCATGTAAATATGTAACTAGTGCGTCCACTGGCAAGAAATACTATCTTCGTGATTTTTCCAATTGCAAAACGATGGGCCTGGTATACATCGCCACCTGTAATTGTCCTATGAACTACGTGGGCAAAACTAAGAGGGAGTTTAGGAGGAGAGTGGGCGAGCACGTAGGCGACATCAGACATAGGCGCGACACTCCGATTGCTAAACACATGAATGAGATACATCAGGGCAATTTGAATGAGATTTCATTCAGTATCTTAGAAGTCTATATACCAAATCCGAGGGGTGGCGATTTTGACAGGTTATTGCTGCAGAAAGAGTGTACATGGATACATAATATCAATTGTATAGTACCATTAGGACTAAATGAGAGTCAGTCCTACGCATGTTTTCTGTAGTTACTACCCGATATGCCGCCGCCTCCTCCTACTCTCTACGTTATTTGCCTACAGCCTAGGTTTGATTTGATTTAATTGATTTAAGTACCTCCTTTATACAATTTTCGTTTCAGTTGTGTGGTTGTACCTGATTATTATCTATACTTGCTTTGCCTACCAATACCGACCCTGATGTTTTAGGGTGCACAGTATTCACTGTGAATATCATTCATGTTTTTATCTATTCACATTCCTATATCTGTATAGTATTTATATAATCATTCATTCTCATATTTATATATGTTTTGGTACACGGTATGAGCATCACTAGAATGGGTTGCATATATCATATAAATCGGCACTGATCACATTCTGCTTAATGTGACCCTGATCATTGGATATACAGTTAGGTCCATATATATTTGGACAGAGACAGCATTTTTCTAGTTTTGGTTATAGACATTACCACAATGAATTTTAAACAAAACAATTCAGATGCAGTTGAAGTTCAGACTTTCAGCTTTCATTTGAGGGTATCCACATTAAAATTGGATGAATGGTTTAGGAGTTTCAGCTCCTTAACATGTGCCACCCTGTTTTTAAAGGGACCAAAAGTAATTGGACAGATTAAATAATTTTAAATAAAATGTTCATTTCTAGTACTTGGTTGAAAACCCTTTGCTGGCAATGACTGCCTGAAGTCTTAAACTCGTGAACATCACCAGGTGCTGTGTTTCCTCCTTTTTGATGCTCTGCCAGGCCTTCACTGTGGTGGTTTTCAGTTGCTGTTTGTTTATGGGCCCTTCTGTCTGAAGTTTAGTCTTTAACAAGTGAAATGCATGCTCAATTGGGTTGAGATCAGGTGACTGACTTGGCAATTCAAGAATATTCCACTTCTTTGCTTTAATAAACTCCTGGGTTACTTTGGCTTTATGTTTTGGGTCACTGTCCATCTGTAGTATGAAATGACGACCAGTCAGTTTGGCTGCATTTGGCTGGATCTGAGCACACAGTATGTGTTGTGAATTCGGTTTGTGGGCTCCCCCGGTGGTCTGTTATGGTAGTGTCTCTTATGTGCCTTCCTCCATCTCTGATTACCTGTCGCCACCCTCTAGGGGAGTTTCCTATTTAAGGCTGCTTGGCTGTTAGTCACATGCCGGCCAACAATGTGCTAGTAGCATTCTGTTGCATTCACCTGCCTCAAGTCCCAGTTCAGCTAAGTTGAATTTTGTTTCTTGTTTTGCTATTTTTGTCCAGCTATCTGCAATGTGACTCTTCAGTGCTGGAAGCTCTTGTGGACAGAAAATTACTACTCCAGTGGCATGAGTTGTCACTGGAGTTTAAAGTAATTTCTGGATGGTGTTTTTGAATAGTGATTTTTAGGTCGACCGTGAAGTAACTCTTTCCTGTCCTTCTGCTATCTAGTAAACGGACCTCACTGTGCTAAATCTGCTGTTCATCCTACGTATGTCATTTCCTCTGAACTCACCGTCAATATCTGTGGGGGCCTACTATCATCTTTTGGGGTTCCTCACTGGAGGTAAGGCAGGCCTGTATATTCCTCTTATAGGGGTAGTTAGATCTCCGGCTGGCGCGTGGTGTCTAGGGCATCGTAGGTACATCCCCCGGCTACTGTAAGTGTTGGGTCAGGTTCAGGTCACGGTCGACCTTAGTTTCCATCACCCGAGAGCTAGTCCGTTTTGTATTTTTTTCCCATGGTCATTGGGGTAACCATAACAGTTTGGCCGGCCCATAAAAAATCTATGTGTTAAAATATGCACTAAAGTAGGAAGGAGAAGAAAAGGTTTTTTTTTCTGTGTTTGAAAGTGCACCTTAGTTTGATCATTTGTATTCCTTGCTTAAACTGCAGTCTTCAGCCTTTTTTTTTTTCTCCTCTCCTCTTAACCTCTGAATGCTTGGGTTACACCCATTTGAAACATGGATCCACAGAGTTTAGTTGCAGGTTTGAATAACCTTGCGACAAAAGTACAGAACCTACAAGATTTTGTTATACGTGCTCCAATGTTTGAACCTAAGATTCCTCTGCCTGAATACTTTACCGGAGACAGATCCCGGTTTTTGAGTTTCAGAGAAAATTGCAAATTGTTTTTGTCTCTGAGATCTCACTCTGCTGGTGATCAGACTCAACAAGTTAAAATTGTTATCTCTCTACTGCGCGGCGACCCACAAAGTTGGGCATTTGCATTATCGCCAGGAGATCCTGCGTTGTTAAATGTAGATGCGTTTTTTCAGGCTTTGGGGTTGCTTTATGAAGAACCTAATTTGGAGATTTTGGCTGAGAAAGCCTTGATAGCTCTTTCCCAAGGGCAAGATGAAGCTGAGATATACTGCCAGAAATTCCGTAAATGGTCGGTGCTTACTAAATGGAATGAGTGCGCTTTAGCAGCTAATTTCAGAGAAGGTCTCTCTGATGCCGTGAAGGATGTCATGGTGGGGTTCCCTGTGCCTACAGGTCTGAATGATGCCATGAAATTGGCTATCCAGATTGATCGGCGTTTGCGGGAGCGCAAATCTGTGCACCATATGGCGGGGTCTTCTGAGGAAAAATCTGTGCACCATATGGCGGTATCTTCTGAGCAAAAACCTGTGCACCATATGGCGGTGACCTCTGAAAAGGCATTAGAGCATATGCAATGCGATCGTGTTTTGTCTAGAGGCGAACGTCAAAATTACAGGCGCAAAAATGGATTGTGCTTCTACTGTGGAGATCCAGCTCATGTTATATCAGCATGCTCTAAACGTATAAATAAGGTTGATAAAAAGGTTGATAAATCTTTTTCTACAGGTACCTTGCAGTCAAAATTTCTTTTGTCCGTGACATTGATTTGTACCTTATCATCTGTGACTGTGAATGCTTATGTGGATTCTGGCGCCGCTCTGAGTCTCATGGATTGGTCCTTTGCCAAGCGTTGTGGGTTTGATTTGGAGCCGTTGGAAGTTTCTATTCCCCTGAAGGGTATTGATTCTACACCTTTGGCTAGCAATAAACCACAATATTGGACACAAGTGACTATGCGTCTTACCCCAGACCATCAGGAGATTATTCGTTTCCTTGTATTATATAACCTACATGATGTCTTAGTGCTTGGATTGCCATGGTTACAGATTCATAATCCCGTCTTGGACTGGAAATCTATGTCTGTGTTGAGCTGGGGATGTCGGGGCATTCATGGGGATGCACCTTTGGTTCCTATTTCTTCATCTACTCCCTCTGAGATCCCAGCATTTCTGTCAGATTTTTATGATGTCTTTCAAGAGCCTAAAGTTGATTCTCTCCCTCCTCACAGAGAGTGTGACTGCGCTATTGAATTGATCCCCGGTAGTAAGTTTCCTAAGGGTCGCTTGTTTAATTTGTCTGTACCTGAACATACTGCTATGCGGGAGTATATCAGAGAATCCTTGGAAAAGGGTCATATTCGCCCCTCGTTGTCTCCACTAGGGGCAGGATTTTTCTTTGTAGGTAAAAAGGATGGTTCATTGAGACCTTGTATCGACTATCGACTTTTGAATAAGATTACAGTTAAATACCAGTACCCGTTACCTTTACTGACTGATCTGTTTGCTCGTATAAAGGGGGCTAAGTGGTTCACTAAGATCGATCTACGTGGTGCGTATAATTTGGTGCGGATTAAGCAGGGGGATGAGTGGAAGACCGCATTTAATACGCCTGAAGGCCATTTTGAGTATTTGGTAATGCCTTTCGGTCTCGCAAATGCCCCTTCCGTTTTTCAGTCCTTTATGCACGATATTTTCCGTGAATATCTGGATAAGTTTATGATTGTGTATTTGGATGATATTCTTGTTTTTTCGGAGGACTGGGAATCTCACGTTCAACAGGTCAGGAGAGTTTTTCAGGTTTTGCGAGCTAATTCTCTTTTTGTAAAGGGCTCAAAGTGTAGTTTTGGAGTTCAGAGAATTTCCTTTTTGGGATATATTTTTTCCCCTTCATCTATGGAGATGGACCCTGTCAAGGTCCAGGCTATTTGTGATTGGATGCAACCTACTTCTTTGAAGAGTCTGCAAAAGTTCTTGGGTTTTGCTAATTTCTATCGCCGATTTATAGCGGGTTTTTCTGCCATTGCTAAACCTTTGACTGATTTGACCAAAAAGGGTGCTGATGTTGCTAATTGGTCCTCTGCGGCTGTGGAGGCCTTTCAAGAGCTTAAGCGCCGCTTTTCTTCCGCTCCTGTGTTGCGCCAACCTGATGTGTTACTTCCGTTCCAGGTTGAGGTGGATGCTTCGGAGATCGGAGCAGGTGCAGTTTTGTCGCAGAAAGATCCTGACTGCTCAGTAATGAGACCATGTGCGTTTTTCTCCCGAAAGTTTTCGCCCGCTGAGCGAAATTATGATGTGGGAAATCGGGAACTTCTGGCCATGAAGTGGGCGTTTGAGGAGTGGCGTCATTGGCTTGAGGGTGCTAGACACCAGGTGGTGGTCCTCACTGACCACAAGAATCTAATTTATCTTGAGTCGGCCAGGCGTCTGAATCCTAGACAGGCGCGCTGGTCGTTGTTTTTCTCCCGATTTAACTTTGTGGTGTCATACCTGCCTGGGTCCAAGAATGTGAAGGCGGATGCCCTCTCTAGGAGTTTTGAGCCTGACTCGCCTGGTGATTCCGAACCTACCGGCATCCTGAAGGATGGGGTGATATTGTCAGCTGTCTCCCCAGACCTGCGGCGTTCTTTGCAGGAGTTTCAGGTGGATAGGCCTGATCGCTGTCCGCCTGGTAGACTGTTTGTCCCTGATGATTGGACCAGTAGAGTTATCTCGGAGGTTCATTCTTCCGCGTTGACAGGTCATCCTGGAATTTTTGGCACCAGGGATTTGGTGTCTAGGTCCTTCTGGTGGCCTTCTTTGTCTCGAGATGTGCGCATGTTTGTGCAGTCTTGTGATGTTTGTGCTCGGGCCAAGCCCTGCTGTTCTAGGGCCAGTGGGTTGTTGTTGCCCTTGCCTATTCCTAAGAGGCCTTGGACGCACATCTCTATGGACTTTATTTCTGACCTTCCGGTTTCTCGTAGGATGTCTGTCATCTGGGTGATTTGTGACCGTTTTTCCAAGATGGTTCATTTGGTACCTTTACCCAAATTGCCCTCCTCCTCTGAGTTGGTTCCTCTATTTTTTCAGAATGTGGTGCGTTTGCATGGTATTCCTGAGAATATAGTGTCTGACAGGGGTACTCAGTTTGTGTCTAGATTTTGGCGGACGTTCTGTGCCAGGATGGGTATCGATTTGTCTTTTTCGTCTGCATTCCATCCTCAGACTAATGGCCAGACTGAGCGTACTAATCAGACCTTGGAGACTTACTTGAGGTGTTTTGTGTCCGCTGATCAGGATGATTGGCTTGACTTTTTGCCATTGGCAGAGTTTGCCCTTAACAATCGGGCTAGTTCTGCCACTTTGGTTTCTCCATTTTTTTGTAATTCAGGGTTTCACCCTCGGTTTTCGTCCGGTCAATTGGAGTCTTCGGATTGTCCTGGAGTGGATGCTGTGGTTGATAGGATGCATCGGATTTGGGGACAGGTTGTGGACAATCTGAAGTTGTCCCAGGAGAAGACTCAACAGTTCACTAATCGTCATCGGCGTATTGGTCCTCGTCTTTGTGTTGGGGACCTGGTGTGGCTGTCTTCTCGATTTGTTCCTATGAAGGTCTCGTCTCCTAAGTTTAAGCCTCGGTTTATCGGCCCTTATAGGATTCTGGAGGTTCTTAATCCTGTGTCCTTTCGTTTGGACCTCCCAGCATCTTTTAATATCCATAATGTTTTCCATCGGTCATTATTGCGGAGGTATGAGGTACCGGTTGTTCCTTCTGCTGATCCACCTGCTCCTGTGTTGGTTGAGGGTGAATTGGAGTATGTGGTGGAAAAGATCTTGGACTCCCGTGTTTCCAGACGGAAACTTCAGTATCTGGTTAAGTGGAAAGGTTATGGCCAGGAGGATAATTCTTGGGTGACAGCATCCGATGTTCATGCTCCCGATTTGGTTCGTGCATTTCATAGTGCTCATCCAGGTCGCCCTGGTGGTTCTGGTGAGGGTTCGGTGCCCCCTCCTTAAGGGGGGGGTACTGTTGTGAATTCGGTTTGTGGGCTCCCCCGGTGGTCTGTTATGGTAGTGTCTCTTATGTGCCTTCCTCCATCTCTGATTACCTGTCGCCACCCTCTAGGGGAGTTTCCTATTTAAGGCTGCTTGGCTGTTAGTCACATGCCGGCCAACAATGTGCTAGTAGCATTCTGTTGCATTCACCTGCCTCAAGTCCCAGTTCAGCTAAGTTGAATTTTGTTTCTTGTTTTGCTATTTTTGTCCAGCTATCTGCAATGTGACTCTTCAGTGCTGGAAGCTCTTGTGGACAGAAAATTACTACTCCAGTGGCATGAGTTGTCACTGGAGTTTAAAGTAATTTCTGGATGGTGTTTTTGAATAGTGATTTTTAGGTCGACCGTGAAGTAACTCTTTCCTGTCCTTCTGCTATCTAGTAAGCGGACCTCACTGTGCTAAATCTGCTGTTCATCCTACGTATGTCATTTCCTCTGAACTCACCGTCAATATCTGTGGGGGCCTACTATCATCTTTTGGGGTTCCTCACTGGAGGTAAGGCAGGCCTGTATATTCCTCTTATAGGGGTAGTTAGATCTCCGGCTGGCGCGTGGTGTCTAGGGCATCGTAGGTACATCCCCCGGCTACTGTAAGTGTTGGGTCAGGTTCAGGTCACGGTCGACCTTAGTTTCCATCACCCGAGAGCTAGTCCGTTTTGTATTTTTTTCCCATGGTCATTGGGGTAACCATAACAAGTATGTCTCTGAATACCTCAGAATTCATTTGGTTGCTTCTGTCCTGTGTCACATCATCAATAAACACTAGTGACCCAGTGCCACTGGCAGCCATGCATGCCCGCACCATCACACTGCTTCCGCCGTGTTTTACAGATGATGTGGTATGCTTTGGATCATGAGCTGGACCACGCCTTCGCCATACATTTCTCTTTCCATCATTCTGGTTGAGGTTGATCTTGGTTTCATCTGTCCAAAGAATGTTCTTCCAGAACTGTGCTGGCTTTTTTAGATGTTTTTTAGCAAAGTCCAGTCTAGCCTTTTTATTCTTGATGCTTATGAGTAACTTGCACTGTGCAGTGAACCTCTGTATTTACTTTCATGCAGTCTTCTCTTTATGGTAGATTTGGATATTGATACGCTGACCTCCTGGAGAGTGTTGGTCACTTGGTTGGCTGTTGTGAAGGGGTTTCTCTTCACCATGGAGACGATTCTGCGATCATCCACCACTGTTGTCTTCCGTGGGCGCTCAGGTCTTTTTGCATTGATGAGTTCACCAGTGCTTTCTTTCTTTCTCAGGATATACCAAACTGTAGATTTTGCCACTCCTAATATTGTAGCAATTTCTCGGATGGGTTTTTTCTGTTTTCGCAGCTTAAGGATGGCTTGTTTCACCTGCATGGAGAGCTCCTTTGACCGCATGTTTACTTCACAGCAAAACCTTCCAAATGCAAGCACCACACCTCAAATCAACTCCAGGCCTTTTATCTGCTTAATTGAGAATGACATAGCGAAGGGATTGCCCACACCTGTCCATGAAATAGCCTTGGAGTCAATTGTCCAATTACTTTTGGTCCCTTTAAAAACAGGGTGGCACATGTTAAGGAGCTGAAACTCCTAAACCCTTCATCCAATTTTAATGTGGATACCCTCAAATGAAAGCTGAAAGTCTGAACTTCAACTGCATCTGAATTGTTTTGTTTAAAATTAATTGTGGTAATGTCTATAACCAAAATTAGAAAAATGTTGTCTCTGTCCAAATATATATGGACCTAACTGTATATCTTTGACAGTCATATGGGTATTTTTGTAAAGTGCCTTGTAGAGGATTGATCTATCACTCTTTGCTATAACCATCTTGATATGGTGGCTGGGGTTATTATCTAGAGATAGGGAGCACTAGCAGATGAATTGCAATTCGCCTGTGCTATATATTAGTTTACATCTATCTATATTGCAAAGCTGTAGCTACGTGACCTTTGTAATGATCTGTGTTGATATTTCTATATAGGTTGAGTTGCAGCGCTATATCCTGCTATGTGCAACTCGGGGTATTAATGCCCATCCTCTGTGCGGCCAGCCCGCTGTTTATCTATTAATTAAAATCCGGTATAATGCGCGGTTACACACGTCTCTGAGCTTGATTATCAATGCCTCCCCTATGTGCGGCCAGTCCGTTGCATAGCAACTAAAAACTGGGACATGCGCAGTTGCACAATCAGTGAGCGCTGATCTCTTCCGGTCATGCGCACCGCGGGAAGCGCGGTGATGTGCGCTCCATATGGAACGCACGCCGGCAACAACCCCGGCACAAGAGCATAATGGAGGTAATATTTTTACATATGATTGAGTCTCCGGGCACAAGACTGGTTGCGCCACAGCAACATGGCGCCCGGTATGTATATCTATATACCATGTCTAATCGGTTCATGCTTTGTTGAACTTGAGCTACATTGGCAGGGGCTGCAGACAAATCGGGCTGTTTTGTATTATCCTCTAGTGGTGATAACTTTCATTTCCTCTGCAATTGACACTGAAATCTATATAAGTATGAGTTAGTGGATGACTCCATGACACATCCATTGCATCAAAGCCTCCTGATGATCCTTTTGGTGAAACGCGTTGAGGCGCATTATGACATCTTCTGAACGATGAGTATCTCTTCTTTGCTAACTGCTTAGCCCTACTATGTCATGTACACATTGCTAGTCCACTGCAGATTAATATGCAGATATTGATTGACTATAGGTTACCCATGGCAATAGTCATATATAAAGACCTCTAATGATATGCAACATCAGAGCATGAGGTATATTATGCCATTCCTTATATGATATATACATATTCACTAATTTTGTGATATATATTCAGTGCATACGGCAACTAGCGTGTGGGTTTTATTAATTTATTTGTAGTCTTGTTAGCAGTCTGGTCTTCATTATCAATTTAGCAACAAGACATTTTCTCTCTTTCCTTATCAGCTACACATAGGGAATATCAAGGGATAGCCCACGTGGAGTGGGGGCGCCAGTTCCGCTGAACAGTAGGGTGCCAACCCCCGCGGCAAGGCAGGATCTGAGATTATAGGGAGCAGTCTAGCAAGGACTTTTTGTTCACTATAGCACTTTAGTTTTGCACTGTTTTGCACTTTGTATGTCTGTGTCTCTCACCCTGTAAAAGCAATTTTTTGCCCAATATTTTTATGGGCCATATCGGCTGACTATCTATCTCTACCCAATGATTTCCTGTTGTACAATTGGGGGCCCGAATGTGACACGTATATAGGGCATCAACAAGAGAATTAGGGCTAGCCGACGTTGAGTGGGGGCGCCAATCTCGACTGTATATAGGGTGCCAACCTCCGCTGATAGGTAGTGGGCACCCAGGGCCCCTTGCTAGGGTTATATATATAGAGAGCACGATTGTTTGTAGTGTTATGTCTGTGGTTGTGTTTTATGGATTCATTTAATTAATAAAATAGGTATTGTTATATATATGTCTTATGAGTATAGGTTAATTGTGATAGGCCATGCACACCAGGTAGGGATTGGGGGGCCATGCATACCAGGATAGGGATGAGGGGGCCATCTATAACAGGACAGGGATGAGGGGGCCATGCATACCCAGATGGGGATGAGGAGGCATGCATACCAGGATAGGGAAGTGGGGGCCATGCATACCAGGGTAGGGAAGTGGGGGCCATGCATACCAGGGTAGGGATGAGGGGGTCATGCATACCAGGTTAGCGATGAGAGGGTCATGCATGCCAGGGTAGGGATGAAGGGACCATGCATACCAGGATAGGGATTAGGGGGCCTTGCATACCAAGAAAGCAATGAGGGGGCCATATCTACCAGGATAGGGATGAGGGGGCCTTCTATACCAGGATAGGGATGAGGAGGGACATGCATACCACCATCTATACCTGGATAGGGATGAGGGGGCTATGTATACTAGGATAGGGATGAGGGGCCATCTATGCCAGGATAGGGATGAGGGGGCCATGCATACCAGGATGGGGATGAGAGGACCAAATATACCAGGTGTACTGCAGCGGTAGCACCCTATGCAGTGATGAGGAAGTGACCCAGGAAAGTTCAAAGCAAAAATGTCTCTTTAATGTTCAACTCACAAAAATACAGCACACGATATCCTCTGGATCGTAGTCAGGAACGATATCCTCTGGATTGCAGCCAATAAACATGCCAGTCCACCTTCGTGACCGGTTGCCGTAGGTCACTAGGTGACTAAAGCGCCGTGTACGCTGTGGGTGCCAGGCTTTCGAGCTGCCTTGGTTGTTTGGCTCCACTGGCCTGTGTTGCCTCGCACAGGTGGAGCTCTGCAGAGCCTTCTACTCTGTACTCCTCCAAACACCAGACTGAGACGTACTGACCCTGACACACCCAAACCCTTTACTGTAGGGATCTTAAGGGTATGTGCACACGTCAGGATTTCTTGCAGAAATTTCCTGAAGAAAAACAGAAATTTTCTGCAAACCATCCGCATTTATTTTTGCGTTTTTTTTTTTAGCATTTTGCAAGCGAAATTAGCTTGCAGAATGCTAAAGTTTTCCAAGCGATCTGTAGCATCGCTTGGAAAACTGACTGACAGGTTGGTCACACTTGTCAAACATACTGTTTGACAAGTGTGACCAACTTTTTACTATAGATGCTGCCTATGCAGCATCAATAGTAAAAGATAGAATGTTTAAAAATAATTAAAAAAATGGTTATACTCACCTGCAGACAGCCGATCTCCTCAGCGGCGTCTGTTCCTATAGATGGTGTGTGTGTGCAGGACCTTCGATGACGTCGCGGTCACGCGACCAATCACAAGACCGCGACGTCATCGCAGGTCCTTCACACACACCAGCTATAGGAACCGAAGCGGCAGCATGCACCTGAGAAGCGGGAAGACTGCGGGGGCCATCGAAGGTGAGTATATGACTATTTTTTATTTTAATTCTTTTTTTTTTACCAATTATATGGTGCCCAGTCCGTGGAGGAGAGTCTCCTCTCCTCCACCCTGGGTACCAACCGCACATAATCTGCTTACTTCCCGCATGGTGTGCACAGCCCCGTGCGGGAAGTAAGCAGATCAATGCATTCCTAGGTGTGCGGAATCCCCGCAATTCCGCAAATTTAATGAACATGTTGCTTTTTTTCCCGCAATGCAATTTTTTCGCGGAAAAAAATGCAACATTTGCACAAGAAATGCGGAATACACTGTAAATAATAGGAGGCATATGTAAGCGTTTTTTTCGCGTTTTTATCACGTTTTTATAGTGAAAAAATGCGAAAAAACTCAAAAAATACTGAACGTGTGCACATGACCTAACTGTAATCTGTGGCCTTCAGTCACATGGAAAACCCAGCCAGGAATGAAACGGACTGCACGACTACCATCCTGTAGTCTGTTTCAAAATACTAAATCCCAGAGCAGGTTTTCCCTAAATCTGCATTGGACAAATAGTTTGCCGAAGACTAACACTTACTTTTATTCCGCATTGCAATCACAGCACCGCCTGTGACTGCAATGCACTCCCATGGGCTCAATACGCCTCCGTGCGCATCCTGGAGGGAACACACAGCGACCCTTACATGTAACATTAGTCACTGCCTCACACAGGATAGGGGATATCAGTACAGAATTGACCACATTTTTTGCTTCAATTTCCTTTCTAATTTTCTCCTCTAAAACCTAGGTGCATCTTACGGTTCAGTGCGTCTTAAAGTCCGAAAAATACGGTATATTTGGCCAGCGATGTCGGGTGGGTCCCTCAGGTACCATATTTTTCGGACTATAAGACGCACTTTTTTCCTCCCAAAATGTGGAGGAAAATGGGGGGTGCATCTTATAGTCCGGATGTTTTGCCTCTGGCTGTGGTGGGGAGGTGGGGGAGTGGTTTCGGCAGAGCATCGGGACACAGGAGGGAGGAGCCGGCTCCAGCTAACTCCTGTGCACACTGCTAAAGAGAAATGAATATGCACTGCATTCTACGCCCATGGGCGTGGAGGACAATGCATATTCATTATTCTGGCATAAATGGCCCCATCCTGTTTCTGGTATGACTGGTCCCATCCTTTTTCTTTTAGAATTGGCCCATCCAAGACTAAAAAACTAGGAAAGACTAAAAAAAAAAAAAACCATTACACTCACCAATACGGCGCTCCTTCGTCCTGCTCCAGTGCCAGCAGCTGCTTAATGCTTGTAAGCAGCGCATGGCAGGGACGTCATGCGCTGCTAACAAGCAGAGCACAGCTGCCAGAATACTTACAGGGACCGTTCATCGCAGAGAGCGGTGAGTAACCATTCCTCTTCAGTAGCGCACAGTGTCAGTCAGCGGCTTCCTGCTGCAACCGGTGGTCACGTGTGCCGATACTTAAGAGAAATGAATATTAGTTCTCTTAAGTATCGGCATACGTGATCGCCGGCCCCAGCAGGATGTCTCTGGCTGACACCGAACCGCTACTGAAGAGGAATGGAGCGAGCATAATGGTTTTGTTTTTTTTTATATCTTTCCTGATGGGGCCATGCATACCAGGAACGGGATGGGGCCAATTATAAAAGAAAAAGGGTGGGACCAATCATACCTGGAACGGGATGGGGCCAATTATAAAAGAAAAAGGATGAGACAAATCATACCAGGAACAGGATGGGTCCAATTATACAAGAAAAAGGATGGGGCCAATCAAACTAGGAACAGGATGGGGCCAATCATACCAGGACTGGGATGGGGTCATGCATATCAGGACCGGGATGTTGCCAATCATACCAGGATAAGGATGGGGCCATGTACACCAGGATAGGGATAAGGGGCCATGGATACCAAGATAGAGGTGAGGGGGCCATGCATACCAGGATAGGGATCAGGGGGCCACGTGTATCAGAATGGGGATATATACCAGGATAAGGGATATTACAGAACAGAATTGACCATTTTTTTTGCTTCAATTTTTTTTTCCTGCGAATCCCCAGCCCGGCATCGCACTTGCAATATATCACAGACTTCTCCAATGATAGAGAAAGGAGCGTCTACTGGCGGTCTCTCTCCCATCATTCCCCTCTGTATCTGACATCGCAGACCAGTGGGCGTGATGACATCATTACAAAGCACCTACTGTACTGAGAACTGCAGTGGATCTGAAGACACCATGAGCCCATTATATTGTATGGAGCACTATGTATGTGGAGTCCATTATGCTGTATAGAGCAGAGCACTATGTGGGGCCCATTATACTGTATGGAGCACTATGTGGGGCCATTATACTGTATGGAGCAATATGTGGGGCCCATTACACTGTATGGATCAATATATGGGTCTGTTACACTGTATGGAGAATTATGTGGGGTCCATTATACTGTATTATGGCCATTATACTGTATGGAGCAGAACTTTGTGGTGCCCTTTAAACTGTATGGAGCACTATGTGGGGCCCATTATACTGCACTAGATGGTGGCCCGATTCTAACGCATCGTGTATTCTAGAATATGCATGTCTACATAGTATATTGCCCAGCCACGTAGTATATTGCCCAGGCACGTAGTATATTGCCCAGCCACGTAGTATATTGCCCAGCCACGTAGTATATTGCCCAGCCACGTAGTATATTGCCCAGTGACGTAGTATATTGCCCAACCACGTAGTATATTGCCCAGTCACGTAGTATATTGGCCAGTCACGTAGTATAGTGGCCAGTGACGTAGTATATTGCCCAACCACGTAGTATATTGCCCAGCCACGTAGTATATTGCCCACCCACGTAGTATATTGTCCAGCCACGTAATATATTGCCCAGCCACGTAGTATATTGCCCAGCCATGTAGTATATTGCCCAGCCACGTAGTATATTGCCCAGCCACATAGTATATTGCCCAGCCACGTAGTATATTGCCCAGTGACGTAGTATATTGCCCAACCACGTAGTATATTGCCCAGTCACGTAGTATATTGGCCAGTCACGTAGTAAAGTGGCCAGTGACGTAGTATATTGCCCAACCACGTAGTATATTGCCCAGCCACGTAGTATATTGCCCACCCACGTAGTATATTTCCCAGCCACGTAATATATTGCCCAACCACGTAGTATATTGCCCAGCCACATAGTATATTGCCCAGCCACGTAGTATATTGCCCAGTCACGTAGTATATTGCCCAGCCATGTAGTATATTGCCCAGTCACATAGTATATTGCCCAGTTACGTAGTATATTGCCCAGTGACGTAGTATACAGCACAGAGCCACGTAGTATATTGCACAGCGACGTAGTATACAGCACAGAGCCACGTAGTATATTGCCCAGCCACGTAGTATATTGGCCAGTCACGTAGTATATTGCCCAGCTACGTAGTATATTGCCCAGCCACGTATGTCACAGGTTAAAAAAATAAACATTTACTCACCTTCCGAGAGCCCCTTGTAGTCCTGTCGCCTGTGTGCGGTGCACGCGGCAGCTTCCGGTCCCAGGGTTGGTATGAGCGCAGGACCTGTGATGACATCGCGGTCACATGACCGTGACCTCATGGCAGGTCCTTCTCGCGCAAGCCCTGTGATGACGTCGCGGTCACATGACCATGAAGTCATGGCAGGTCCTTCTCGCATAGCATCCTTAGCACCGGAACCTGCAGGCGCGAGCGCATCGTCGGACTACTTAAGGTGAGAATAGCAGGTTTTTTTTTTTTTTTTTATATTTTTAACATTAGATCTTTTTACTATTGATGCTGCATAGGCAGCATCAATAGTAAAAACTTGGTCACACAGGGTTAATAGCGGCGGTAACGGAGTGCGTAACCCGCGGCATAAAGCGGACCGCTGGCATTAACCCTGTGTGAGCGGTGACTGACTGACTGGAGGGGAGTATGCGGGCGCCGGGCACTGACTGCAGGGGAGTAGGGAGGGACTAATCGGACTGTGCCCGTCGGTGATTGGTCGCGGCAGCCATGACAGGCAGCTGGCGAGACCAATCAGCGACGCGGGATTTCCGTGACGGAAGTTGCCGACAGAAAGACGGAAGTACCCCTTAGACAATTATATATATATATAGATGGAGCACTATGTGGGGCCATTATACTGCATGGAGACTATGTGAAACCATTATACTATATGGCACACTGTGGTGCCATTTTACTGTATGGAGTACTGTGGGGCCATTATACTGTATGAAACAATATCTGGAGACAATTATACTAAATGGAGCACTATGTGGGACCATTATATTGTATGGAAAGCAATGAAGGGCCCCATTATACTGTTTGGAGCACTATGTGAGGTCATTATGGTCATGTTAGGCTATGGGTTGAACTAGATGGACTTAAAGTATTCCTTCAACCTTAATAACTATGTAACTATTATAGTGTAAAGAGCACTGTGGGGCCATTATACTGTATGGAGCACTACGTTTGGCCCATTATACTGTATGGAGCACTATGTGGGGCCATTATACTGTATGAAAAGCAATGTGGGGCTCCATTATACTGTATGGAGCATTATGTGGGGCCCTTTATATTGTGAGAAGCAATATGTGGGGCTCATTATACTGCATACAAAACTATGTGGGGCACTTTATACTGTATGGAGCACTGTGTTAGGACATTATACTGTATAGAACACTATTTGGGGCCCATTAAACTGCATGGAGCAATATGTTGGGCCAATATAATGTATAGAGCACTATGTGGGGCGATTTATACTGTGTGGAGCAATATGTGTGGCCCATTATACTGCATGGAGAACTATATGGGGTCCATTATACTGTATGGAGCACTATATGGGGCCATTATACTGTATGAAAAGCAATATAGGGCCCCATTATACTCTATAGAGCACTATGTGGGGCTCTTTATACTGTGCGGAGCAATACGTGGGGCCCTTTATACTGTGTGGAGCAGTATGTGGGGCCCATTATGCTGCATGGAGAACGATATGGGGCACATTATACTGTTTAGAGCACTATGTGAGGCCATTCTACTGTATGGAGCACTGTGGGGCCATTTTACTGTATGGAGCACTATGTGGGGCTCTTTATACTGTTTGGAGCAATATGTGGGGCCCTTTATACTGTGTGGAGCAATAAGTGGGGCCCTTTATACTGTGTGGAGCACTATCTGGGGCCCATTATACTCTATGGAGCACTATGTGGGGCCATTATACTGTATGGAGCAATATGTGGGGCCCATTATACTGTATGGAGCAATATATGGGCCTACTATACTGTATGGAGCACTATGTGGGGCCATAATACTGTATAGAGCTCTATTCGGGTCATTATACTGAATGGATGAATATATGGGTCTAGTATACTGTATGGAGCATTATGTGGGGCCATTATACTGTATGGAGCAGTACGTGGGGCCCATTATACTGTATTGAGCATTATGTGGGACCATTATACTGTATGGAAAGCAACGTAAGGCCCCATTATACTGTATGGAGCACTATGTGGGGCCATTATACTGTATGGAGCACTACGTGGGGCCCATTATACTGTATTGAGAACTATGTGGGGCCATTATACTGTATGGAATGCAACGTAGGGCCCCATTATACTGTATGGAAAACAATGCAAGGCCCCGTTATACTGTACTGAGAACTATTTGGGGCCGATTATACAGTATAGAGCACTTTTTCTGGCCAGTGGCCATTATACCGTAGGGAGCATTATGTGACGCTAATATTCTGCATGGAGCTCTATGTGGTATCATTATACTGTATAGAGCACTGTGAGGCCATTATTCTGTATGGAGCACTATATGGGGCACATTATACTGTATGGGGCACTATGTAGGGGCCAGTATTCTGTATGGAAGACTATGTTGGGCCCTTATGCTGTTTGGAGCACTATGTGGGGCTATTATACTCTATGCAGCACTTTTTATGGACATTATACTGCATGGAGGGCTGGGTGGGGATTACAGTTGGAGAATCGTACCGTGTTTGGGTCACTATACTTCGTTGGGGGGATTGAGGGAGCGGGTTACAGTAGGGTCATAATATGTTGTGTGGAGAAATTCACTGTGGGGGTATCATACTGTGTTTGGGGGCACTTTTATCTGCATCATACTTTATTATTTGTATTATTCAAGGTTTTTTATCTTTTGTTATTGCATATTTAAATTGGACCATATGCTTTATACTGCTCTTACATAACATATTATATTATTCCAATATATTATTCTAAGATCTATGAATTAAAATGTACTTTGTTAGTGGGACAATACCTTTAAATTTGTTTTCCATATTAAAAAGTTCATCTTTATATTTGATAAGGAAAAACTTCCTCGACTGTAGACTTTTTTTTTTAATAAATATCAAGGATGACCTGAGACTTTCACCAGGCTTTTAATGGCCCTCTGTATATTTGAGTTTGACATTACTGCACTAGGGCAAAAGGAAACCTGTCACCAGAAAAAAAACGCTATTAAAGGAAACTTGTCACCCCCCCCCAGGGCGTTTTTAAGTAAAAGAGCCACCTTTAGCAGCACTAAAGCTGCATTCTGTGAAGGTGGCTCTTATGTTTCTGGTCTGGCGAGACTTCGGCACTATCTTCAATGGAGCACGGTGACCCGCTCCACTGCGCAGGCGCCAGATTCCCAACCTCGCAGTGTGAATACATCATAACACACTGCGGGGCGGGATCTGGGGCCTCCGCAACACGCAGGCGCGATAGCCTGATGTCAGTTCCCGGGCAGCGCGCATTGCGCAGGCGCCGTGCATATAACAGCAACACAGGAGGCGGCGCACAGACGCAAGAAGAAGATGATGGATGGCTGGGAGGTGGCTGAAACAGGGGGAGACGCCATACCTCTGGGACTCAATACAGGTATGGGGTGCAATTTATACAAGTCAATATTTCAGTGTTACTAGGGATCAGAAACATAAGAGCCAACTTCACAGAATGCAGCCTTAGTGCTGCTGAAGGTGGCTTTTTTACTTAAAAATGCCCTGGGGGGGGGGGGGGGGGTGACAAGTTCCCTTTAACCTCAGATATGTTGCTAATATGCAGGGTAGTAGCGTTACTAACTTGCCCGGCGCCCACACTTAGCCGAACATTATCCGGACAAAATGAACTGTATTCCCCCCAGCAGCATTGAGCTTGCAGTCATAGGGGAGATGATGGTGTGGGTTCAGTCAACGCCTTGATTATACAGCGCAGCGGGTGTAACTGCCGAATGTCAGTCAAGGTCAGGGGTGCGTTTACACCAGCCACTCTGAATTCTTAGAACGGTGACTTAACCAGCGCCACTTCTATGACTGGAAGCCGAGTGCTACCATGGAATAAAATTTTCTCTCAACAGCGTTCGACTAAGGCCAGTTTCACATTAGCGTTTTGAAGAGCTGCGGAGGGCTGCGGACTTCCTCCGTGAAGCCCTGCCCTCGGCTGCACCTCCGCCGCTAGCTCCGCCTACTTCTGCATGCGGCCTGCGTACCTATCTTTAACATTAGGTACGCAGGTCGTGCGGCTGTATGCGGATGCTTCCGCATGCGTCGTCTTGACGATGCAGCGACCAGCGTAGGACGCAGCTGGTTGCAATTTCTTTTTTTCTCTGCATCGTCAAAACGACGCATACCACCAAACAAAGTGGAATAAAACGCTATAAAAAAGCGGAATGTAAATAAAAATGGTATGGCTGAAAACATCATTAAGTCATTAAAAAAAAAAAAAAAGGTATAATTCTCAGAATAAAGCGATGCAAAAATAATAATTTTTTTCTATAAAATAGTTTTTATTGCGTAAAAGCACCAAAATACAAAAACCGGACGGCATCAAAAAACCTCCAAAAACAATTCCTGAATTGCTGATGTTTGTTCATTCTGCCTCCCAAAAAATTGAAATAGAAAGCGATCAAAAATGTCATGTGCCCAAAAATGGTACCAATAAAAATGTCAACTCGTTCCGCAAAAAACAAACCCTCACATTACTCTGTCAGCAGAAATGTGGAAAATTTATACGTTTCAAAACTTGTTTTCGCAATAAAAAAGCATCTTTTAGTGTGACAGCAGCCAAACATAACAAAACAATACAAATCTGGTATTGCTGTAATCGCACTGACCCGAAGAATAAAGTTGTATAATGACTTATACTACATGAGAAACAGAGTAAAAGAGGGATTTTTTGGTACTTACCGTAAAATCTCTTTCTTGGAGCCTTCATTGGGGGACACAGACAACCGTGGATGTATGCTGCTGCTGCTAGGAGGCTGACACTATGCAAAAAAGGAAAAGGCGTAGCTCCTCCCTGGCAGCACACACCCACCGACAGGCACCAAGCACCTCAGTTAGTGTAAAAAGCAGTAGGAGAAGGGACAGAACTCATAAAGTAAAAGTACCAACTCAACTAGGGCCCCCAGGCCCCAAACACGGTACCAGGACAAACAAGCAGGGAGGGTGCTGTGTCCCCCATTGAAGGCTCCAAGAAAGAGATTTTACGGTAAGTACCAAAAAATCCCTCTTTCTTTATCGCTTCATTGGGGGACACAGACAACCGTGGGACGTCCAAAAGCAGTCCCAGAATAGGGTGGGTAGACAGAACTTAAGAGAATGGCTCAGGTCGGCCGGTATGCAACCGCCGCCTGTAGCACCTTCCTACCAAAACCTGCATCAGACGAGGCTTGGGTATGAACCCTATAGAACCTCGTAAAAGTGTGCAAAGACGACCAGGTTGCGGCCTTGCAAACCTGCAAAGCGTAGGCCTGGTGACGAATAGCCCAAGAAGCTCCGACAGCTCTGGTGGAGTGGGCTCGCATCCCCGGAGGAGGCCGTGTCTCATGAACACAGTACGATTCTGAAATTGCTGAACGAATCCAACGCGAAATCGTGGATTTTGACGCTTGAAGGAATTTCCGATGACCCTCGGAAACAACAAGGAGAGAATCGGATTGACGTAAGGGGGCGGTTCTAGAAAGATAGACCCGAATGGCCCTGACCACGTCCAGCTTGTGAAGAGACTTCTCCAAGGGATGAGCCGGAGAAGGGCAAAATGATGGAAGAACGATGTTCTCATTGATGTGGAAAGCAGAGACCACCTTGGGAAGAAATTCAGGAACCGGTATAAGAACGACCTTATCCTGATGAAGAATCAGGAAGGGGGAACGGCAGGATAGGGCTGCCAACTCGGAGACCCTCCTAATAGATGTGATAGAAATGAGGAAGGCAACCTTCCAAAAGAGAAGGGAGAAGGACACGTCTTGAAGAGGCTCAAAGGGAGAGGCCTGAAGAGCACTGAGAACCAGGTTAAGGTCCCAAGGTTCCAGAGGGGAACGGAAAGGAGGGGCGAGATGCGCAACTCCCTATAGAAATGTCTTAACCTGGGGAATGGAGGACAGGTCTCTCTGGAAGAGAATGGACAGAGCGGAGACTTGACCCTTAAGGGTGCTGAGGGACAGACCCGAATCGAGACCAGACTGAAGGAAACCAAGGAAATCCGGAAGGGAAAAAGACATCGGAAACACTTCGTTTGTGTCACACCACCGGAAGAAAGTAGCTAGATGCGAGAAGACGCCAGCTTTCTGGCTCTGATCATGGTCTGCATGACCTGCGGAGAAAGACCCAACTCGCTCAGGACCGCGGCCTCAACGGCCATGCCGATAAACTCAAGAGACTGAGAACTCTGATGGTAGAGAGGGCCCTGCGAGAGAAGGTCTGGCCGATCCGGGAGTCTCCAAGGAGTATCCGCGAGCATGTTTACGAGCTCCGCGTACCAAGGGCGCCTTGGCCAGTCCGGTGCTATGAGTATGACCGGAATCCCCTCTAACTTGATCTTTTTTACCACCCTTGGAATCAAGGGAAGAGGAGGGAACAGGTAGGGAAACTGAAACTGGGACCATGTTATTACCAGTGCGTCGTGGCCGACGGCCAGAGGGTCCCGGGATCTGGCGACAAACTGAGGGACTTTGTGGTTCAACCGGGACGCCATAAGGTCGACGTCCAGAGTACCCCAGCGAAGACAAATTTGGTCGAAGACTGCGGGATGGAGAGACCATTCGCCCACTGTCAGACCTTGGTGGCTGAGGAAATCGGCTGCCCAGTTTTCGACCCCCGGAATATGAACGTGCCGTTCTGCCCACCGAAGGATCTTTGCCGCCTCCGCCATTACTTGACCGCTGCAAGTCCCGCACTGATGGTTCAAGTACGCCATGGCTGTGGCATTGTCCAACTGAATGCGGACGGGGAGGCCAGTCAGAAGAGACTGCCAGTGGAGTAGCTCAAGGAAGATTGCCCTGATCTCCAGGAGGTTGATGGGAAGAAGAGCTTCCTGGGTGGTCCAACGGCCCTGCGCCGTGTGATGTCAGAAGACTGCTCCCCACCCGAGCAGGCTGGCATCGGTGGTGATGACCTGCCA
Source organism: Ranitomeya variabilis (assembly GCF_051348905.1). NCBI lineage: Eukaryota > Metazoa > Chordata > Amphibia > Anura > Dendrobatidae > Ranitomeya > Ranitomeya variabilis. The sequence continues at coordinate 642,557,716 of NC_135233.1, forward strand.
CTGAAGGGGCAGAAAGGATCTTCCTCTCAGGAGAGAGGAGGACAGAGTCCACCAGGTTAGGGACTGACGAACTTTGAGAGGAAGGCGAATGGGACGGTCCAGGGAATCCATGGACTGGTTCCAGGTGGATAGGAGAAACAACTGGAGAGGGCGCGTGTGGAACTGGGCGAAGGGTACAGCCTCCATGGAGGCCACCATCTTTCCCAGGACTCCCATGCAGAACCGAAGCGAACGGGGCGCTGGGCGCTTCAGAGAACGGACCGCTTTGAGGAGAATGGTGAACTTGTCTTTAGGGAGAAAGACCCGAGACAAGTTCGTGTCGAACTCCATGCCCAGGAAAGACAGGCGCTGGGACAGAATCAGGGAGGATTTGGCTCGGTTGATAATCCAGCCAAGATGAGTCAGAGTGTCCAGAGAAACTTGGAGACTCTGAGCACAGTCTGCGAAAGACGACCCCTTGATCAACAGATCGTCCAAGTAGGGGATAATGAGAATCCCCCTGGAACGAAGGATGGCCATGACCACCGCCATGATCTTGGTGAAAACCATGGGGGCAGACGCCAAGCCGAAAGGAAGGGCCGTGAATTGGTAGTGATTGTCTTTAATCGCAAACCGAAGGAATCTCTGATGTCGTACACAAATGGGGACATGAAGGTACGCATCTTGAATGTCGAGAGAGCAGAGAAACTCCCGGGGTTCCATGGCAGGGATCACAGACCGGAAGGATTCCATCCTGAAGTGGCGGGGTCGATCGTGGCGGTTCAGAAGCTTTAAGTCCAGTACCGGACGGAGAGAACCGTCCTTTTTTGGAACCACAAAGAGGTTCGAGTAGAATCCGGAAAAACGCTCGTTGGGAGGGATGGGAACTACAACTTCGGCGGCAACCAGAGATGTCACAGCCTGAAGCAAACCGGGTAAATGGGACGGTTGCCTGGGTGGACGAGAGAAAAAGAAGTGATTTTCCGGGAGGGAAGTAAATTCGATTTTGTAACCGGAGGTAATGATCTCTCTGACCTATGCGTCGCTGACCACCGACAACCAGGCATCCTTGAAGAAAAGAAGCCTGCCTCCCATCCTGGAAAGATTCCCAGGTGGGGGCGACCCGTCACTTAGAACAGTATCTGTTGGAACGAGATCCAGAGGACCTGGAAGGTTGACCCCTGGTCCTCCAGCTGGGGGCTGCTTGTAAGAGGGTTTCCTGCGTTCGCTCGCGGTTGCAGAACGCTCTTGTTGAGATAAGGGGTCTGAGGCTGCAAATGGGAGAAAGGGACGAAAAGGCAGAGGGCCTTTTCTGTTAAAAAAGCGTTTTGGTTTGGACTGGGGAGGGACGTGCTCTTGCGTCCAGTTGCGTCTGAGATAATTTGGTCCAAATGAGCAGCAAAAAGCCTGGAACCCTGAAATGCTAAGTTGGTGAGGGACTTTTTTGAAGTAGCATCTGCATTCCATGCCTTCAGCCAAAGAATGCAGCGAATAGCGACAATGTTGCTACTTGCCCTGGCCGCACAAGCAGCTGCATCTAGAGAAGCAGTCAGAAGGTATTTGCCCACGTGGTTAATCTGGTCTGCAAGATCAGCTAGCTCGGGGCGTGGCTATGTAGCAGGAGCGAGAGGACGCACTCGGCTGAAGCTCCTGACATCCTGACTATATATTGGCACTATAATCACCTTTTGAAGTGAAGCACTTGCTGCCTGCTGATTCCCTGAGACCCCCGGAGGTGAGCGGCTGCTCTGGAGAGTATACCGCGGCTTGAAGACAGCTTGAGATCCGGAGGACCCCGGGAGAGAGGTGAGGTGCACGAGGCGGCGGCCATTTTCCAAGACACGCGCTCGGGATAATACTGAGCGGCGCCGCTTCTGCCAACGCTGCTGGACTCTGCCGAGCCAGGGAGGCTCCACGATACAGGCGGCGGTGAGCACGGGAGCGCACGATACAGGCGGCGGTGGGCACGGAGGCTCGGTTGTGCCGGTGACCGGGGGGGTGGGCTGGTGGCGCCGGAGAGGGGTGGCTGTCACACTGCAAGCGCGCACTCAATCAGGAGGAGCTGCTGCGCTGAACAATATCTTGTGAACGCTACACAGGAGGTGGCTATAAACCTCATTCTAAATAATACAGAGGGGATAATCGGTGTGTGTGCTCTGAGACATTGGGCCCCGATCTTCCCCCTAATCTGAAAGCCCCTACCTCCGTTGGCGTTGGAAATCAGGAGGGTTTGGCCCCCCTCCTTGCTGCTTCTCCGGGGCTGCAGTCCCTCTCCTCCTTCCTGGGACACTGAGTTCTGGATTGGACTGGCGCTGCTACGCTCAATTTGCTCTGCCATACTCACAATTATCCCACCCATCCTGTGCTGCCCCACAGGTACCTCATTGTTTCCCACCTCAGTTAGCCATGCAGCACCCCAGAAATTCGGGAGCTACAGAGAAACTTAAAAAATATGCCAGAGAAGACCCTCCAGATGGTGGGAGAAATCTTAGGAATAATCCCGCACAGGCTTCCCGTAAAGGTCGCCCATCAGATAGTAATGAAGAAGGGGAGCAAGAAGGGTTAACTCTCAAACAAGCCTCTGAACAATTAATGCAGGCAATCTCCTTGACTAGATCCTCCCTTACGGAAAAAATAGAGGATGTGCACACTGAGGTGGGCCGCCTGAGACAAGATATGCAAACTATGGGAGGACGCATTACGGAAGTAGAAACGAGAGTGTCACAGATGGAAGACATTATCCCCCCCATGGAGGCCAAATTGACAAAAGTGGCTGGCTCCATAAACGCATGGAAACAAAAAGCGGACGATCTGGAAAATAGACTGCGCCGGAACAATATTCGGATTATTGGTTTACCAGAACGCTCTGAGGGCCAACGCCCTGAAGAATTTCTAGAAGATTGGCTCAAAACCTCCCTGGGGGTGAACTCTCCTCAACCTTCTCCGTGGAGAGGGCCATAGAGTTCCCACGAGGCCTCCTCCTCCCGGAGCCCCACCGAGGCCTTTTCTGGCACGTCTTCTCAACGGCAAAGATAGAGACTCTATCCTGCGCCTGGCAAGGCAGAAGAGCCCCATTAAATTTTACAACGCTACTGTTAAGGTGAAAATATATTTCCTTATATACCTTTTGTACTTTTATATATCTTATACTGTGAAACAATAAGTTTTCCCTTGCTAATGCAAATGTAACTGTATTAAAGATGGCTGCCAGTGTTCATTCTTCACTTTCGTTTAGAATCTGAAAGGTTAAAGTTTCATTTCTTCTGAAATCGAAACTTGGAAATAGAAAGAAGAGGAGGAATCCACCAGGAGACGTCCGACGAATCAGAAGGACTGAGCACTAGACGTATACTGCTTAAACCCCACCTATTGCATTCCTTTTTAGTACCGTGTATTTGGAAAATAAAGTTCAGTTGCTGTGACGGTTACACACATGTGTGTGGATGCACGAGCATGCACTGAGATTGAACCAGCTACCTGTCTGACTCATTCTTACCCGGTACCACATGCTTATAGTTTAATTTGGAATGACTGGTGAATGAGGGTATATTGTCGTTACGACCCCGACAATTTGGAGCCCAACGGGGGGCGTGGACAGCGATCCGAGACCCTCTGGACCCATGCCTGGATGTCTGCGGATGATACCCGTAGTGGCTGACCTCGAGGACTGATCACCCTCCGAACACGGTAAGTGGCGATCATATACACTGTATGTGTCACACTTGCTAGTGTCTCAGCCGTTATTGGTTTGTCTGTGGTCTCCTTGGGTCTGGGGAGTGACCGGTCGAGTGGTGAGATCGAATGCGATCCTGTGCCACGCTCTGAACCAGCAACTGAGAGACGTCGCATCCGGCGCGTCCTCATGTACACCACACCTCCTCCACCGGTCATTGTACTCCGTTCAACCACCCTACCCGTGACTATTGTCTAGTAGTGAAGTGGAGTGATAGATTGAGCTAGTTGTAGATTGTGGGGCAGCTTAGAGAAAGGGATAGGAGACGCAGCCTCTGTGATATTGTACCAGCTAGGTAATTAAGACGTCCCGAGAAGAGACCACCTGTATTTCTGTGGAGGGCTCTCACTAGGAGACCGCCTCCCGACTGTTTAGAATATCGTGGCAGGATAGTCTGTTAATCACTGGTGTTCAGGTTAGGGACAGAAAATATTGAGCGCGAGGCTCTTTTTCTAATACGTTGAGCGAGATTCCGTATTGTAGAATACCAGTGTTGAGATCGCTGCCAGTGGTTTACTGCAGAAAATCATAGTATTCTGTGAGTCAAGTTGCGTATCTTAAAGCAGAAGAAGTCCGTGCCCCACAAGTTAGATGCGGATGCTGTGGAAGTCAAGGCAATATTAGAGTCACGGGAGGGAAAGAAGGCAGTCAAGAATGTTGAGAGATTGTATAAGCATGTAGGATTGCCCTCGTCAGGGAGATTGCAGCCGGCTATGTGACCCAATCTCATAGAAAATAAAAGGGGCATGTTGAAAGATAAAGGATTGTTAGAACAAGCGCAAGCTCATCTGCGAGTTGCGCGAAGCTTAAAGAACAAAGGATGAAAATAGGTTGATGGAGAGGGAGGATCAGACAATGTAGAACCCGTGTTTGGTTATAAAATGCCTTTGAACTGTGATTTTACAGATTGTAAAATGGCCGCCGTGCCACTGATGATGAGAATGCAGTCCCAGCCACCGCCCTGTAATGGCGGCGGGATGGGCTTTCCAGAAGCGTAGGTGTGTCCTGTTTGTGTTGTGCAGAATCCAACCTGGGTGGAGACCTGCCGCGTGTGCATGTACGGGCCGTCCTTGGGGCTCCGCCCAGACCACGGAGGATCATAGGAAAGTTTTGTAGAAATTAAGTCTGAAAACTGCTGCAATTTGTGACTGTGTAGAAGATACGGAGCCTTGTATCAGTGCTGTGTAGGAGAGGGGAGGAGGGAGCGGACCGCTGTGAGATTTCTCCTCTTTCCTCATCTGTGCTACGAACTTAGAGAAAGGGGGGCAAACAGCTGGGCTTTTGTATTCTCCCTTGTGCGCTGTGGAATGCAGTGATTTTTCTTATCTCCGTGTTACTAGATGGGAGGGGGTGAGTGAATCCCTGCGCGACCTGCTTGAAATTTCTCCCCTCGGTGCTGTGGGCTAGAGGGGAGGGGGGCCATGTATTGCATTCTAAGTTTTCTCTGTCCTTGGTTTAGTACACGCTGAGAGATTTATGTTTAAAGCAATAAGTACTGTATGAAATTGGAAGTGAAATAGACCTGTGCTTAGTCTTAGAGGAAAACTTGTAAGTAATTGAAAGATTGGTAAAAGATTTACCTGCTTATATATAGCAAATTGAAGATCAACAGGGGGGCTCCCTGTTGGATAATATGGTCCCTCCCTAGCTTCGTTATGTCAATTTTCAGATTAAGAGCTTGTTTTAATCGGTGTAAATGGCAGACCCCCCAGCCCGGAAAGGCCCCTACATCTCCTCTTCCCGTGAAACCTTCACACTTACAAGGCCAGACTTTCCAGGAATCTGAAGTTTGGTTCCCTGTCATTCACGCTACTACATCACACCTCAGGAATCCCAGGTTCTTTTCTCAGTAGGGTATGGGGACATACTTACCCACCAGGTAGGAGCCATAGTGAACCCAACTAATTCTACCCTGTCACATAGAGGTTGTTTGGCCCAACAGATAGCTAGAAAAGGGAAGCCCAGTCATAGCCCAAGAGTGTCAGGCCTACCTTGTCGCTTATGGCCCCTTGCATCCAGGAGACGCTATGTCCACCCAAAGAGGGAATTTGCCCTGTGATATAGTGTTACACACTGCAGGCCCCGTATATGATTACAAGACACCCGAGCACTGCTGTACAGTATTGCAGACTGCCTTGCAGACAGAGCTCACCTGCAGGGCATGCTACAGGTGTGCTGATTCAGTTTTATGGAGACAAACAGAGACCTGTTGCTTATTACAGTGGCCGCCTGGATACGGTGGCAAGAGGAAGTTCCTCCTGTGTTTGGACTGTGTTGTATTACCCACTGATGGTCCACACCCCACACGATGTACATAGTATCCTTAATCAGGTACAACCTAGCCACATGTCCATGGCTGGACAGCTGCGACTTCAGTGTGCTATTCTCATGCCTACTAATGTGACTTTGAAAAGGTGCACTGTCCTAAACCCCGCTACTTTTCTTCTAGTTCCCCTGGATCCAAAGGGGGGAGGAGTAGGTGATAGTTGATATGAGCAAGGACACTCTTTTTCTTTCTAGAATGGATCCAGAGGAACAGGATCAGGTTTCCAAACCACATGATTGTCTAGAATTGATGTCTCAGGAAACGGCTGGTCTCTAGTGTGCCTATTCTAATGCTGATTTTGAGCTTTTTGTAGATGGATCCCATCACCAAGATGACCAAGGACGCTTCTGTACCAGATATGCTGTGGTCTCAGAACATGAGGTAATCAAGGCAGAGTCAATGCCAGCTCATATGTCTGCACAAGAAGCAGAGCTCAAGGCGCTCATAGAAGCGTGCAAACTAGCAGAAGGTAAGACTGTAAATATCTACACTGATTCCAGGTATGCTTTTGGCATTGCACACGGTTATGGGCCTATCTGGAGAGCCAGGGCTTTCCTGACAGCAAATGGCCACCCCTTTAAACAGGCTGAGGCAGTCCAGCAACTTATGAATGCACTACAGTTTCCCACCCAAGCAGGCATCATAAAGGTAAAGGCACATACCAAAGGCACTGATGGACGGACAAAGGGTAACGCACTGGCAGACCAGGCTGCCAAGAAAGCAGCAAGCACTCCTGTAGCCTCTCAAGTACATCACCTAGACACCCCACCATCTTCACTTGTGTTGAAAGACATCTTAGCCCGGTTACAAGAACAGGCAAGTAAGGAGGAGAAAAATAGGTGGCAAAAGATAGGGGCTTGCTCTGATACCGTCACTGGACTATGGGGGAGGGGTGAAAAGGTCTGCCTACCACAGGTACTGTACCCAATGATGGCACAGGTTCTGCACGGGAATGTGCACCACTCGAAGACGGCCATGTGTGACACCCTACAGAAACAATGGATTGCCCCCGGGGTTTTCCACCTGCGCAGAAAGGCAGGTACAGAGCTGCATGATATGTGCCACACATAATCAGGGTAGGACAGTGAAAACCCCATCCAAGCACACTCCCCGGCCCTTTAACCAATTCCAGAGACTGCAGAATGATTATATTCAGTTACCCAGGGTAGGGACGTATGAGTATGTGTTGGTCTGCATTGATTTCTTTTCAGGTTGGCCAGAAGCCTACCCAGTTGCCAAAGCTACGGCTAAGACAACAGCGAAGAAACTGATGGCTGAGATCATATGCAGGTATGGAGTTCCTGAAGTCATTGAAAGCGATCGGAGTTCCCATTTTACTGGAAAGATCATGTCAGAGGTAATGGCAGCACTGGGGGCAAGTCAAGCATTGCATACTCCATCCGCAGAACAGTGGAAAAGTGGAGAGACTAAATGGAATTCTTAAGCTTAAAATCCAGAAGGCAATGGCAGAGACTGGTAAACCATGGACAAAATGCCTTCCTCTAGCTTTGTTTTCAGTAAGATATACCCCAAACAGGAAGACAGGACTGTCACCGTATGAGATTCTGTTTGGCAGGGGCCCCAATCTTGGATGTTTCTTTCCACAACAGTTGCAACCCAAGTACCAGGACTTGACTAGCTATGTGCAGGCCTTACATGGACACCTTGCCAAAGTGCATTTAACTGTCTTCAGTTCTCTTCCAGACTCAAACAAGGTTCCTGGACACCATCCCTTTGTGCCAGGAGACCTGGTGTATGTGAAAAAGTTTGTGGGCAGAGATTGTCTCCAGCCGAGATTTGAAGGACTTCACACGGTGATCCCGGTTACCCCCACTGCAGTAAAACTTGAAGGAAAGAGCACCTGGATTCACGCTTCACACTGTAAAAGAGACCAAACCAGTGTTTAGTCACAGAAGTGACTGAAGGGAAATGTTGCTGTGGTTTTTGATCCTGGAAATGGGGGCCATCCTCGCCCCTACCTCTTCGGCCTCTATTGTAAATAAGAATCCTGGTCCCACTATTCTCTGGGTAAACCTGACAGCCCCGGTAAATATCTGGCGATTTGATTTCTGTGATGTAGTCAAGTGCCTTGAGACTGAACGGGTGGTAGAGGGAATCATCCAGTTTTATATGTGTGTTACCAGAAATGACAACAATAACTGTTATTATTGGTCAGATGCTGCCTGGAATACGGGAGATGATTGGGGATATAAACCTAGCGAAGCCATGTTCCCTAAGGATGGGACGGGTAGGAGTCTTCGTGGGAGAATGTATCTAACAGCCCTTCCGCAACCACCTAGAGGCTGTAAATGGGGAAGAAACTGTCACCCCCTCCTCCTGAATCTTGAAAACCCCCAATCTGCTGATCTGCAGACGTTTGTACTAGGAAGGCATTTTAATTATGTATTTAGTAGTGGATATTATGGGAATTTAGGCCATATACAGCTCCAGGATATTAGTTTCAGACCAACCATGGCCCCTGTTACCAGTACAGCTAAAACGGGCCCAGGTGAGCGTTTGCAAAATGTAGTTAATGAAGTAATCCCCATTCCAGGTCTCAGTTGGTAAGAAGTTTTCTCCATAGAAACACAAACAGCCCCAAGGAAAAACCTATGGTTAGAATGGGTGAGATACAATGTAAGAGTCCAGAATATCTCTGTAGGATGTATTGCTTGTGCTGCTGCGAATACACATCTCTACACACATGCATTGCTTTTTCCTGATGACAACACCACTGCCTGTGTCATGAATCTGTTGAAAGGTTTGAAGCCCACTGATTGCCCAGATTATGTCCCACTAATTCATAAGGAACCCAAACTAAAGGTCCCAGGAGAAGTAACCGTATTAGCTGACAATTACACCTGCTATAATTCCCACGACATCACAGGTACACCAGTAGGGATCTTCGAGACAGGTTTCTGCAAGGAGAACAGTTCCTTAGATACTGACTTGCTAATTAAACATACACAATATATGTACGATATTTATTGGTTATGTGGAAATGGTAAGCTCCGTCCTAGGTTGCCTAATGCCTGGACAGGTCAATGCACCCTTGTTAAACTAGCCATGCAGTTCAAGATTTTACCTTGGGATCCAGAGGTACCTGACGAACCTACCAGAAAGAGGAGAGGTCTCGATCAGCTCCACATGAGTTATGAAGAAGATCCACTAGTATATATATTGATGCCATTGGAGTGCCAAGGGGGGTGCCTGACCAGTTTAAAGCCCAGAACCAGATATATGCCGGCATTGTTTCTATAATCCCATAGGTGCAGATTAATAAAAATGTTGAATGGATCAAATATATATATATATTACAGTGAACAAAGGTTCGTCAATTATAGCTGTGATGCCTTTCAGGATATAGTTGAGGACTTGGGCCCTAACACTTGTATGACCAGTGCTGCAACCCGACCTAAGAGAATTACACTGAATCCTGTCCAGACAAGATCACATGTAGTGATATAAGAAGCTGACACAGGATTGTGGTTGGCGGATAGTGGGGACATTAACTTTGGGAGTAGGCTGACAGTAATCCTTTTGGGAAGGAGCTGTAGACCAGCATGTCATGTCACGCCCCCACCACCAGAGAACCAACCACATCAGGTAGGGTAAGACAGATACAGGAGTATTATCCCTGGAGGCCCTCTGACTAGCTAGCTACGCAAAACAATTGGCTGACCCTGAGAACCAACCTTTCTCATTCTACAGACAAATAATGACCATATGATGGATGGATGGATGGATGGATTAAGTGCACCTAGGCAGGCCTAGGTAGTTAGTGAGCACAAAAACAGGTGACGTGCTAGGACGCAAATTAAGATTTTCTACAGATGTGACAAAGGAGAGAGTGTAGAGCTATACTTTGGACGGTTACGGCCCCGGGCAGCAGAGCGCTCCATCTGCGCACGCGCAGCCACAGGAAAGATGGCCGCGCCCACCGGTAAACGGCGAATAGCGAAGACCGCGCTGTTTTGAATCTCCTGGGCAGTGGATCTTCTCTTTGGACATGCGCACGCCACTACGCCACCAACGTAATGATGAGCAGGATTCTGGGGGAGAAACAGCGCTGTGACCACGCCCATCCGACCTGACCAACTTGAGTGACAGGACAAAACGGCCACTTCACAAAGGTATTTCGGCAGCCTAACGGGGGTGTAAAGGCACCAAAAAGGCACTAATGTAAAGCCCAGCTCTGCCCCTATTTCACACTATTTTTATCTAATTTTTTAAAAACGGGGTGATAGGTTCCCTTTAACGGGTGGATATGGGGTCTGAGCTAATATGTATGACATGGAACATACGGGGTATTAAATCACCCCGAAAGAAAATTAAGGGGTTCTCTCAGATAAGACGGTACCATCCCCATATCGTGGTCCTAGTGGAGACACATCTGACCAGAGACACGGCCAAATATGTACAGAAGTCTTGGGTTCAATAGCATGCTCACGCATTTCACACTAGTTACTCGAGAGGGGTGTCATTGTTAGTACATAGAGAAGTCCGTTGGGAGGCCCAGACGACTCGACGGGACCTGGAGGGACGTTTTGTTTTTGTCCATACATTAATTGATTCCCGCTAATATGTTATATTGTGTATCTACAACCCCCCTCCAGCCAGTACCTCAATACTTAAGATGGCAATGAGCTTTGCGTTAAATTACCCAGACGCACACGTTATTTGTATGGGTGACTTCAACCTAATTATGGACGGTGATCTCGACAGAATGAGATTGGGAGATGGATCTCCTGGGGATCCCCTGCCCCTCCCCCCTTCTTCGGCCCCGACTCAACTGGCACTGTTCATGGAAAATAGCGGCTGGGTGGATCTATGGAGGATGCGCCACCAGGGAGAGAGGGGATATACCTGCCACTCATCCACTAAACGTTCTCTCTCACGTATAGACTATATTTTTGGATCCGGCAACTTAGTGCAATGGGTGGATGGTGTGGAACACGGTAATAGGGGAGTCTCGGACCACAGCCCAATTGTACTTAAACTCGTGTTTGGGAAAATGAATAATGGTAGAATATGGAAGTTAAATCCCTTCTGGCTTAAACTAATAAATTCGGATGATAGGACGGTTGATCAATTGAACTGTTACATCCAATCCTACTCAGATCTTCAAAATATTAATTTATTTTGGGATGCACTTAAGGCATATTTAAGGGGCTGTCTATCTTCAACAATCTCTTATATCAAAAAGATAACGTCAAGGGAGGACGATGAGGTTGAACAGCGTTTGAGAGATGCTGAGGCCGCATATACGGCTGATCAGACTAATAACAATAGGATTGAATGGCTGACTCTACAAAGATTATATACCCAACACTTGGACACTAAATCTAAGCGTAAACTTTTTTTCACGCGAGAATCGTACTTTGAAATGGGGAATCAGGCGGGAACATTTTTGGCCTACTTGGTGCGTCAACACAACGGATCCAACATGATAATACAAATTCGCTCACCAGATAACTCACTAAATTCCACTACTGAGGAAATTCTTCAATGCTTTTATAATTACTATAGAGGATTGTATGAGTCTAAGAGTGGTTTTAACGTTTCTGATTGTCTAAGTTATATATCCGATATAGCGTTCCCCACACTGAACTCCACCCAGCAGGCCTTTATGGACGCTGAGTTTACTCTAGAGGAAGTGGAGCAAGCTATAACGGATATGGCTTCTGGGAAGGCCCCTGGGCCGGATGGCTTCCCTGTAGAGCTGTATAGGAGATACCGGGAGACACTGGCTCCGCTTTTGCTGAAGGTATTTAAAGAGATATGGGAGGGTGGGTGTCTACCTGATACTTTTTATGAGGCACATATTATCGTACTTAAGAAGGAGGGGAAAGATCCTCTGGAATGTGGATCCTATCGTCCCATATCGCTGGTAAACGTGGACTATAAGATCTTTACTAAGATACTGGCTACTAGGCTGAACTCCATCATATTGGATATTATACATCCAGATCAAACAGGCTTTATGCCTGGTAAAAGTACATCTATAAATATTAGACGGGTTCAATCAGTGATCCAATATAGCTCTTTACTGCCAGATAACAGTTGGGCGCTGGCGTCGCTGGACGCGGCTAAGGCGTTCGACTCTCTCGAGTGGCCCTTCTTATCTGCTTGTCTGCAGAGGTATGGCTTTGGGGAAAAGTTTTTGAATTGGGTTGGTATATTATACGTGAAACCTAAAGCCCGCATAATTGTAAATGGCTCTATGTCTGAGCCAATTTCACTGCACAGGGGAACCCGTCAAGGGTGTCCCCTCTCCCCAGCCTTATTTGCTCTAGCAATAGAGGCATTAGCTATAAGTCTACGTTCTGCCCCCGATATTGATGGTATCAAAATAGCGGACCGTACCGATATCATTGGTCTATATGCTGATGATATGATAGTATTCATGGATAAGGTAGAAGAAACGTTGCCAAAGGTAATAGATACCATAGACAAATTTAGTGGGTTCTCAGGCCTATATATTAATTGGGATAAATCTGCCCTACTGCCTCTGTCCCAATCCCCAATATCTAATCTTAACGCTCTTTCCCCATTACCTGTAGTGTCTGAATTTAAATACTTAGGTATTTATATGTCCCGATGTAGCGGATCAGATCTACAACTCAATGTCCTCCCCTTGCTAGAATATGCCAAATCGAAATTTGCGTCCTGGAGTAAACTTCCACTATCTGTAGCGGGTCGTATTAATCTCATAAAAATGATTCTGCTCCCTAAATTCAACTATAATCTTCAGCATAGCGCAGTAACTGTGCCAAAACTCTTTTTCACTAACTTAAATTCTTATGTTGTCTCGTTCGTGTGGGGGAAAAGTAGACCCAAACTTAAACTGACGACTCTGCAAAGACCTAAACAGGGGGGAGGAGCGGCACTGCCAGATTTCTTTTTATATTATCTGGCGGGGCAGGCCAAGGCACTCTGTAAGGCTAGGTTCACATTGCGTTAGGGCAATCCGTTTAGCGCTAGCGCTTGCGGATTGCGCTAACGCAATGTTTTTGTAGGGGCCGCGTTAGGGGTCGCGCTAACGTCCCCGCTCTCGCAGATCCCCGATCTGCGAGAGCGGGGAACGGACCTCGGGCGCACCGCGGACGCTGCAAGCAGCGTCCGAGGCGCGCTAAAAAAGAACGGCACATCGCTAGCGCGAGCCGAAAAAGGCACGCGCTAGTGATGCGCTACAGGCAAAATTTACATTGCTGTCAATGGGTGCGCTAACGGACCCGTTGCACGGCGTTAATTGCGACATTTTCACAGTGCAACGCTGTCCGTTAGCGTGCACACATTAACGCAATGTGAACCTAGCCTAAGTGGATGCCTCATAATTATCTCCCTAATTCTGAAAGCCACCTGGTTGGTTCTGTTGGTGCTAAATGTCCATTGGGCCTTCTAGAGTCAGAAAAAATAAATGCCCCCCGATTGTTGCCCATGATACGATTGGCGCGATCTACTTGGAAGAAAATTAAAAAGGTCAGTGGGTTTAAGGGCATTGTGGCTGAGATGCCTCTATGGGATAATGGTTATTTCCCTGTACTGGTGAATCACCCGTCTGCAAATTTTTGGGTTTCCCACGGAGTCCTGTCAATGGGAGATTTATATGATCAGGGGGTCTTCAGATCCTTTGAACAGCTACAAGTTAAATATGATCTTCCAAGATCTCAATTTTTCCGATACCTGCAACTGAGATCTGCCACTCAGTCATTTGTCAGGAATGTGGGAACAAACTGTAACATTTCATCTTTACCCTTAATAGGTATCCTTAAGTCACAGGGACCTCAGGGCCTTATCTCGTCCCTATACACATACCTGATATCAGCGGGAGCAAACTCAGTTGTGGACTCGGCGAGAGGCAAATGGGAGGGGCTTATTACTGATATACAGAACGAAGAGTGGGAGGACATTTTGGACTCCCCCCTCAGGGTCTCCCCATCGGTCAATAATAGGATGACTCAGCTATATATACTCCACCAGTCATATTTGACCCCACTGAGACTCTTTCGGATGGGTCGATACTCGACGTCAGACTGTTTGCGTTGCCACTCACCAGATGCTGACTTTATACATCTGATATGGCAGTGTCCCATTGTTCTTCACTACTGGAGGGAGGTGACTTCACTATTGGCTTCTATACTATCAATTCCGGTTCCTATGGAGCCTTTGGTCTGCCTGTTTGGAATATGGGATGAGGAGGCTTGGGACCATTATGCGGGGATCTTTCTACGTGAGACTCTGTTCTTGGCACGGAAGTTGTTAGCGCTACGATGGATGGGGAATTCACCCCCCTCCATTAGGTCCTGGATCGAGTTGGTGAATGCAGTTGTCCTCTATGAGCGCACTCTTTATCAGAACAGGGGTTGCCCGGGCAAGTTCAACAAAATCTGGGATAGATGGAACACCTCTCATCTCACCCTGTGACATGACTGATAGACAAAGACATGGTTTATCTGACCTTTGTTCTGTAAGCACTGCGCAGTGGAAGGGGGAAATACTATTCTGCTATCGCTAAACGGCGGCTTAATAGTTTCAGAGGCTTGGTTTGGTTGTAGTTTAAGGAATCTATGTTAATAATTTTATGTTTGACTGTTTTATAATTATACACATGTGTTTTCCTCTGTAAATGATTGGCATATGTATGTGCTGTCCTTACCATCCTTTGTAAATGTAACCGTGCAGATTAATGACAAAGACAATATGTATGCTATACTTTATTTGTGTTTGAAAATAAACGAATTTAAAAAAAAAAAAGATCAGCTAGCTCATTCGGAGGAGCTGAAGCCAAAATGCCCCGGCGAAGGATCTTGGCCCAGGCAGAGATGGCCTTTGCCACCCAGGTGGAAGCGAAACTGGGACAGAGAGAAGCACCCGTTGCTTCCAAGTCTGACTTGGCCAGCGCCTCAATTTGTCTGTCCGATGTGTCCTTAAAGCACGCACCATCCAGCAAGGATAGAACCGTCTTAGAAGAAAGGCGAGAGATCGGTGGGTCCACCTTGGGGGACTCAGCCCATTTAGAAAGATCGGCGCTAAAGGGATAGAGAACGTCCAGATGTTTCCTACCTGAAAAACGCTTTTCAGGATGTTCGCAGTGCTTAGACATGGTAGACTCAAACTCCTCGTGGTTGGGAAAGGAGCGAGAGGGACGCTTTACCCACTTAAGAGACGGAGGGGTCCTGGGAGGGAACCTCGTCCTGTGTCAGTTTGAGGGTTTGACATACAGCCGAGATGAGAATAGCAACGATAGACTGCATGCTAGAAGCCTGGTCTGAATCGGAGTCAGAACCGGACTGGGAATCCACATCAGACCCGATGTCCTCCTCCGAAGAGGGGAATTGGGAGGAGGAGAGCAGCTTGAGTGCTGCGGAGGGACCCGGAGAACTGGACAAAGAGCCAGAGAGAGTCCTCTTTCTATAACAGGTGGCTGGTTTGTCTCCCTGTGGGCATCAGGTGCGTGCGACTCACCATGAGAGACGGTCGGAGCACTGGTGGCTGTGGACAGCTGTGGAAGACGTTCAAGCGCCTGGACCAGAGACTGGGAAACCTTAGTCAAATCAGATACTGACTGCGACATAGCCACGGCCCACTCTGGGGGAGTGCACCCATCCTGAGAGTCGGAAGCTTCCTGCAGGGCAGACATGGTAGGAGGACTGCAGGACTGGCAGAAAGGCGACGATTAGCCTACTGACCACTTTTTCTTGCAACGAGCGCAGGCGTAATGAGTTATGGTAGGTTTGGCGAGGAAGGCTCCAGGAGAGTTGGACATAAGGAGATTCTGCAGCGCTATCAATTAGAATAGGCTTAGGTGAACCTGGAGCGGTATAGGTAGTACCGAGGAGAGGAGCAGAGATAGCGCCGAAAAAAGCCTACCGTACCGCAGAGCAGAGTTATCTGTGTCCCCCAATGTACGATCCCTCCTGTGCACGGAGCTGCAAAAGCAGGAAGTCTCTGCGGTGAGAAAGAGGCGTGTCTAAAGAGCTGATGCGCTGAAGAGAATGAGCCAAGGCTCCTGATAGGGTTGCGCAGTAAAGGGGGGCGTGCCTGGTTGCAAGAGCGATCCTGAGTGGAGAAAAAGAGGGCAGAGAAAGCGCGCCCAAGGCGGGGGGGCGTGGCCAGCCGGAGCGGTAAAAATGAAAGTAATATGCCTGGGGAAAAAGGAGAAGGCGGGGCGTGGCCAGCCGCAGCAGTAAAAATGAAAGTAAAATGTCGGGAGAAGGATCCGGTGACACAGGGGAGTGAAGAAAAGACCGGAGGAGCGCAGGGGCACTCAGTATGCTAGAATACTGCTGTGAGGAGCGGGTAGTCTGGCGGGACTAAATTCACCTGGGCGCTGTGGACAGTAAAGGGCGGACGATGATCCTTTACCTTTCTTTAATCCGGCTCCATAAGATCAGAGGATGGTCCAGGGGCCCGTTGAAGAAAGGGTCGCTGGATCAGGAATCCTTCATCCAGAAGACGGCCTCAACCCCTATGACAAGGGGGAGGGTCACCGCTGGTGACCACCGTCTTCCTCTCAGCCCTCTCCGAGGAGAGGGGGACATTTTTGGCTAGGACCGCCACCGATTAGACCCTGGGGCACCTGTGAAGGTGACAGGGAATAATGTCCTGCAGGCGGACTGAGAGTTGTGATGCTGGCGACACCGCACTGCTCGCTCAGCCGCCCTCCTGGGGAGGCAGGGTGAGAGATTACACCCTGATTCCCTGAAATGCTGTATCATAAAGATAACCAACGTTAATAAAAACAATAAAAACCTGTAAGGGAAACCAAGGTTAGCAGCAGATCTGAAGATCCAGGTCCGCCTCCTACAGACACTAAGCACAAACTGAGGTGCTTGGTGCCTGTCGGTGGGTGTATACTGCCAGGGAGGGGCTACGCCTTTTCCTTTTTTGCACAATGTCAGACTCCTAGCAGCAGCATACACCCACGGTTGTCTGTGTCCCCCAATGAAGCGATAAAGAAAAATAAATAAAACCAATTCCTCACCAACTGCTGATTTGTTCATTATGCCTCCCAAAGATCGAAGTAAGGCTTGGCTCACATTTATACTGCGCTGTGTTGAGCGCTTACATCGGGGTTTCCATGTAAATCTCTGAAATACGTGATTCAGACGGAACCCCGGTGGAAGATTCCCTATGAGGCAGAAGGAGGCACTGTGGAAGCTGTCTGGCCTATGAACCGGCAGTGTCCATCTTTTTAGGCGTGCATGAAAGTGCCGTCAGCCACAATTTAGTGCACCTCTGAAAAACAAGGACAACGCTGAACAGAAGCCAGTCGGAGTACAGCGTAACTTTGCTGCCTCATTATATGTGAAATGTAAGTGCTAAGCGTAGAGCTCCGGATAAATGTGATCCCAAATGTTATGTCAAGTGTTCATATCAAAAGCTTCAAATCAGTCCACAAAAAAGTAAGTCCTCACTCAGGTCTAGCATCTGTCAATTGAAATAGGGGGCTTCCACATTACTGGTAGTATAAAGGCTCTGCAAAAGAAAAATGGCTCCCTCCAAAAGAAATCCAATGAATTCTGCACTCCCAAATCCAAGTGCCCCCTCCATTCTGAGCCCCAGTGCAGTATGCCTAAATCACATTTAGTGTCCACATGTTCTGCAGCATTTCTGCAGCGATGAGAGCCTACTTAATTTACGGGTGCACGTCTCCAAAAACATGAGCTGGGCACATTGTGCTGGTCACTACAACGTACTGGTCACTACCACGCACTGGTCACTACAATGTACTGGTCACTACAATGGCAGTTCACAATTTTCACTCAGCAACATACAATGCTGCTCGCTTCTGGAAAACACTCATGGAGTTAAAATCGTCGCTAGACCTGTAGATAAATTCCCAAAGGGGTATAATTTCCAATATAGGTTCAGTTGAAGGGGGATTCTGTTCTTCTAGCAGTTAGGGTCTTTGTATACGGAGTCCGCATACTATTCTAGGAAAAATCTGCACTCTAGGAGGCAACTAGCGCTCCGTCCTTCTCGAGTCTCACAGTGCGGGGCTAGGCAGTACTGTACAGCCACATATAGTGTATTTCTACATTCAGCAGAAATTGTGGGACAAATTATAGTACCATTTTTGTCCATTTCCCTTTGTGAAAATGTAAAATCTGGAGTTTAAACTACATTTTGGTGGTAAAAATGTAAATTATTTTTTCTTCATTGCCCATAGTTATAAAATTGTTGCTCAGTTGTGACACCTGTAGTGTCAATATGATCACTGCAGCACTAGATTAATCAATTAAGAAGTGTAAATTGTAAGATGGGGTCACTCATGGGAGTTCTGCTGTTCTGGCACCTAAGGAGCTCTGCCAATGTGACATGGCACCCTCAAACCAGTCCAGAAAAATCTGAACACCAACATGATGCTTCTTCCCTTCTGACCTTTGCACTGTATCTCAAAAGTAGTTTTCGACCACACATAGGGTATCGCGGTACTCAGGAGAAATTACACAACAATTTTTGGGGTTCATTTTGTCCTCTTACCCTTGTCAAAATAAAAAAATGGGGACTAAAATACATTTTTGTAGGAAAAATGTGATTTTTTTTTTTTTATTTTCACAGCTCTAAACGCGACATGACACCCATCCCATTAAAGTGTGCGCTCCAAAACGTCATTCCTTCCTTTCTGAGGCATGCCATGAGCCCAAACAGTAGGTTTCCCCAACATATGGGGTATCAAAGTACTCAGAAAAAATTGCACAACAAATTGTATGGTGCAAATTCTAATACCGTATATACTCGAGTATAAGCCGACCCGAGTATAAGCCGACCCCCCTAATTTTGACACAAAAAACTGGCAAAACTTATTGACTCGATTATAAGCCTAGGGTGGAAAATGCAGCAGCTACCGGTAAATGTCAAAAATAAAGATACCAATAAAAGTAAAATTAATTGAGACATCAGTAGGTTAAATGTTTTTGAATATCCATATTGAATCAGGAGCCCCATATAATGCTCCATACAGTTCATGATGGCCCCATATAATGCTTCATACAAAATACGCCCCATATAATGCTCCATATTAAAATATGCCCCATATCATTCAATGCTGCACAAAGGTTAATAATGGCCCCATAAGATGCTCCATAGAAACATTTGCCCCATACAATGCTGCATAAAGGTTAATGGCCCCATAAGATGCTCCACACATTATGGCCCCATAAGATGCTCCACACATTATGGCCCCATGAGATGCTCCACACATTATGCCCCATGAGATGCTCCACACATTATGGCCCCATGAGATGCTCCACACATTATGGCCCCATGAGATGCTCCATACATTGTGGCCCCATGAAGATGCTCCATACATTGTGGCCCCATGACATGCTCCATACATTATGGCCCCATAAGATGCTCCACACATTATGGCCCCATGAGATGCTCCACACATTATGGCCCCATGAGATGCTCCACACATTATGGCCCCATGAGATGCTCCACACATTATGGCCCCATGAGATGCTCCACACATTATGGCCCCATGAGATGCTCCATACATTATGGCCCCATGAGATGCTCCATACATTGTGGCCCCATGAGATGCTCCATACATTGTGGCCCCATGAGATGCTCCATACATTATGGCCCCATGAGATGCTGCACACATTATGGCCCCATGAGATGCTCCACACATTATGGCCCCATGAGATGCTCCACACATTATGGCCCCATGAGATGCTCCACACATTATGGCCCCATGAGATGCTCCACACATTATGGCCCCATGAGATGCTCCACACATTATGGCCCCATGAGACGCTCCACACATTATGGCCCCATGAGACGCTCCACACATTATGGCCCCATGAGATGCTCCACACATTATGGCCCCATGAGATGCTCCACACATTATGGCCCCATGAGATGCTCCACACATTATGGCCCCATGAGATGCTCCATACATTGTGGCCCCATACGATGCTCCATACATTGTGGCCCCATACGATGCTCCATACATTATGGCCCCATGAGATGCTCCATACATTGTGGCCCCATATGATGCTCCATACATTGTGGCCCCATAAGATGCTCCATACATTTGCCCCATTTGCTGTTGCTGCGATTAAAATAAAAAAAATCTCATACTCACCTCTCTTCGCTCAGGCCCCCGACACTTGCGATAGTTACCTTCCACCGCTGCGCGCCGCTCTGTCTTCCATCCTCTGCACTGACTGTTCAGGCAGAGGGCGGCGTGCACACTAATCGCGTCATCGCGCCCTCTGACCTGAACGGTGCAGAGGATGGAAGACAGAGCAGCGCGCAACGGTGGAACGAGGAAGGTGACTATCGCGCAATGCTCACCTCCCTCGATATACTCACCTGCTCCCCGCGCGGTCCCTGGCAGCGTCTCACTGTCAGAAAGTCTCCGGGAGCCGGTGACATCTTCCTGTGTTCTGCGGTCACGTACCGCTCATTACAGTAATGAATATGCGTGCATATTCATTACTGTAATGAGCGGTACCACGTGACCGCTGAACACAGGAAGAGCTGCCCGGAGACCATGGGACATGCAGGGACAGCGCCAGGAGCAGGTGAGTATGTGACAGCCGCCGCTCCCCCTCACTCACCGACCCCCCCGCCGACACTGACTCGAGTATAAGCCGAGAGGGTCACTTTCAGCCCAAAAAAGTGGGCTGAAAATCTCGGCTTATACTCGAGTATATACGGTATTACCCTTGTGAAAATGCAATATTTTGGGCTAAAAAACATTTCTGTGGATAAAAAATGTTTTTTTTTATTTTCACGGCTCAACGCTATAAATGTCTGTGAAGCACCTGGAGGTTCAAAGTGATCGCCACACATCTACGCAAGTTCCATGAGGGGTCTAGTTTCCAAAATGATGTCACTTGTGGGGTGTTTCCACCGTTTAGGCACATCAGGGGCACTCCAAACGTGACATGGAGTCCACTAATTATTCCAGCAAATTCGGCATTCAAAAAGTCAACTGGACAGAGATCAGTGAATATTCATTCCCTTTAGTAGCGTGCACACGTGAACATCCAGCAGCTGCAGGAAGACAGCGGCTGCAGCTAACACTGTGCCTACTATTAAAGATCAGTGAATATTCACTACTCCACACGCCTATAGTTACGGTGTGGGGAGCATTGAGTATTCTGGCAGCTGTCCTCGGCTTGTAGGCAGCGCATGACATCACTGCCATGCACTGCTTACAAACATAAAACAGCTCCTGGCGTCGGAACAAGAAACTGCGAGGGAGCGCAGGAAGGTAAGTAGAACATTTTTTTTATATTTTTCTGATGGGGGGACATACATACCAGGATGGAGATCGGAGTCCTGCACACCAGGATAGGGATGAGGGGGAACATGCCTACTAGAGTGATTGACTGACATGTTCTCTTTAAATACTCTATTCCCCAATATAAAAGAAAAATAACATACCTCCCACACTAGCGCAGCTTCAGAAATGTTGCTGCCAGGTCTGTCTATGATCATGTGACATTGTTATGCCACATGAGTGCTGCAGCCAATCAGCATAAGCTAATGGACTGCAGTTCTCACACCTCCCTTGGAAATCCAAAATGAAATGTGAGAACTGCAGATCATTAGCAGCTGCTGATTGGCTGCACTGCTCATGTAGTATAATAGTGTCAAGCAAATGCAGACATAGCTAGGACAAGACTGGTGCGGGAGTTATCTATTAGTTATACTTTACATGGGGTAATATAGTATTAAAGAAGCGATTGATTAAAAAGTGTCCAACCCCTTTAACCCCTTCATGACCCAGCCTATTTTGGCCTTAATGACCTTGCCGTTTTTTGAAATTCTGACCAGTGTCCCTTTATGAGGTAATAACTCAGGAACGCTTCAACGGATCCTAGCGATTCTGAGATTGTTTTTTCGTGACATATTGGGCTTCATGTTAGTGGTAAATTTAGGTCGATAATTTCTGAGTTTATTTGTGGAAAAAAACGGAAATTTGGCAAAAAATTTGAAAATTTCGCAATTTTCACATTTTGAATTTTTATTCTGTTAAACCAGAGAGTTATGTGACACAAAATAGTTAATAAATAACGTTTCCCACATGTCTACTTTACATCAGCACAATTTTGGAAACAATTTTTTTTTTGCTAGGAAGTTATAAGGGTTAAAATTTGACCAGTGATTTCTCATTTTTACAACAAAATTTACAAAACCATTT
Source organism: Ranitomeya variabilis (assembly GCF_051348905.1). Classification (NCBI taxonomy): domain Eukaryota; kingdom Metazoa; phylum Chordata; class Amphibia; order Anura; family Dendrobatidae; genus Ranitomeya; species Ranitomeya variabilis. The sequence continues at coordinate 642,579,922 of NC_135233.1, forward strand.
TTTTTAGGGACCACCTCACATTTGAAGTCATTTTGAGGGTTCTATATGGCTGAAAATACCCAAAAGTGACACCATTCTAAAAACTGCACCCCTCAAGGTGCTCAAAACCACATTCAAGAAGTTTATTAACCCTTCAGGTGTTTCACAGCAGCAGAAGCAACATGGAAGTAAAAAATGAACATTTAACTTTTTAGTCACAAAAATGATCTTTTAGCAACAATTTTTTTTATTTTCCCAGCGGTAAAAGGAGAAACTGGACCACGGACGTTGTTGTCCAATTTGTCCGGAGTACGCTGATACCTCATATGTGGGGGTAAACCACTGTTTGGGAGAACGGCAGGGCTCGGAAGGGAAGGAGTGCCATTTGACTTTTTGAATGAAAAATTGGCTCCAATCTTTAGCGGACACCATGTCACGTTTGGAGAGCCCCCGTGTGCCTAAACATTGGAGCTCCCCCACAAGTGACCCCATTTTGGAAACTAGACCCCCCAAGGAACTTATCTAGAAGCATAGTGAGCACTTTAAACCCCCAGGTGCTTCACAAATTGATCCGTAAAAATGAAAAAGTACTTTTTTTTCACAAAAAAATTATTTTAGCCTCAATTTTTTCATTTTCACATGGGCAACAGGATAAAATGGATCCTAAATTTTGTTGGGCAATTTCTCCTGAGTACACCAATACCTCACATGTGGGGGTAAACCACTGTTTGGGCACATGGTAAGGCTCGGAAGGGAAGGAGCGCCATTTGACTTTTTGAATGAAAAATTATCTCCATCGTTAGCGGACACCATGTCGCGTTTGGAAAGCCCCTGTGTGCCTAAACATTGGAGCTCCTCCACAAGTGACCCCATTTTGGAAACTAGACCCCCCAAGGAACTCATCTAGAGGCATAGTGAGCACTTTAAACCCCCAGGTGCTTCACAAATTGATCCGCAAATATGAAAAAGTACTTTTTTTTCACACAAAATTTCTTTTAGCCTCAATTCTTTCATTTTCACATGGGCAACAGGATAAAATGGATCCTAAAATTTGTTGGGCAATTTCTCCTGAGTATGCCGATACCTCATATGTGGGGGTAAACCACTGTTTGGGTGCACGGCAAGGCTCGGAAGGGGAGGCGTGCCATTTGACTTTTTGAATGGAAAATTAGCTCCAATCGTTAGCGGACACCATGTCGCGTTTGGAGAGCCCCTGTGTGCCTAAACATTGGAGCTCCCCTACAAGTGACCACATTTTGGAAACTAGACCCCCCAAGGAACTTATCTAGATGCATAGTGAGCACTTATAACCCCCAGGTGCTTCACAGAAGTTTATAACGCAGAGCCGTGAAAATAAAAAAATAATTTTTCTTTCCTCAAAAATGATTTTTAGCCCAGAATTTTTTATTTTCCCAAGGGTAATAGGAGAAATTGGATCCCAAATGTTGTTGTCCAGTTTGTCCTGAGTACGATGATACCCCATATGTGGGGGTAAACCACTGTTTGGGCGCACGGCAGGGCTCGGAAGGGAAGGCACGCCATTTGGCTTTTTGAATGGAAAATTAGCTCCAATCATTAGCGGACACCATGTCGCGTTTGGAGAGCCCCTGTGTGCCTAAACATTGGAGCTCCCGCACAAGTGACCCCATTTTGGAAACTAGACCTCCCAAGGAACTAATCTAGATGTGTGGTGAGCACTTTGAACCCCCAAGTGCTTCACAGAAGTTTATAACGCAGAGCCGTGAAAATAAAAAATGTGTTTCCTTTCCTCAAAAATATTTTTTTAGCCCAGAATTTTTTTATTTTTGCAAGAGTAACAGGAGAAATTGGACCCCAAAAGTTATTGTCCAGTTTCTCCTGAGTACGCTGATACCCCATATGTGGGGGTAAACCACTGTTTTGGCACACGTCGGGGTTCGGAAGGGAAGTAGTGACGTTTTGAAATGCAGACTTTGATGGAATGCTCTGCGGGCATCAGGTTGCGTTTGCAGAGCCCCTGATGTGCCTAAACAGTAGGAACTCCCCACAAGTGACTCCATTTTGGAAACTAGACCCCCAAGGGAACTTATCTAGATGTGTGGTGAGCACTTTGAACCCCCAAGTGCTTCACAGAAGTTTATAACGCAGAGCCGTGAAAATAATAAATGTGTTTCCTTTCCTCAAAAATATTTTTTTAGCCCAGAATTTTTTATTTTTGCAAGAGTAACAGGAGAAATTGGACCCCAAAAGTTGTTGTCCAGTTTCTCCTGAGTACGCTGATACCCCATATGTGGGGGTAAACCACTGTTTGGGCACATGCCGGGGCTCGGAAGGGAAGTAGTGACGTTTTGGAATGCAGACTTTGATGGAATGGTCTGCGGGCATCATGTTACGTTTGCAGAGCCCCTGATATGCCTAAACAGTAGAAACCCCCCACAAGTGACCCCATTTTGGAAACTAGACCCCCCAAGGAACTTATCTAGATGTGTGGTGAGCACGTTCAACCCCCAAGTGCTTCACAGAAGTTTACAACGCAGAGCCGTGAAAATAAAAAATCATTTTTCTTTCCTCAAAAAAGATGTTTTAGCAAGCAATTTTTTATTTTCACAAGGGTAACAGGAGAATTTGGACCCCAATATTTGTTGCCCAGTTTGTTGTGAGTACGCTGATACCCCACATGTGGGGGTAAACCACTGTTTGGGCGCACGTCAGGGCTCGGATGGGAAGTAGTGACATTTGAAATGCAGACTTTGATGGAATGGTCTGCGGGCGTCACATTGCATTTGCAGAGCCCCTGATGTGCCTAAACAGTAGAAACACCCCACAAGTGACCCCATTTTGGAAACTAGACCCCCCAAGGAACTTATCTAGATGTGTGGTGAGCACGTTCAACCCCCAAGTGCTTCACAGAAGTTTACAACGCAGAGCCGTGAAAATAAAAAATCATTTTTCTTTCCTCAAAAAAGATGTTTTAGCAAGCAATTTTTTATTTTCACAAGGGTAACAGGAGAATTTGGACCCCAATATTTGTTGCCCAGTTTGTTGTGAGTACGCTGATACCCCACATGTGGGGGTAAACCACTGTTTGGGCGCACGTCAGGGCTCGGAAGGGAAGTAGTGACATTTGAAATGCAGACTTTGATGGAATGGTCTGCGGGCGTCACATTGCATTTGCAGAGCCCCTGATGTGCCTAAACAGTAGAAACACCCCACAAGTGACCCCATTTTGGAAACTAGACCCCCGAAGGAACTTATCTAGATGTGTGGTGAGCACTTTCAACCCCCAAGTGCTTCACAGAAGTTTATAACGCAGAGCCGTGAAAATAAAAAATAATTGTTCTTTCCTCAAAAATTATGTTTTAGCAAGTAATTTTTTATTTTTGCAAGGGTAACAGGAGAAATTGGACCCCAACAGTTGTTGCCCAGTTTGTCCTGAGTACGCTGGTACCCCAAATGTGGGGGTAAACCACTGTTTGGGCGCACGTCGGGGCTTGGAAGGGCGGGAGCACCATTTGACTTTTTGAACGCAAGATTGGCTGGAATCAATGGTGGCGCCATGTTGCGTTTGGAGACCCCTGATGTGCCTAAACAGTGGAAACCCCTCAATTCTAACTTCAACACTAACCCCAACACACCCCTAATCCTAATCCCAACTGTAGCCATAACCCTAATCACAACCCTAACCCCAACACACCCCTAACCACAACCCTAACCGCAACACACCCGTAACCCTAATTCCAACCCTAATCCTAACCCTAATCCCAACCGTAACCCTAATCCCAACCCTAACCACAACTGTAACCCCAACACACTCCTAACCCTATCCGTAACCCTAACCACAAGCCTAATCTTAACCCTATTTCAAACCCTAGCCCTAATTCCAACCCTAACTCTAATTCCAACCCTAACCCTAAGGCTATGTGCCCACGTTGCGGATTCGTGTGAGATTTTTCCGCACGATTTTTGAAAAATCTGCAGGTAAAAGGCACTGCGTTTTACCTGCGGATTTACAGCAGATTTCCAGTGTTTTTTTGTGCGGATTTCACCTGCGGATTCCTATTGAGGAACAGGTGTAAAACGCTGCAGAATCCGCACAAAGAATTGACATGCTGCGGAAAATACAACGCAGCGTTTCTGCACGGAATTTTCCGTACCATGGGCACAGCGGATTTGGTTTTCCTTAGGTGTACATGGTACTGTAAACCTGATGGAAAACTGCTTCGAATTCGCAGCGGCCAATCCGCTGCGGATCCGCGGCCAATCCGCTACCGATCCGCGGCCAATCCGCTGCGGATCCGCGGCCAATCCGCTGCGGATCCGCTGCCAATCCGCTGCGGATCCGCGGCCAATCCGCTACCGATCCGCGGCCAATCCGCTGCGGATACGCTGCCAATCCGCTGCGGATCCGCGGCCAATCCGCTGCGGATCCGCTGCCGATCCGCTGCGGATCCGCTGCGGATCCGTGGCCGATCCGCTGCGGATCCGCGGCCGATCCGCGGCCAATCCGCTGCGGATCCGCGGCCAATCCGCTGCGGATCCGCTGCCGATCCGCTGCGGATCCGCTGCCGATCCGTGGCCGATCCGCGGCCGATCCGCTACCGATCCGCGGCCGATCCGCTGCGGATACGCTGCCAATCCGCTGCGGATCCGCGGCCAATCCGCTGCGGATCCGCTGCGGATCCGTGGCCGATCCGCTGCGGATCCGCGGCCGATCCGCTGCGGATCCGCTGCGGATCCGCGGCCGATCCGCTGCGGATCCGCGGCCGATCCGCTCTGTGTGCACATGCCATAACCCTACCCCTAACCCTACCCGTAACCCTAACCCTACCCCTAACCCTACCCCTAGTTCTAACCCTAGTTCTAACCCTAACCCTAGTGGGAAAAAAAAAAAAAAAATTATTTATTTTATTATTGTCCCTATGGGGGTGATAAAGGGGGGGGGGGGTTATTTATTATTTTTTTTATTTTGATCGCTGTGATAGAACCTACCACAGCGATCAAAATGTACTTGTAAGGAATCTGCCGACTGGCAGATTCGGCGGGCGCACTGAGCATGCGCCCGCCATTTTCCAAGATGGCGGCGCCCAGCGAGGAGACGGCCGGACACCGGGAGGATCGGTAAGTATGAAGGGGTGGTGGGGGGGTGGATCGGAGCACAGGGGGGGTGATCGGAGCACAGGGGGGGGGGGATCTGAGCAAGGAGGGAGCGGACAGGAGGACGGGGGAGCCGGCAGGCGGACGGAGGGGACCGGACCCCATAACGGAGGACTGGGGGGGCGATCGGTGGGTGTGGGGGGGGTCACTTTAGTATTTCTAGCCATGGCCGATGATATTGCAGCATCGGCCATGGCTGGATTGTAATATTTCACCAGTTTTTTAGGTGAAATATTACAAATCGCTGATTGGCAGTTTCACTTTCAACAGCCAATCAGAGCGATCGTAGCCACGGGGGGGTGAAGCCACCCCCCCTGGGCTGAAGCACCACTCCCCCTGTCTCTGCAGATCGGGTAAAATGGGAGTTAACCCCTTCACCCGATCTGCAGGGACGCGATCCCTCCATGACGCATACGCTGCGTCACAGGTCGGGAAGGCACAGACTTTCATGACGCAGCGTATGCGTCAAAGGTCGGGAAGGGGTTAAAGGGAATCTGTCACCCCCAAAATCGCGGGTGAGGTAAGCCCACCGGCATCAGGGGCTTATCTACAGCATTCTGTAATGCTGTAGATAAGCCCCCGATGTAACCTAAAAGATGAGAAAAAGAGGTTAGATTATACTCACCCAGGGGCGGTCCCAGATGACGTCCTCTTCTGGTCTTAACGCTGGGGCTCCGGCGCAGGCGTACTTTGTCTGCCCTGTTTAGGGCAGAGCAAAGTACTGCAATGCGGCGGCTTGGGCCTCTCTGACCTTTCCTGACGCCTGCGCACTGCAGTACTTTGCTCTGCCCTCAACAGGGCAGACAAAGTACGCCTGCGCAGGAGCGGCAGCGTGAAGACCAGAAGAGGACGTCTGTTGTGGATTCTGTTTTTGGGCTCCCTCTGGTGGTTACAACTGGTACTGGGTGACTTTGGTGGGTTGCGGTCTCTGGTTTCCACCTGTCCATCTGAGGCTGGGTGTTTCCTATTTAACCTGGCTTTCCTGTCATTCCCTTGCCGGCTATCAATGTATCAGTGTGTCTCTGTTACCTGCTCCTAGGCCTTCAAGTCAAGCTAAGTCTGGATTTCCCTGTTTCATTATTGCTTTCATGTTTTTTAGTCCAGCTTGCAGATATGTAATTCTCTGCTGCTGGTTGCTCTAGTGGGCTGAAATTACCAGTCATGTACCATGAGTTGGCACATGAGTTCAAGTAATTTCAGGATGGTATTTTGAAGGGTTTTTAAGCTGACCGCGCAGTTCACCTTTTGTATCCTCTGCTATCTAGCTTAAGCGGGCCTCATTTTGCTGAATCTGTTTTCATAACTACGTTTGTGCCTTCCTCTCATTTCACCGTCATTATATGTGGGGGGCTGCTATTTCTGTGGGAATATTTCTCTGGAGGCAAGATAGGTCTGTTATTCTTCTGATAGGGGAAGCTAGATCTCCGGCTGGCGCGAGACGTCTAGGGGCCCCCCAGGAACGTTCCCCGGCTACTGTTAGTTGAGTGTTGAGGTTCAGGATCGCGGTCAGCTCAGGTTCCATCACCCTAGAGCTTCTCCTGTTTTTGCCCGTGTTATGTTGCTAAATTCCCTGCCATTGGGACCATGACAGTATAGCCGGCCCACAAAGTGTGTGAAGGGAAATTTTTTTTTTTTTTTTTCCCCCTCAGAGTTTTGCTGCCTAGCCCTTAATTGCTGTCTAGCTGCTTCTTACCTCCTCTTAACCCTTGAATGGCTCTGACCTTAGCTGTTTAACATGGATGTCCAGAGTTTGGCTTCCAGCCTGAATAATCTTGTTGCAAAAGTTCAAAACATACAGGATTTTGTTGTTCACACTCCTATGTCTGAACCTAGAATTCCTATTCCAGAGTTTTTTTCTGGAGATAGATCTACCTTCCTGAATTTCAGGAACAATTGCAAATTGTTTCTTTCTTTGAAATCTCGCTCCTCTGGAGACCCTGCTCAGCAGGTCAAGATTGTAATATCTTTCCTGCGGGGCGACCCTCAGAATTGGGCATTTGCATTGGCACCAGGGGATCCTGCATTGCTCAGTGTGGATGCGTTTTTTCTGGCACTGGGATTGCTCTATGAGGAACCTAACCTGGAGATTCAGGCTGAAAAGGCTTTATTAGCCCTCTCTCAGGGGCATGATGAAGCGGAAGTATATTGTCAAAAATTTCGGAAATGGTCGGTGCTTACTCAGTGGAATGAGTGCGCCCTGGCTGCAAACTTCAGAGATGGTCTTTCTGAGGCCATTAAGGATATTATGGTGGGGTTCCCTGCGCCTACAGGTCTGAATGAGTCTATGACTATGGCCATTCAGATTGATCGGCGTTTGCGGGAGCGCAAACCTGTGCACCAGTTGGCGGTGTCTTCTGAACAGGCACCTGAGACTATGCAATGTGATAGAATTCAGTCCAGAACTGAACGGCAAAATTATAGGCGGAAAAATGGATTGTGTTTTTATTGTGGTGATTCAGCTCATGTTATATCAGCATGCTCTAAACGCACAAAAAAGGTTGATAAATCTTTTGCCATTAGTACTCTGCAGTCTAAGTTCATTTTGTCTGTAACTCTGATTTGTTCACTGTCATCCATTTCCGTCGATGCCTATGTGGATTCGGGCGCTGCCCTGAGTCTTATGGATTGGTCATTTGCCAAACGCGGCGGTTTTAGTCTGGAGCCTCTGGAAGTTCCTATTCCTTTGAAGGGAATTGACTCTACACCATTGGCTATGAATAAACCGCAGTACTGGACACAAGTGACCATGCGCATGACTCCCGTTCATCAGGAGGTGATTCGCTTCCTTGTACTGTATAATTTACATGATGTACTAGTGCTTGGTCTGCCATGGTTACAGACTCATAATCCAGTCCTGGATTGGAAAACAATGTCTGTGTTAAGCTGGGGATGTCAGGGGGTTCATGATGATGCACCTCTGATTTCAATCGCTTCATCTACTCCTTCTGAGGTCCCTGCGTTTTTGTCTGACTATCGGGATGTTTTTGAGGAGCCTAAGCTCAATTCGCTCCCTCCTCATAGGGATTGTGACTGTGCTATAGAATTAATTCCTGGCAGTAAGTTCCCTAAGGGTCGTTTATTTAATCTGTCAGTGCCAGAGCATACTGCTATGCGGAATTATATTAAGGAGTCCTTGGAAAAGGGACATATTCGTCCATCTTCGTCCCCTCTGGGAGCAGGTTTTTTTTTCGTGGCTAAAAAAGATGGTTCCCTGAGGCCTTGTATAGATTATCGCCTTCTGAATAAGATTACAGTCAAATATCAGTATCCATTGCCATTATTGACTGATTTGTTTGCTCACATTAAGGGGGCTAGGTGGTTCACTAAGATAGATCTTCGCGGTGCGTATAATCTTGTGCGGATAAAGCAGGGTGATGAGTGGAAAACCGCATTTAATACGCCTGAGGGCCATTTTGAGTATTTGGTAATGCCTTTTGGACTTTCTAATGCTCCTTCAGTCTTTCAGTCCTTTATGCACAATATTTTCCGTGAATATCTGGATAAGTTTATGATTGTGTATTTGGATGATATTTTGGTGTTTTCTGATGACTGGGAGTCTCATGTTCTACAGGTCAGGAAGGTGTTTCAAGTCCTGCGGGCCAATTCTCTGTTTGTGAAGGGCTCGAAATGTCTCTTCGGAGTCCAGAAGATTTCTTTTTTGGGGTACATTTTTTCTCCTTCTACTATTGAGATAGATCCCGTCAAGGTTCAGGCGATTTGTGACTGGACACAACCTACATCTGTTAAGAGTCTTCATAAGTTCTTGGGTTTTGCTAATTTTTATCGTCGGTTCATTACTAATTTTTCCAGTGTTGTTAAACCTTTGACTGATTTGACTAAAAAGGGTGCTGATGTTGCTAATTGGTCTCCTACGGCTGTGGAGGCCTTTCAGGAACTTAAGCGCCGGTTTTCTTCTGCTCCTGTGTTATGTCAACCAGATGTTTCACTTCCTTTTCAGGTTGAGGTTGATGCTTCCGAGATTGGAGCGGGGGCGGTTTTGTCACAGAGAAGTTCCAATGGCTCGGTGATGAAGCCATGTGCGTTCTTTTCTAGAAAATTCTCGCCCGCCGAGCGCAATTATGATGTGGGTAATCGGGAGCTTTTGGCCATGAAGTGGGCATTTGAGGAGTGGCGTCATTGGCTTGAGGGTGCTATACATCGTGTGGTGGTCTTGACTGATCACAAAAATCTGATTTACCTTGAGTCTGCCAGGCGTCTGAATCCTAGACAGGCTTGTTGGTCGTTGTTTTTTTCTCGTTTCAATTTTGTGGTTTCATACCTGCCAGGTTCAAAGAATGTGAAGGCAGATGCTCTTTCCAGGAGTTTTGTGCCTGACTCTCCTGGAGACTCTGGGCCTACTGGTATCCTTAGGGATGGGGTAATATTGTCCGCCGTCTCCCCAGACTTGCGATGTGCATTGCAGGAGTTTCAGGCGGATAAACCTGATCGTTGCCCACCAGAAAGACTGTTTGTTCCGGATGATTGGACCAGTAGTCATCTCCGAGGTCCATTCTTCTGTGTTGGCTGGTCATCCTGGAATATTTGGTACTAGAGACTTGGTGGCCAGGTCTTTTTGGTGGCCTTCCTTGTCAAGGGATGTGCGCACCTTTGTGCAGTCTTGTGAAGTGTGTGCTCGGGCTAAGCCTTGCTGTTCTCGGGCCAGTGGGTTGTTGTTATCCTTGCCTATCCCGAAGAGGCCTTGGACGCACATTTCCATGGATTTTATTTCAGATCTCCCTGTCTCACAGAAAATGTCCGTTATCTGGGTTGTGTGTGACCGCTTTTCTAAGATGGTTCATTTGGTACCCTTGCCTAAGTTGCCTTCCTCCTCTGAGTTGGTCCTTTTATTTTTTCAGAACGTGGTTCGTTTGCATGGGATTCCGGAGAATATCGTTTCTGACAGGGGATCCCAGTTTGTGTCTAGATTTTGGCGGACGTTTTGTGCTAAGATGGGCATTAATTTGTCTTTCTCGTCTGCATTCCATCCTCAGACGAATGGCCAGACGGAGCGAACTAATCAGACCTTGGAAACTTATTTAAGGTGTTTTGTTTCTGCTGATCAAGATGACTGGGTTGCCCTTTTGCCTCTGGCCGAATTTGCCCTTAATAATCGGGCTAGTTCTGCTACTTTGGTTTCTCCTTTCTTTTGTAATTCGGGGTTTCATCCTCGTTTTTCCTCTGGTCAGGTGGAGCCTTCGGATTGTCCTGGAGTGGACGTGGTGGTGGACAGGCTACATCAGATTTGGAATCAGGTGGTGGACAATTTGAAGTTGTCTCAGGAGAAGGCTCAGCAGTTTGCTAATCGCCGTCGCCGCGTGGGTCCCCGACTTCGTGTTGGGGACTTGGTGTGGTTGTCTTCTCGTTTTGTCCCTATGAAGGTTTCTTCTCCCAAGTTCAAGCCTCGGTTCATCGGTCCTTATAAAGATCTTGGAGATTCTTAACCCTGTATCTTTTCGTTTGGATCTCCCAGCATCGTTTGCTATTCATAATGTGTTCCATCGGTCGTTATTGCGGAGGTATGAGGTGCCCGTTGTTCCTTCGGTTGAGCCTCCTGCTCCGGTGCTGGTGGAGGGAGAATTGGAGTATGTTGTTGAGAAGATCTTGGATTCTCGTGTTTCCAGACATAAACTCCAGTATTTGGTTAAGTGGAAGGGTTATGGTCAGGAGGATAATTCCTGGGTGGTCGCCTCTGATGTTCATGCGACTGATTTGGTCCGCGCCTTCCATAGAGCTCATCCTGATCGCCCTGGGGGTTCTCGTGAGGGTTCGGTGTCCGCTCCTCAAGGGGGGGGTACTGTTGTGGATTCTGTTTTTGGGCTCCCTCTGGTGGTTACAACTGGTACTGGGTGACTTTGGTGGGTTGCGGTCTCTGGTTTCCACCTGTCCATCTGAGGCTGGGTGTTTCCTATTTAACCTGGCTTTCCTGTCATTCCCTTGCCGGCTATCAATGTATCAGTGTGTCTCTGTTACCTGCTCCTAGGCCTTCAAGTCAAGCTAAGTCTGGATTTCCCTGTTTCATTATTGCTTTCATGTTTTTTAGTCCAGCTTGCAGATATGTAATTCTCTGCTGCTGGTTGCTCTAGTGGGCTGAAATTACCAGTCATGTACCATGAGTTGGCACATGAGTTCAAGTAATTTCAGGATGGTATTTTGAAGGGTTTTTAAGCTGACCGCGCAGTTCACCTTTTGTATCCTCTGCTATCTAGCTTAAGCGGGCCTCATTTTGCTGAATCTATTTTCATAACTACGTTTGTGCCTTCCTCTCATTTCACCGTCATTATATGTGGGGGGCTGCTATTTCTGTGGGAATATTTCTCTGGAGGCAAGATAGGTCTGTTATTCTTCTGATAGGGGAAGCTAGATCTCCGGCTGGCGCGAGACGTCTAGGGGCCCCCCAGGAACGTTCCCCGGCTACTGTTAGTTGAGTGTTGAGGTTCAGGATCGCGGTCAGCTCAGGTTCCATCACCCTAGAGCTCGTCCTGTTTTTGCCCGTGTTATGTTGCTAAATTCCCTGCCATTGGGACCATGACAGACGTCATCTGATGAAGATGGGAGGCGCCGGACCCGGACCAGCAGCGGGACCGCCCCTGGGTGAGTATAATCTAATGTCCTTTTCTCATCTTTTAGGATACATAGGGGCTTATTTACAGCATTCCAGAATGCTGCAGATAAGCCCCTGATGCCTGTGGGCTTACCTCACCCACGATTTTGGGGGTGACAGATTCCCTTTAATAAGTTATTAGATCTAAAATGTATAATTATTTGAATAAACATTCCCCAACTTCACTTTCTTCATGCTGGTGAGCTCCTACCCAGGCTCTTAAAAATCTGAGTTTTTAGAGATTTCAAATGAATCCCCTTGTCCAACATTGTACCAAACTGCATCAAAAGAATAAATAAAAATGCATAAGTGACAGGAGTGTCAAAAGTAGAGATGGTTATGGATAAAATTTTAAATCCATTTACCAAAACGGCTCTTACCAGTGCTGGAACACAAGACACTTTCTTTTTGTCTCCATTATTCAAAGAAACACAAAAAATTTTTCCAAGTAACTGATCTCCAGTTTTGTCATCTTCCTCATCTTCATCACTAGATGATGTGGACGAGTCTTCCTCTGGTCTACAATATATAAAAAATATACGGTAATTGTTTGCATGTAAATTAGATCTCTTACATCTCCGTACTAGGGTATACCAAGCACAAGGCATGTTGCATATCTGGTCTTAAAGGGGGTTCCGAAACTAACACTGATTTTAATCCTAAAGGTCTGTGTTTAATGTTATAATCTAATCTCTTTTCTAATATATTTTCATTAAAAAAATCTCTATTTTTCCCTCACAACTCTATCTGCTTTTCTTTTTCACCTAGCTCCTTTCTGATGACTCTTCGTTTGAGAGCGCCCAGTGCATGAGATGTCATCAGGGGGCAGAGGCTGCAGTCACTGACGTCCATTTAAGGGGTTGCACTAGTCCCTGCTCTACTGACGTACGCTCAGTAGAGCTCCCTTGTCATAGTGCATGTTCTTTGAATGCCAAGTGACAGCACACTCCCTTGCTGCCTCTGAGAAGCAACGAGCCAGCAAGAGAGAGCATTGACAGTACGCAATGCAAAGAGAAAAACCGGCGAGCAGTGGCCAGCCTGCCCCCCTCAAGTGAAGTCATATTGTGAGAGAACGATAGGGACTTTTTAATTAAAGTACAATAGAAAAGAGACTAAATTATTACATTAGACATTTAAAGGTTAAAACTATATATTAGTTTCGGACCACCCTTTAAAATCCACTGACTCAGTGCTATAGAAAAATAGTTATGGCTTCTGTTAGCCTTAGTTCTTCTTGAGGATTTTTTAACTTATTTTGGCTTGTAAAATGCTATAGATTTTGTGCATTTCTTTACAATTGTTTTTTTGGGTTGCATATTTTATGCAATTTTAGATATCCTATGGAAAAAAATGAATGAAATACTTTTTATTTTATTTACACTACAGTTCAAAAGTTTGGGGTCACTTAGAAATTTCCTTATTTTTGAAAGAAAAGCACAGTTTTTTTCCAATAAAGCTAACGTTAAATGATTCAGAAATACTCTATACATTGTTAATGTGGTAAATGACTATTCTAGCTTCAAACGTCTGGTTTGTAGTGCAATATCTTCATAGGTGTATAGAAGCACATTTCCCACAATCATCACTCCAGTGTTCTTATGGTACTTTGTGTTTGCTAACTGTGTAAGAAGGCTAATGGATGGATACAATACCCTTGAAAACCCTTGTGCAAGTATGTTAGCACAGCTGAAAACAGTTTGGCTGATTACAGAACCTATAAACCTAACCTTGCTTTGAGCTAGTTGAGAATCTGGAGCTTTACATTTGTTGGTTCCATTAAACTCTCAAAATGGCTGAGAGACTTTCTTCAGCAAACGGAGCATATACTTGCATTGGAGAAAAGTATCTACACCAAAAGGAATAAGCTGGACATCTTCCACAAGCTGTGGCAACCGTGGATGGACTTGAATTAGGATGATAAATGAGACTATAGGGAGCCTAGTATTCAATGGAAATATAATGGATGTTTATTCAAATGTTTGTATTATGATGGGAATTGGGGTGGCTCTGGCTGAGGTCTCTGGGGGTTGGGCGGGATGGGGGGGCTCTGGGTTGGGGGTAAAAAGTTATCTATAAATGTTTAATGTAACATGGTCATGAGAAATATTCTGATTGTTTATTCTTTGCGGATAATAAAAATCTATCTGATAAAAAAAAAAAAACTCTCAAAATGGCCAGAAAAAAAGAACTTTCATGTGAGACTCAACAGTCTATTCTTGTTCTTAGAAATGAAGGCTATTCCATGCGAGAAATTGAAAAGAAACTGAAGATTTCCTACAGCGGTGTGTAATACTCCCTTCAGAGGAGAGAACAAACAGGCTCTAACTAGAGTAGAAAGAGAAGTGGGAGGCCCCCCTGCAACAACTAAGCAACAAGACAAGTACATTAGGGTCTGTAGTTTAAGAAATCGATGCCTCACAGGTCCCCAACTGGCAGATTCATTAAATAGTACACACAAAACGCCAGTGTCAACGTCTACAGTGAAGAGGCGACTCCGGGATGCTGGCCTTCAGGGCAGATTGGCAAAGAAAAAGACATGTCTGAGACTGGCTAATAAAAGGAAACGAGTACTATGGGCAAAAGAACACAGACATTGGACAGAGGAAGATTGGCAAAAAGTGTTATGGACAGACGAATTCAACTTTGAGGTGTTTGGATCACACAGAAGAACCTTTGTGAGACGCAGAACTGAAAAGATGCAGGAAGAGTGCCTGACGCCATCTGTCAAGCATGGTGGAGGTAATGTGATGGTCTGGGGTTGCTTTGTTGCTGGTAAAGTGGGAGATTTGTACAAGGTAAAAGGGATATTGAATAAGGAAGGCTATCGCTACATTTTGCAACGCCATGCCATACCCTGTGGACAGCGCTTGATTGGAGCCAATATCATCCTACAACAGGACAATGACCCAAAGCACACCTCCAAATTATGCAAGAACTATTTAGGGAAGAAGCAGGCAGCTGGTCTTCTATCTGTAATGGAGCGGCCAGCGTAGTCACCAGATCTCAACCCCATTGAGCTTTTGTGGGAGCAGCTTGACCGTATGGTACGCAAAAAGTGCCCATCAAGCCAAACCAACTTGTGGGAGGGGCTTCTGGAAGCATGGGGTGACATTTCTCCAGATTACCTCAGCAGATTAGCTGCTAGAATGCCAAAGGTCTGCAATGCTGTAATTGCTGCAAAGGGAGCATTCTTTGCCAAAAGCAAAGTTTGAAGGAGAAAATTATTATTTCAAATAAAAATCTTTAAAATTCCTTAGGAGCCCATGTAATCAACCCCATCCAAATAACAGAATAACAAATTTTGAATATCCACCGGATACCCAGACAAATACAGAAGCAATAACAAAAACTGATAAAATATACGTAGGGAATTGACAGCGGGGTTTGTGCTTAGATAACTCACCCTCCAATAACCCTGGTCAAATGTCCTAACCTTGCCGCGGAGGTTGGCACCCTAAATTGGTACGCAAAGTGGCGCCCCCGCTCAACGTCGGCTAAGGCTTCTTTCACACTTCAGTTGTTTGGCGTCAGTCTGCTCCGACATAGTGACTGTGCTAAAATCTCATGTTTGTTCATAAAATTCATAAGCCATTATGCTATTCCTATTTCCTAGATTTCAAACTTTCTTATTTTAGCACAGATGTGTGCAGCCATTATCTATTATTATATATGTATTTTTTTTGGCTTTGCACCATCACTTATAACCATTATATGTACTGTTCAGTCAGTTTACCCATTGTTATTATAGTGACGGATCCGTCACAATTGTTGAGAAAACGGTTCTAACGGATCCGTTTTTTTGACGGATCCGTTACTTGGGGGTTGTCTGGGAAAAGTATCTACTTTTTGGAGCATGCTCAATTGAAAAAGCGGATTGGGGCGACGGATCCGCCAAAAGACGGTCACGACGGATCCGTCGCCCATTCTATGGAATGGCGGACGCGACTGATCCGTCGCGAACCGCCATTTCGGCACAGACAAAAAACGTTATAATGTCCGTCAATGTCTGGGTGACGTCCGCCAAATCTCGACGGATCCGTCGCATGGCGGATGGAACGGATGACCATCCGCCACAATCCGTTGCTAATGCATGTCTATGGGAAAATAGCGGATCCGCAAAAAAATGGCGGATCCGCTATTTGACGAAAATGGCAGTTTCAAACTGACGCCAAAAGACTGAAGTGTGAAAGAGGCCTAAGGCTTCTTTACACTTCAGTTGTTTGGCGTCAGTCTGCTCCGACATAGTGACGGATCGACGGATCCATCACAATTGTTGAGAAAACGGTTCTAACGGATCCGTTTTTTTGATGGATCCGTTACTTGGGGGTTGTCTGGGAAAAGTATCTACTTTTTGGAGCATGCTCAATTGAAAAAGCGGATTGGAGCGACGGATCCGCCAAATTACGGTCGCGACGGATCCGTCGCCCATAGGCGGCCATTCTATGGAATGGCGGACGCGACGGATCCGTCTCGAACCGCCATTTCAGCGCAGACAAAAAACGTTATAATGTCCGTCAATGTCTAGATGACGCCCGCCAAATCTCGACGGATCCGTCGCATGGCGGATGGAACGGACGACCATCCGCTACAATCTGTCGCTTATCAAGTCTATGGGAAAATAGCGGATCCGCCCCCAAAAAATGGCGGATCCGCTATTTGACGAAAATGGCGGTTTCAAACTGACGCCAAAAGACTGAAGTGTGAAAGAGGCCTAACCCTCACTTCCCCTCAACTCTAACCCTTCCAGCTCTCCATTACCCAATGTACTGTACAGTAGAATGGGGATGGTAAGAGGGGGTAAGGGGGGGAGGTGAAGACGGCTCAAACTTATCAGTAATTGTAGTACTATGAAGAGCCTCAGCCTTACAAAAATGTATTTGGTGTATAAGAATATCATAAAGGTGCTATAGTGTATAAATCATGGGTACCTACCCAACCAATGATATCATTGAGTAAACAGCGTTTAATGACATTCATATATTTAAGCCTTAGTCACATGCCTGGTACATCTCCACATGCACATACTGGTACGACAAGACATTATCAGAGATAAATGGGTCACCACAACCCCATGCAGTGATTAACCTCAACAAGTTCTGATTGTTTTAAAATAAAGGAACAGAAACAAATCACTTGTTGCCAGAACATACAACAATATTAATGCCATTAAATGTTAATGCCCCCCTCCCAAAAAAAAAGGAGGTTTCCCATGGAAAAAACACTTATTGACGTACGCCCAGCTTAGCACCATAGTCAAGAAGTACCGTATCTTATCTGGGATCCGAGGACGAAAGTGCCTCAACGTGTTTCCCTTCCATGATGTAAGTTCATCAGGAGGCAAATGGTATATTCAGTGTCAATAGATAGATGACATCAGGTAGGTCAACCGCCACTTCACTCATTGACTATGGGACTCCCAGAAACAGACGAGAATTGTACTCGCCTTTCTTACACTTATTATGTGGGGGGATGCATGCCAGGGGTGATGGCTGTACATGTCCTGCACTTATTATGTGTTATGTGGGGGGATCCATGCCCTGTGATGGCTGTACATGTCCTGCACTTATGTGGGGGCATCCATGCCCTGTGATGACTGTACATGCCCTGCACTTATGTGGGGGGATACATGCCAGGTGATGGCTATACATGTCCTGCACTTATGTGGGGGGATTCATGCCAGGTGATGGCTATACATTTCCTGCAATTATTTGGGGGGATCCATGCCAGGTGATGGCTGTACATGTCCTGCACATATGTGGGGGGATCCATGCCAGGTGATGGCTATACATGTCCTGCACTTATGTTGGGGGATCCATGCCTGGTGATGGCTATACATGTCCTGCACTTATGTTGGGGGATCCATGCCTGGTGATGGCTGTACATGTCCTGCACTTATGGGGGGGGATCCATGCCAGGTGATGGCTGTACATGTCCTGTGTAATGTGCGGGGCCCATACCCTGTGATGACTGTACATGTCCTGTGTAATGTGGGGGCCCATGCCCTGTGATGGCTGTACATGTACTGTGTAATGTGGGGGGCCCATACCCTGTGATGGCTGTACATGTCCTGTGTAATGTGGGGGCCCATGCCCTGTGATGGCTGTACATGTCCTGTGTAATGTGGGGGCCCATGCCCTGTGATGGCTGTACATGTCCTGTGTAATGTGGGGGGCCCATGCCATGTGATGGCTGTACATGTCCTGTGTAATGTGGGGTGCCATGCCATGTGATGGCTGTACATGTCCTATGTAATGTGGGGGCCCATGCCCTGTGATGGCTGTACATGTACTGTGTAATGTGGGGGGCCCATACCCTGTGATGGCTGTACAAGTCCTGTGTAATGTGGGGGCCCATGCCCTGTGATGGCTGTACATGTCCTGTGTAATGTGGGGGCCCATGCCCTGTGATGGCTGTACATGTCCTGTGTAATGTGGGGGGCCCATGCCATGTGATGGCTGTACATGACCTGTGTAATGTGGAGCGCCATGCCATGTGATGGCTGTACATGTCCTATGTAATGTGGGGGCCCATGCCCTGTGATGGCTGTACATGTCCTGTGTAATGTGGGGGCCCATGCCCTGTGATGGCTGTACATGTGCTGTGTAATGTGGGGGCCCATGCCCTGTGATGGCTGTACATGTCCTGTGTAATGTGGGGGGCCCATGCCCTGTGATGGCTGTACATGTCCTGTGTAATGTGGGGGGCCCATGCCCTGTGATGGCTGTACACGTCCTGTGTAATGCGGGGGGCCCATGCCCTGTGATGGCTGTACATGTCCTGTGTAATGTCGGGGTCCCATACCCTGTGATGGCTGTACATTTCCTGTGTAATGTGGGGGCGCCATGCCCTGTGATGGCTGTACATGTCCTGTGTAATGTGCAGGGCTGTGGAGTCGGAGTCGTGGAGTCGGAGTTAGTTTTGGTTAGAGTCGGTAGAAATGTACTGACTCAGACTCCATCTTTAAAAAAAATGTATTAATATTTCATAATTGAACTTTCATATGAATTTTATAAATGTTACTCAAATATATATGTTCTATCAAACTATGAACAACAGTGATAAGCAGTTCCGCTGGAGATAGAGACATTTCTTACTTCTTGTGTGTCACTGTTCTCCACTGCCCTTATCTAATCTTATACTTGGTTAACCTCATGGTGCCCCAACCCCCCTACTTACAATGTATGAAACTGAAAGTGAAAATGTGTTGCAAATTCTTAGTAGTAAAGCTCCTCCTCTAGACTAGATGTTTACTAGGTGTGCGTCTTCCAAGCATCTCACAGCTGCTACTCAGAAGAGGAAGACTGTAAGAAGCATTATCCTTTCAACAAACTTTGCATAAGTTAACTGTGAGTACATGAGGAATAACAGTATTACTGACCACTATATCAGTTGTACGACCTGGCAATAATTTTGTACAATTGTTTTTAGGAAAAACAATTGTCATTTGGATTGTGAATGCAGAATTAAAAACCTGAGAATGTAAAAGAAGCGCTCATTAAATCAGCTGTATTTGAACATTTCACCATCACTCAAGATAGAAAACATTATGTCTGTCAGTGTATGACAAATGATCCAGACGAAAACAAATGCTGTGAAGCCAAGATCAGTGCATATTCAGGCAAAGATAAAAATGCTCCTACCAGAGCTTCTAATCTAAAGAGACATTTACAGCGCTTTCATCCAGAAGTACTGAAAGCAGTGGATGAGAAAGACTGCATCCAAACCAATGAACCAGTGCCCAGCTCTTCCAGCCAAACAAAGGAGCAGAGAACTTTGCAGCCATCAGTTGCAAGATATTTTGTCAGTGACAAAGTTACTGTGACAATGACAGTAGATACATTTAAAAAACATCATAGAGCTTGTTGTAAAGGATAGTGTGCCTATTTCATTATTTTCACGACCAGCTTTTATGTGTCTGAATGGGGAAATGGCCCGCAAGCTTGGTGTTTCTCTGGAGAGAGTATTAGAAAATTAGTAATTGAAGAAGCTTTTAAACAAAAGGAAGAACTTAAAAAAACTCTCAAGGGATGCTTTCTGTTTCTTAAAATGGATGCCTGCACACATCACAGAGTGAACTATTTTGCCATCAATGTCCGATTTGTTTGTGACAAAAATGAAATAGTTACCTTACCAAGACATTGGCAGTAAAAGACACCAAAGCTCATCACACCAGTGAGTTTCTCCAGGTCTTGGTGGAAAAGGTTCTGCAAGACTAGGAACTTAAAAAAGAGCAAGTTCTTTCTGTCGTAACTGACAATGCTTCAATTATGATAAGTACTATTAAGCTAATGAATGAGAGTAATGATGGTGACCAGCAGCTAGAAGAACATTCTGGGTCCACAGACACAGAAATGTTTGAAATAGAGGAACACAGTATTGTAACTGAGGAGCAAACTGAAGTTGCTTCAGATGAACAGCAACATGATAGTTTAGATGATCTTGTTGAAACTGTGTCAATACGTTCTTTCATTCATCACATGCGCTGTGTTGTGCATACGCTACAGCTGGCTATAAGAGACAGTCTGCAAGAAGGACATGCTGCTGCACTAATTGGCAAGGTGAGAAAATTGGCTACTGTTGCCAGAACCCCTAAAGTTGACTCAATTTTGAAGAGACGTGCTGGAAAAGGGGCAATTATTGATCAAGCCACACGATGGGGCAGTACTTACTTAATGATTCAGCGCTTGGTTGAACTGAAAACCTTTCTTGTAGACATGGCTAACCGTCAACTGACGCTAAATGAAAGTCAGTGTAATCAGGTGACTGAGCTGGAAAAATTGCTAGAGCACCCATTTACAGTGACTAAAAAATTACAAGCAGAGGACGTAACTCCAGGTATTTTCTTAAAGGAGTGGAAGAACCTGATGTTTCGCCTGTCCCAAAGAGGAGGGTTAATTGCAAGTGGCATTGCTACATCAATGAAACAGAGAGAGGAGCTACTATTACAAAATAACATTCTTTTGGCAGCTGTTTATGTAGACCCAATGCATCAGATTCTTCTAGATGATCAATAGCTAACTAAAGGAAAAGAAGCTCTGTTTGAAATAGCAGTAAGGTTGAAAGGGTTGCAGAACAGTCAGGAGGAACAAGAATTTGGTCATCCTGCCACATCTTCACCCTCATCAACTGATGAATTATTTAATTTCGAAAAATATTTGGATCACAAGGACCGTGCAAAGCGTTCCCGCATAGAAGAGTCATCCCCATCAAAGAACACAGCCAGTACATTTCAGCAGAATTTTTCATGTGCACTAAAAGAAATTGAGAAATTTGACCGTTCATCAAAAATAACAGTGCAACAAGCGATTCCTCTGTATCCTGACATTGTCATAGATGTTGCCCGAGTGGTTACTGCTTTGCCACCAGCCCAAGTTAGTGTAGAGAGGTTGTTCTCTGCTCTCAAAATAATTAGATCAGATTTGAGGGCATCCATGAAGGAGGATCTGACAGAGGCAATACTTTTTCTGAGGACAAATTTATAGATTTCGTCTTATTAACTGCATAACAGTGTTTATTGCATATTTACTTACAAGAGTTTAGAAAAGTTTATAAAAGTTATTTGCTATATTCTAATTGTATTCTAATAAATATAGTTTTTGCTCTAAGTGGTCTGATTACTTATATGATGGTGAGAAACTGAATAAGCACGATGTTAATATTTTACAACAGTAAATTTATTGTTACGAATTGGCCATTTATGAAGCAGTCGGAGCCGGAGTCGGAGCCGGAACCTGATAAAATCCAGGAGTCAGAGTTGCAACTGTGGCTTACCGACTCCACAGCCCTGGTAATGTGGGGGGCCCATACCCTGTGATGGCTGTACATGTCCTGTGTAATGTGGGGGGCCCATGCCCTGTGATGGCTGTACATGTCCTGTGTAATGTGGGGGGCCCATACCCTGTGATGGCTGTACATGTCCTGTGTAATGTGGGGGCCCTGCCATGTGATGACTGTACATGTCCTGTGTCATGTGGGGGCCCTGCCATGGGATGACTGTACATGTCCTGTGTAATGTGGGGGCCCTGCCATGTGATGACTGTACATGTCCTGTGTAATGTGGGGGGCCCATACCCTGTGATGGCTGTACATGTCCTGTGTAAGGTGGGGGCCCATGCCCTGTGATGACTGTACATGTCCTGTGTAATGTGGGGGGCCCATACCCTGTGATGGCTGTACATGTCCTGTGTAATGTGGGGGCCCATGCCCTGTGATGGCTGTACATGACCTGTGTAATGTGGGGGCCCTGCCATGGGATGACTGTACATGTCCTGTGTAATGTGGGGGCCCTGCCATGGGATGACTGTACATGTCCTGTGTAATGTGGGGGCCCTGCCATGGGATGACAGTACATGTCCTGTGTAATGTGGGGGCCCTGCCATGGGATGACTGTACATGTCCTGTGTAATGTGGGGGCCCTGCCATGGGATGACTGTACATGTCCTGTGTAATGTGGGGGCCCTGCCATGGGACGACTGTACATGTCCTGTGTAATGTGGGGGCCCTGCCATGGGATGACTGCACATGTCCTGTGTAATGTGGGGGCCCTGCCATGGGATGACTGTACATGTCCTGTGTAATGTGGCGGCCCTGCCATGTGATGACTGTACATGTCCTGTGTAATGTGGGGGGCCCATGCCCTGTGATGGTACATGTCCTGTGTAATGTGGGGGCCCTGCCATGGGATGACTGGACATGTCCTGTGTAATGTGGGGGCCCTGCCATGGGATGACTGTACATGTCCTGTGTAATGTGGGGGCCCTGCCATGGGATGACTGTACATGTCCTGTGTAATGTGGGGGCCCTGCCATGGGATGACTGTACATGTCCTGTGTAATGTGGGGGGCCCATGCCCTGTGATGGTACATGTCCTGTGTAATGTGGGGGCCCTGCCATGTGATGACTGTACATGTCCTGTGTAATGTGGGGGCCCTGCCATGGGATGACTGTACATGTCCTGTGTAATGTGGGGGCCCTGCCATGGGATGACTGTACATGTCCTGTGTAATGTGGGGGCCCTGCCATGGGGTGACTGTACATGTCCTGTGTAATGTGGGGGCCCTGCCATGGGATGACTGTACATGTCCTGTGTAATGTGGGGGCCCTGCCATGGGATGACAGTACATGTCCTGTGTAATGTGGGGGGCCCATGCCCTGTGATGGTACATGTCCTGTGTAATGTGGGGGCCCTGCCATGTGATGACTGTACATGTCCTGTGTAATGTGGGGGCCCTGCCATGGGATGACTGTACATGTCCTGTGTAATGTGGGGGCCCTGCCATGGGATGACTGTACATGTCCTGTGTAATGTGGGGGCCCTGCCATGGGATGACTGTACATGTCCTGTGTAATGTGGGGGCCCTGCCATGGGATGACAGTACATGTCCTGTGTAATGTGGGGGCCCTGCCATGGGATGACAGTACATGTCCTGTGTAATGTGGGGGCCCTGCCATGTGATGACTGTACATGTCCTGTGTAATGTGGGGGCCCTGCCATGGGATGACTGTACATGTCCTGTGTAATGTGGGGGCCCTGCCATGGGATGACTGTACATGTCCTGTGTAATGTGGGGGCCCTGCCATGTGATGACTGTACATGTCCTGTGTAATGTGGGGGCCCTGCCATGTGATGACTGTACATGTCCTGTGTAATGTGGGGGCCCTGCCATGGGATGACTGTACATGTCCTGTGTAATGTGGGGGCCCTGCCATGGGATGACTGTACATGTCCTGTGTAATGTGGGGGCCCTGCCATGGGATGACTGTACATGTCCTGTGTAATGTGGGGGCCCTGCCATGGGATGACTGTACATGTCCTGTGTAATGTGGGGGCCCTGCCATGGGATGACTGTACATGTCCTGTGTAATGTGGGGGCGCAGTTCCCGCCGCCATTACCTATCAGAATCGATCATGTACAGGGCCTCCCAGGACACGTCCATCACGCTGGGCCCGGCCACGTCCAGCTCGTTGTCAGTGTCGCTCTTGTAGTCGTCGTCGGTGTCGCTGTGGTTTATCCGGGAGAGCTTCTCCCCCAGCCTCTGCCAGCGCTGCTCCATCCTTGCGCTCCAGCCCTCCTCCGCCTCACTGTGCCGGTGCTCGTGGCCCTCGGCCTCCCAGGCCTCCTGCAGGTACCGCTCGCATCTCGCTTCCAGCTCCCTTCGCCTGGCGGCCTCCTCGTCACTCTCATATTCCTCCTCTGCTTGTGGCACTATCTCCATTTCGACCACTCCATCCATTCCGCCGTCTTCTTCCATCTCATAGAACAGCCCAACCACACACAGCAGGGCGTCCATGGCTGCTCCGGTGCTGCGCGGGGCCCTGAGCTTCCTCCTCTTCTGTCCCACCCTGCTCCCCGCTTATTGGCTGCCGTCTGTCGCTAGGCTCTGCGGCAGCTGCCACATTCCCGCGCTGCGCAGTGATCTCCCAGGAAGAGCTGAGGCGCGTCACGTGGTTAGGCAGTCGCTGCCGGGCGGCCTGGCTGCAGGGCGCAGTCCGTGGCTGGCTCCCGACAGCAGCGCCATCAGTGAGCAGGCGACAGCCGCCAATCCCCGGGCATCCTGGGGGCAGGATTGTGGCCCCAGCAGTCACACATGTGGCATCTGTTGTGTCTGCGGAAGGGGGCTCTCAGATAGTGGGGCACGGAGCTGGGGTGGAAGGTTCTTTCCACTAAACAGTCAGTCTCACACTACGGACATTTCTGTGGGCTCAGAAGAATAATTGATCCTTCATCATTGTGCCACTTAAGTGTGATTATCAGCAGCAAAAATAGGTCTGGGGACCAGCGCCCATGGACAACCATTGGTTAATACCTTCAGTGCCCTCTGTAGAATAGGGTATGCGCCCCTCCCCCAGCTGTGCCATGCCTACCATGCTGGCACCATGGCACGTAACAGTGCTGTGTCCCGGCAGCATTCAGGTTCCTGTCATGAACGCTCAGCCAGGTATGTTTTACTCTGAAAAGCTGCAGCATGTCAGAGAGGAGCATCCTTTACTCCCTGGACTGACAGGTCTCTGCCTACACGCGCCACTCCAGAGCAGCGGGCGGGGAGACATTGCGGGGCGCCCCCAAAATACCTAGACAGAAAAGAAATACCACAATAATGAATGAAAAATCAAAAAAGCTAAGAATATCAAATGCAATATATTACCCAGAGTATTCGGAGACCAAAAGAATAAAAGATATACCACTTTATTAATAATTATAAAAACATGATTCCACAGAAGAAAAAAACTTTAGTATGAAATATATTCATACAGGAAACATTATATGGGGCATAATATTCTATGGAGCATCTTATGAGGCCATCATTAACCTTTTATGCAGCATTATATGCGGCATATTTTGTATGGAGCATCTTATGGGCCCATCATGAACTGTATGGAGCATTATATGGGGCTCCTGATTCAATATGGATATTCAAAAACACTTAACCTACTGATGTGTCAATTAATTTTACTTTTATTGGTATCTATTTTTATTTTTGACATTTAGCGGTAGCTGCTGCATTTCCCACCCTAGGCTTATACTCGAGTCATTAAGTTTTCCCAGTTTTTTGTGGCAAAATTAGGGGCCTCGGCTTATACTCGGGTATATACGGTAACTATTTGGTGTGACCGCCCTTTGCCTTCAAAACGGCATCAAATAATAATTCTTCAAAATGCAGTGGTACACAGTTTTTGAAGGATAGTAGCAGGGAGGTTGTTCCAAATATATTTTAATAAATAACCACGTATCAATCCTGTCGCTATTGCACACATTTTTCTGGCTCTTCATGTAATCCCACACAGACTCAATGATTTTGAGATCAGGAATGTGGAGGCCATATCATCACTTCTAGGACTCCTTGTTCTTCTTTACACTGACGATAGTTCTAGTGACTTTGGCTGTATGTTGGGGTATGCTGTCCTGTGAAATAAATTTGCAGCCAATAAGGGTATGGCTCCACGGTCCGGAGGGGCAGCGGTATCGCCGCAGCGGCGAAGCCGCTCTGCGCTAAGCCCCGCCCCCTTTCTGGGACGCGATGATGCCGGATGTGTACAGTACACATCCGGGATCATCGCACCCCACGCCATAGGGCCCTGTGATATGCCTTGCGGGGACGCTGCGTCCCCGCAAGGTGTACGGACATGCTGCGATCTGAAAAGACGCGCAGCATGTCCGGAGTCGCAGGGCCGCCGCGTGCGGGTTTCCACGCATAGTGGAGACGGGATTTCATAAAATCCCCTCCACTATGCTGGAACATCTGGACGCTGCTTGTTTGACGCTGCAGCGTCAAACAAGCAGCGTTTACTTACCGTGGAAACATACCCTTAGATGCCTCCCTTATAGTATTGCATCTATATATATAATTGTCTAAGGGGTACTTCCGTCTTTCTGTCCGCAGCTTCCGTCACGGAAATCCCACGTCGCTGATTGGTCTCGCCAGCTGTCTGTCATGGCTGCCGTGACCAATCAGCGACGGGCATAGTCCGATTAGTCCCTCCCTACTCCCCGCAGTCAGTGCCCGGCGTCCGCTCCATACTCCCCTCCAGTCACCACTCACACAGGGTTAATGCCAGCGGTAACGGACCGCGCTATGCCGCGGGTAACGTTACCGCTGCTATTAACCCTGTGTGTCCCCAACTTTTTACTATTGATGCTGCCTATGCAGCGTCAGTAGTAAAAAAAATCTAATGTTAAAAATAATAAAAAAACAAAAAACCTGATATACTCACCCTCTGTAGTCCGACTATGCGCTCGCGGCTGCCGCCATCTTCCGTTACCAGAGATGCTTTGCGAAATTACCCAGAAGACTTAGCGGTCTCGCGAGACCGCTAAGTCATCTGGGTCATTTCGCAATGCATCCTGGGAACGGAAGATGACAGAAGCCGCGCGCATTGGGACAGCTTCGCTGGATCCCAGGGGATGAGTATATAACTATTTTTTGTTTTAATTATCTTTTTTTAACACGGATATGTGCCCACACTGCTATATACTACGTGGGCAGTGTTATATAGCACGTGGGCTGCGTTATATACAGCGTGCCTGCTATATACTACGTGGCCAGTGTTATATACTACGTGGGCAGTGTTATATAGCACGTGGGCTGCGTTATATACAGCGTGCCTGCTATATACTACGTGGCCAGTGTTATATACTACGTGGGCAGTGTTATATACCGCGTGGGCAGTGTTACATACCGCGTGGGCTGCGTTATATACCGCGTGGGCTGCATTATATACCGCGTGGGCTGCGTTATATACCGCGTGGGCTGCGTTATATACTACGTGGGCAGTGTTATATACCGCGTGGGCAGTGTTATATACCGCGTGGCTGCTATATACTACGTGGCCAGTGTTATATACTACGTGGGCACTATTATATACCGTGTGGGCAGTGTTATATACCACGTGGCTGCTATATACTACGTGGCCAGTGTTAGATACTATGTGGGCTGTGTTATGTACTGCGTGGCCTGTGCTATATATTACGTGGCCACTGTTATATACTGCATGGCCTGTGTTATATAGTACGTTGCCTGTGTTATATACTGCGTGGCTGCTATATACTGCGTGGGCTGTGTTATACACTATTTGGGCTGTGTTATATACTGCGTGGCCACTGTTATATATTGCGTGGCCTGTATTAACGCATCGGGTATTCTACAATATGTATGTATGTATATAGCAGCCACATATTATATAGCACAGGCCACGTAGTATTTGTCTGCAATATACTACATGGCTCCTGTATACTACGTGGCCTGTGCTATATACTATGAGGCTGCTATATACATACATACATACATATTCTAGAATACCCGATGCGTTAGAATCGGGCCACCATCTAGTAATGGATAATTATCTACTTGTATTTTTCGGCATTGAGGACACCAAGAAATGGGCAAAGTTGCAAACTCTAGACACATTGGTCAGCAAAGGAAAGTTGTGCAGCAGATGAAACACACATCATGCTTACTTCCCTTCAAAATCTAAAGATGTCCAGTAGTGCCACTAGCTTAGAAGTAAGTAACCAGTGGGACCCAGCTATACCCATTGATTCTTCAGAGAAGTCTGGCCAGAAGTGGTTTCCATGGAAGATTGTGGCCAAAAACCTTAAACATGGAAGCAAGGCAACGTGACTCAAGTACCGCATGTATAAAACCATGAAAACTGGGGTGCAAAGCAATGGCAGCAGGTGTAAATGGACTGATGAGTAAAATATTTTGCTATAACAGAAGCCGTAAGCTCTCTAAAGGTCTGAAGAACAGTACAATAATGAATGTCTGCAAAAGGTGAATCATAGGTGAGGTTCCTTGTACTGTATTCCAGCATATGGAATTGGTCATAATGTTGTTCTCAATGATGAGAAATACAGGCAAAGGCATGTATGAACCATGTACTACCATCAGGGAGGCATCCTGATTGCCTCCAAACTTTCCCAAGAATAAAGTTAATGTAATTAAAGAGAATGTCCAGCATTTTTTTGCTATGAGCCTATAAACTTACAGGGAGCTAATTGCTAACTAATAAGAATATTTTTTTTTCTATACCGCCAACATATTCCGCAGCACTTTACATTTTAGAGGGGACTTGTACATACAATAGACATTAAAGGGCCACTGTCACCCCCTCCAGCCGTTATAAACTAAAAGAGCCACCTTGTGCAGCAGTAATGCTGCAGTCTAACAAGGTGGCTCTTTTAGTTTTTGATTCAGTTATTCCCTCAATAAAGCGTTTTAAAATTTGCCCTAAATACCTGTCCTTAGACCTGGAGGCGGTCCGAAGCCTCCTCTGTGAATCTCCCAACGGCCGTCACTCTTCTCTTCTGGGGATGTGGTCGCCGCCCCCTTCGCGCTGTTTCTTCTTAAATCCGGCGCCTGCGCTGTGCGTGCCTGCCTGGGGCAGGCGCAGTCTTCATTGTCCGTCATAGGTCAGATGCAGGGTGCCTGACTGCGCCTGTGCCGGCAGTGCGGCCACCCTGTTGCTGAATCCCCGCCCCGCTCTGTGTTATTCATTATGCACAGTGCGGGGCTGGTATTCCTGGGCATGCGCACTGCGCTGTTCAGACGCTCCCCCAGCTCCCCCGCCTTCCAGCGTTGCCGGAATATACAGGTTTCCTTGCCAGCATTTGGAATGAAGCAGCCGCAAATAACGCTGGAAGGCGGGGGAGCTGGGGGAGCGTCTGAACAGCGCAGTGCGCATGCCCAGGAACCCCAGCCCCGCACTGTGCATAATGAATAACACAGTGCGGGGTGGGGATTCAGCAACAGGGTGGCCGCACTGCCCGCACAGGCGCAGTCAGGCACCCTGCATCTGACCTATGACGGACAATGAAGACTGCGCCTGTCCCAGGCAGGCACGCACAGCGCAGGCGCCGGACTTAAGAAAAACAGCGCGAAGGGGGCGGCGACCACATCCCCAGAAGAGAAGAGTGATGGCCGTTGGGAGATTCACAGAGGAGGCTTCGGACCTGCCTCCAGGTCTAAGGACAGGTATTTAGGGCAAATTTTAAAACGCTTTATTGAGGGAATAACTGAATCAAAAACTAAAAGAGCCACCTTGTTAGACTGCAGCATTACTGCTGCACAAGGTGGCTCTTTTAGTTTATAACGGCTGGAGGGGGTGACAGTGGCCCTTTAAGCATAACAATAAACACATAAACCAAACAGATATCAAGAGGAATGAGGGCCCTGCTCGCAAGCTTACAAGTACCTTCCTGTTGCACCCAGCGCCAACTCAGAGCGATTAGCTACTCCACGTCAACAGAGCCGCTGTTTCTGTTCCCGACTGCTTTGTCGACAGGACATGACTGTCGACGTCAAGCTGATTGACAGCCCGCTTCCTGTCTTTAAGCAGAGGGGAGCCAACTGTCAATTAGCATGACATCAGCAATTATGCCCCATCAACAGAGCGGAACAGAGGACACTGACGTCAGTGGAAGCTGCAGAATTAGGCTACTTTCACACTAGCGTTTTTTTGCATACGTCGCAATGCGTAGTTTTGGCGAAAAAACGCATCCTGCAAAGTCGTCTGCAGGATGCGTTTTTTCCCCATAGACTAACATTAGCGACGCATTGCAACGTATTGACACACGTCGCAACCGTCGTGCGACGGTTGCGTCGTGTTGTGGCGGACCGCCGGCAGCAAAAAACGTTACATGTAACTTTTTTTGTGCCGACGGTCCGCCATTTCCGACCGAGCATGTGCAGCCGGAACTCCGCCCCCACCTCCCCGCACCTCACAATGGGGCAGCGGATGCGTGGAAAAATAGCATCCGCTGCCCCCGTTGTGCGGCGCTTGCACAGTATACGTCGGGCCGACGCAGCGCGACAGCCCCGTACCGACGCTAGTGTGAAAGTAGTCTTACCTGCAGGAGCTGTACAATTATAAACATTTCATACATTTTTAAACTTCTAATATATAGATACAGTGTTGATCACTATTTTTTAAGCCTCCTGTAATTCTCCCCAGCATGCTGGATATCATCTTCTGGGCCAAATCCTGACTGATGACAACACAATCTTGTCTAATTAGTGTTTGGATATTTGGGAATTTTCCTTTCCATTCATTTGAATGGGTCTACATGTGTCATTGTCTCCGGTATGTGTGAAAACTGTCACCGCACATACTAGAGACACTGATCTGTGAAAGAGGCCTCAGATCTACAGATCTGGGAGCATTTGGGATGCAGCAACCATAACATGGTAAGTTTCAATGTAATAATCAATAAAACATTTCAAAGGGGAAATGCAAAAGTATGAAACTTTAGGAAAGCTGAGCTCCGCAGATTAAGGGAAAAGATTAGTCATGTAGACTGGGATTATGTAATGGTAACTCGGAATACCGACCATAAATGGGGCATGTTTACCGATATAGTACTAGAATCCTGTAGAAAACTTATACCCTTCAGTAATAAAATGTCCAGGAATACAAAAAAACCATGATGGATAAATAAGACAGTACAAAGATTAATAAGACAAAAACAAAGGGCATTCAAAATCCTGAAGGCTGAGAATACAGAAATATCATTTAGGAGTACAAAGATCAAAATAAGAAATGTAAAAAATAAATCAAACTAAGAATGTTGTCTACAGAGAAACAAATCGCCAGTGACATTAAAACAAAAACCCCAAAAATGTATAAATACATCCAGACTAAAAAGAAAAAAAGGATGGTATTGGCCCCTTAAAAGATGATAATAAGATAATTATAAAGGACAAAGAAAAGGCTGAGCTATTTAACAGGCACTTTTCATCCGTGTTCATCATTGATCTGTTTGTACCAGAGATCATTCTACAAGGCAAAAATCAAAGTTCACCACCAGATATACAGTCATGGCTGAATGTGTCGGCACCCTTGAACTATTTCTAACAGAAAATTATTGCAATTACACATGTGTTGTTATACACATGTTTTATTTCCTTGGAACAACACAAACAAACAAAAAAAAAAAAAGGGCAAATTGGGCATCATTTCACATAAAATTCCAAAAATGGGCTGGATAAAATTGTTGGCACCCTCAACTTCATATTTGCTTGCAAACCTTTTCGGATAAGTAATGGCAATCAATCACCTCCTATAAAAATCAACAAGCTTCTTACACCTCTCATGTGAATTTTTGGAACACTGTTCTTTTGCAAACTGCTCCAGGTCTCGACAAGCTGCTTCCGACAATGCCATATCCTTGTGTGGTTCTACCATTACTCCCCAGCAATATGCCCACTGTCTTGGGGTCATATTTGATTGAGAGCTTTCATTCACCCCCAACATCCGATCACTAGCTCGCTCTTGTTATCTGCACCTCAAAAACATTTCTAGAATTCGAACTTTTCTTACTTTCAACTCTGCAAAAACTCTGACTGTTTCTCTTATTCATTCTCGTCTGCAATATTGAAAAAAAAAGTTCAAATTACCCTCCTTTCACACCATTAAAAATAAAACAATAAAAAAAATCAAACATACACATTTGGTATCGCCACGTTCAGAATCGCCCCATCTATCAATAAAAAAAAAAAAAAAACCCGATCAGTAAACGGCGTAATGAGAAAAAATTCAAAATGCCAGAATTACGTTTTTTTGGTCGCCACAACATTGCAATAAAATGCAATAACAGGCGATCAAAAGATCGTATATACACCAAAATAGTATCAATGAAAACATCAGCTCGGTGCGCAAAAAATAGGCCCATACCCAGCTCCAAATCACGAAAAATGGACACACTACAAGTTTCGGAAAATGGTGCCATTTTTTTTTTTTCACCAAAGTTTTGATTTTTATTCACCACTTAAATAAAAAAGAACCTAGACATGTTTGGGGTCTATGAACTCGTAATGACCTGGAAAATCATAACGGAAGGTCAGTTTTAACATTTAGTGAACATGGTAAAATAAAAAAGTGTGGAATTGCACTTTTTTTTGCAATTTCACCGCACTTGGATTTTTTTTCTGTTTTCCAGTACACGATATGCTAAACAATTGTGTCGTTCAAAAGTACAACTTGTCCCGAAAAAAACAAGCCCTCACATGGCCATTTTGACAAAAAATAAAAAAGTTATGGCTCTGGGAAGAAGGGGAGCAAAAAACGAAAATGCAAAAACGAAAATATGGTTGTTAAGGGGTTAAGGGAGATTTGTTTACGCACCTCCAAACAGGGCAGTCATTTTCTATTAAAGGCCACTATACCTGTGAATCTAACAATGTCATGTATTTGATTAAGTGCCCATGTGGACTCCTATACATTGGGGAAACTACCCAAATGATAAAGGATAGAATCTTTAGCCATAAATATTCTATATGATGCATGAAAAAGTGGCTTCCTATTCCCGAGCATTTCCTTAGAGCTAAACATTCTGTCTCTCAACTGAGATTTCAGATCATTAAACAGATCCCCTTTGCTAGATGGGGTAGTAATCATATTAGATCTCTAAAAAAACGGTAGTCTTTTTGGATCCACACTTTAGGCTACTTTCACATTTGCTGTAATAATTATAGGGGATAACTCAGGAGACTCTTTGCGTGGAACAAGACAACTACAGGACACAGTTTTATAAGTGGTAAAGTCTATATTATCACACGGTGATTCAAACAGGTGCAGAGAGAAACTCAAGTCCACAACACTTGGTGCAAAATAATAAACGCAGCTTAGCAGTCTATAGGAAACTTCAGAGCAAAATGCAATCAAGCAAAAAGTCTATGAAGCACAGTTATTCTTGTGGATACTTGACACGAATAAATCCTTGTCTTAGTCCAGACACAAATAGATATGCTTATAGGCAGTTCAAATCATATCTTAGCTCAACCAGGGAGGCCTGGTTAATAGTCTCAGGTTAATGCAAAGCAGCAGCAGCTTACATGTCCAGCAAATGCAGGTGGAAGAAAACACGAGCAGCAGATGAAGGAGGATTACTGGAAACTTGTGTATACAGCAGGAACTCAGAGCAGAGTAGCAGGATCAACACACAGGTTCACAGGAGCAGGTGTATAGCCAGGGAGTAATCAGAGATCAGGAGCTGGATGCAAGGCAGAATACTCTAGCACAGACTGAAGGCTGGGGTGGAGTTTTATAGCAGGAAGACACAGTGCACATGAGACCAAAGACGCCATCTTGGAAAACGGCAGTAATGCACAAAAGGTAAACAATGTTCAGAGTCCTGACATTTGCGTTAGAATCCGCAGCGTATGATCCGCAACCGCAAACGCATGCAAACGTCTGATAACGCAGCGTTTTTTATCCGCATCAGCTTACGCATGATGGTAAAAAAACGCAGCGTTTGCATGCGTTTTTACATGTCTTTGCGCTTTTTATTCGCATGCGTTTGATATTTCCAGGAGGGTGTGTCTTTAATGGGCATGCACAGTCCGAAGTACGCAAGCGCATCAAACGCATACGTACGCAAAGACATGTGTACACATACGTTCCCATAGATAGTAATGCGTTTTTTTGCCACATTCCTTGCGCTAACAACTGCATACGTTTCTAGGAGGCAAATTGACGCCTCTAAAATTACTACATGTTGCGTTTACCGGGCCAAACCGCAGATGACGAAACGACGCATGCGTCGTCAAACGCGGCAAAACGCAACCGATCACAGATTCATGCGTCCCTACGGTTAAATATAGGAAAACACAACGCATGCGGATAATTGCGGAAGAAACGCTGCGGACACAACCGCAAATGTGAAACCGGCCTAACAGACACTTTCTCCCAAAGGATTCAATAGAAAATATGATTTGTTAATCTCATTTTGCTCTGTGTACTGTTTTGTTTGTATAATTTTACTTATATATTTTCTTCTTTACCTAGAATCGCTGATGGTCTTGTTAATCCCCCAATTAGTATTTGTGAATAAGGCTCAGGAGGAGCCGAAACGTCAGGTTTGACAGTCATATTTTGTGTGAGAAATCACAATACCTTTTGTTCAATTACACAAGGTATTCACTGCATAATTCTTGGATTTACATAAATTATCTCAAGACGGTGCTGTTTTTCAATTTGTGGCTTACATTTTGCTTACCAGCACCTCTATTACAACACCAAGTGCTGCCCTTCACCTTTTATGTTACACAGGATAATAACGGACTTGTAAACATGTCATCCTGTAAATTGTCACTTTCAACATAAAGAAAATATAAGGTTCTTAACATATACTACGTGTAAATAGTCGTGGAGGCAATGCCAGTAGTAAAACAAGGGAATAAGTCTTCAATACAGATACATTGTATAAGAAACAGGGGCAAAACTCCAACAAAGTATTAGAAACCTAGGCGGCGACATGGTGCTTGTGTTCTATTGTTTGGAAACCGGAAATGAATCTGTACTAGGAGAAAAGACGACGAGGACACGTGCTAAATATATGGAACATCACTGCTAATTAGAACAGACTGGTTATGGTTAGCCTCTAGTGCGCTATTGGTTTAGCTACATGTTATTCGCATCAGATTTCCCTATCCCAGACACACATCCTGGCAAAGAAGGGCGAAACGCACGTTGGTGTAGCACCGACACATGGATACCAGCATCTGTTCATGTAAGCACTTTAAATGTTTTATTCTTTGGGCTATAAGGAAATTCATACTGGTTAACACAACCTTGCTTGTTACCTTTCTTCCACTGTTGCAGTAGCCTGTCACCCTGAACTGAATCAGCTTCTGCCACCGTGAACTGCAATTTTAGAGTACTGTACTGGCCTCCTTCCTTTGGGAAAATTAATGAGTGCACAGTACAGAGACCAGATTAGATGTTAAAGTGAATCTGTCAGCAGGATTTCACACCACAAACTAATTATACTTGCATATAGCTCTTTCAAAGACAAGTCCAACAATACCTTTACATGGCCAGTCCTTTCCTCCATTAGAGAGAAATCAGTGTTTGAGACATCTATGTGTAGATCTGACGACCATGTCACTCCACTCTGGCTTTTTTCAAAGCAAGTTTAAGAATGGAGGTTGCATTCGAATCGCATCTGGTATTACCCTACTTACCTATGTTCCCTCTCACCTCTACACTGTTGGAGGTTGTTTCTTCTATGCGTGCATTTTTTTCTGCCGTTATATTTTAATCATAAAAATAAAGCGCTTACAATTTTAATAAGCTCTTGGATTGTGGACTGGAAGCTGAATCAACTCTTTCTTTACCAATATGAATTCATACGCTGATTTCTCAGTAACAGTGGACCAAACTGGCCATGTAAAGTATTGCTGGACTTGTCTTTGAAAGAGCTTCATGTGCATATAGGTAGTCTGGGGTGTGAAATCCTGCTGACAGATTCCCTTTAAATGACGACTAATTCATGTTCTGCTCTAGTTAAGAACTGGCTGTTCGATGACTCCTGCATGTGGCTGACTTCTGTTGCTTGAGGTCTCATGGGGCTGATATAATGATTGATTTTCCCCTGAGATGAGCAGCTTCCTATCCATTTCTGGGCTAGGTGCTAATCTGATCAAGAATTATATGATTCCTATAAGCACTGTGTCACGCCAAGACAGGCGGAGTGAGGTTAGTAAATCCACTTGACCACAGAGGACGCTGTGGAAGCTGAACCCTAGGAACCACCAGGACAAGGATGTCAGATGAATTGCAACGCTTTATTTAGACTCTTAGACAGGAGAGCCTACAAGGGAGAACCCTCTGGACCAAAACACCAAATTCCCTCGAGGGAGCTCCGGCTAGCGAACCCCTATAACAGGGATGGACCTGGAACAACCAGGAAGGCTCAAGTGCAACAGCTTCAAGACCAGAGGATTAGACCCAACAGGAGCAGTAGAACTGAGAGGAGGTGAGTGAGCGATCCAGGGAGCCAGAGAAGATGGCCTGGAAAATCCAGAGGGTACCGTCAGAGTCCGCAGGCAGGTGGTAGGTAGACAGAACCCTGGCACTAGAGGAAAACACTGGATATTAGTATAAAGCGAGACAAGGCTGAAAAAGCAGGTGCTGGTCTGGAACCTGAGAACAGCAACATAGAACAAAGCACAAAGTTGCCCAGGCACCTCCCAAAGGAAGTGAGGACCTTAAGTATAGACAGGCCTCTCAGTGATTGGGGCAGAGAGCTCTGCTCAAAGAGGCACTTCTCAAATTTGGCATACAGATGATTCTCTCTCAACCATTGGAGCACCTGGCAGATGTTTCTTCTATGAGTAGGAAGGTCCAGAGAAAACACCAGGATATCATCCAGGTATACAACAACACAGACATGGAAAAGGTCACGGAAGACGTCATTGACGAACTCCTGAAATACCGCAGGCGCATTACTTAATCCAAAAGGCATTACCCGGTATTCATAGTGACCATCACGAGGGTTGAAGGCGGTCCCTGGAATGAATCCTAACGAGATTGTAGGCTCCTCGGAGGTCCAATTTGGTGAAGATCCTGGATCCAATAAGGCGAACGAAGAGCTCTGGAATAAGAGGCAGAGGATACTTATTCTTCACGGTGATAGCACTGACACCTCGATAGTCGATGCATGGATGCCAGGACCCGTCCTTTTTCACAAAGAAGAACCCCGCATCGGCTGGGGAAGAGAATTTCTGGATGAACCCCAGAGCTAGGTTTAATTTAATGTAGTCACACATAGCTTGGGTCTCAACAGGCGACAGAGGGTAAATCCAACCTGTTGGAGGAGTAGAACCTGGAATGAGATCAATGGGGCAGTCATATGACCTGTGTGGTGGTAGTCTCTGCCTCACTTGGTCGATCACATCTGCAAAGAGCCAGAAGGCTGAAGGTAACCCAGGCAGGGCTGAAGGAGGTCGCAGAGTGTGACCTGGTTGCACAAGTGTGAGAGTGATGACACGACTGACCCCAACAAAGGACGTCTCCTGTCCGCCAATCCAGGACCAGTTCGTGAGTACGAAGCCAAGGACAAGGACGTCAGATGAATTGCAAGGCTTTATTTAGACTCTTAGACAGGAGAGCCTAAAAGGGACAACCCTCTGGATTGAAACATCAAATTCCCTCGAGGGAGCTCCAGCGAGCGAACCCCTGTAACGGGGATTGACCCGGAACAACCAGGAAGGCTCAAGTGCAACAGCTCCAAGACCAGAGGATCAGACCCAAGAGGAACAGTAGAACTGAGAGGAAGTGAGTGAGCGATCCAGGGAGCCAGAAAAGATGGACCGGAAGATCCAGAGGGTACCAACAGAGTCCGCTGGTAGGTAGGCAGAACCCCAGCACTAGAGAAAAACACTGGATATTAGTATAAAGCGAGATAAGGCTGAACAAGCAGGCGCTGGTCTGGGACCTAAGAACAGCAACATAGAACAAAGCACAAAGTTGCCCAGGCACCTCCCAAAGGAAGTGAGGACATTAAGTATAGACAGGCCTCTCAGTGATTGGCTGAGAGGTGATTACAGGAAAAGGAAGCACAGGTCCTTTAAATCATTTGACAGCTGAGCACACGCCTCCTATGCTCCCTCCCCCGCCACCCGGAAGTGAGGAGGCAGAGGAGACACGTCAGAAAGACGCTGCAGCCCACGGGAACATCACGGGAGTACAGACAGAGTAAATAAGATTGCGGGAAACAGGAATGCCTGTGGTCAGATGGAGCCTGATCTCCCAATATCCAAGAGACGGATCCCGCCGACCGGGTCGTTACACACTGAATTTTTAACCACCGCAAAAGTCATAACAGCAACAAAAAAGTTTACTTCAGGCCCCAGCGTGTCTGTGCTGGAAGCTGAATCTGTTTTATAAAGGGTTCTCCAAGACTAATAAAATGGTTCTCCATCACTTAATTCAAATGGTAGCTGTAACAAGTTAAATTTTGGTCTCATCACTCCAAATTATCTTGTTCCAGAAGTTTTGAGGCGTATCTCTGCGCTGTTTTGCATATTGTAGGCGAGATACTTTGTGGCATTTGCGCAGTAATGGCTTTCTTCTGGCAACTCGACCATGCAGCCCATTTTTCTTTAAGTGCCTCCTTATTGTGCATCTTGAAACGGCCACACCACTAGTTTTCGGAGAGTCCTGTATTTCAGCTGATGTTATTTGTGTGTTTTTTCTTTGCATCCTGAACAATTTTCCTGGCAGTTGTGGACAACATTTTTGTTTGTCTACCTGATCGTAGTTTTGTTTTTACAGAGCCCCTGATTTTCCATTTTGTAATCACAGTTTAAAATGCTGCTGACTGGCATTATCAATTCTTTGGAATTTTTTTTGTATCCCTTTCCTGTTTTATACAGTTCAACTACCTTTTCCCGTAGATCCGTTGACAATTCTTTTGCTTTCCCATGAGTGACAATGCAGAAACGTCAGTGGCTGGATGAAAGATGCAAGAGTCTGTCTGGATCCCAGAAACTCACTCAGCTTTTATGCACACACACTGATTACAAGCAAACAGGTCACAAGTGAGGATGATACCTTTAGTAGCCATTCAAACCCATTTGTGTCAACTTCTGTGCATGTTATCAGGCCAAAATCACCAGGGAATGTGAACTTTTGATCAGGGTCATTTGGATTCTGCCGGGGTATGTAAACTTGAGCACAACTGTACCTGCGTTCAATAGAAGCCTCACAGTCATTTGCTTATTTTCTTTAATAGTCATTTTTTTTCTTATTTTGGATGACGTCTTGATTACTTTGAAACCGGATATTAATTTTCATGTGGTTATAATACTATAACTCCAGAAAATTAGTAACTGATTTTATAGTAATGAAAGTCATAATTACAACTTAGAATGAGTAAAAAATGTAAGGATCAGTGGTGTAATGCAAGCCGCCGAGGGTTCCTGTGCAGGTATTGCAGAGTACCATGCTATCCGATGTCTAATCATGGGGTTTACCCTTAGTTCGATAAAAAAAATCACCAGTAATTATTAGAAATTACATTAGCTCAATTTTTTCATGCAATGTAATAGTCTATAGAAAGCTGCAGGAGATCATGCATTCCCTTCTATTCTGGGCCACAGTACATCTGCACAGGTTGCACATATGATCAGAGCCATATATAAAGCACTCCCTGCCCTAACCACTAAGCATAAGGGTGCCCTTATTAAAGGCCCATTTTACCTAAGCAAAAATGCTGCGGGTATGTCAACTTTTGAGCACAACTGTAAATCCGCACGTGTTCACTGAACCATGCGGATTTACGCATTCAGTATGTTCTATTGATGAAATATCTGTTGCGGAAACTTGAGTCTCCGCAAGAGAAATTGACATGCTGCAGTCCTGAAAGACGCATGTCAGTCTCCGTGGATGATCCACAGGCGCACATGCACGCACAGTGGAGATGGGATTTCTAGAAATCCCATCCACTATGCTGTCGTAGTTGGCTGCTGTGGGTTTGACGCTGCATAAATACGCAGCATCAAAATCGCAGCAATTCATTATCGTGGGAACGTACCCGAACAATTCTAATTCCTAGAAAGTTGGATGCTGTTTAAAATGTAAAGAGAACATGAATTCAATGATTTGGGAATCGCTTACAGCCATATTTTCTCCAACACAACTTAGACTACATATCAGAATATGAAAGTTAGATCATTTTTAATTTCCTTGGAAAAAGTAACTCATTTAGGCTGGTTTCACATTTGCATCTGTGTGCGCAGCGTACGATCCGCATGCATCATGTGTACCTATCTTTAACATGGTGTACGCATGAACAAGTGTTTTTTATGCGTTCGCATGCTTTTGCGTACGCATGCGTTTTTTCACGATGTGCGGCGGGGCGTGGCGAACGCAACATGTTGCATTTTTCGAAGCGTCAAAAATCAGTCAAATATGCGCAGGCATATGATGAGTGCGTTAAAAAAACGCATTACTGTCTATGGGAAGGACATGCGTACGCATGCGTTCGATGCGCTTGCATACTTCGGACTGCGCATGTCCAGGAACTGTTTTGAGACATGCCCTCCTGGAAATATCGAACGCATGCGCATAAAAAGCGCAAACGCAAGCAAAAACACATGCAAACACTGTGGGTTTTTGCCGTCATGCGTTAGCTGATGTGGATAAAACATGCTGCATTAGCATGCATTTTTGCATGCGGTTGCGGATGATACACCTTTACACGTTTACACCTTTGGCCTGGGACAGCTCATAGAATCTCATGGCTTTCAGTATCACCTCTATGCTGATGACACACAGATCTACATCTCTGGACCAGATATCACCTCCCTACTAACCAGAATCCCTCAATGTCTGTCCACTATTTCATCCTTCTTCTCCGCTAGATTTCTGAAACTTAACATGGACAAAACAGAATTTATCATCTTTCCCCCATCTCACGCGACCACCCCAACGAACCTATCCATTACAGTACATGGCTGCCCACTCTCCTCAGTCCCACAAGCTCGCTGCCTCGGGGTAATCCTTGACGCTGATCACTCCTTCAAACAACATATCCAAGCCCTTTCCACTTCCTGCCAACTTCAACTCAAAAATATTTCATGAATCCGTACATTCCTCAACCAAGAATCTGCAAAAACCCTAGTCCATGCCCTCATCATCTCTCGCCTTGACTACTGCAACCTCCTGCTCTGTGGCCTCCCCTCTAACACTCTTGCACCCCTCCAATCTATTCTAAACTCTGCTGCCCAACTAATCCACCTGTCCCCCCGCTATTCCCCGGCCTCTACCCTCTGTCAATCCCTTCACTGGCTCCCCATTGCCCAGAGACTCCACTGCAAAACCCTAACCATGACGTACAAAACCATCCACAACCTGTCTCCTCCATACATCTGTGACCTCGTCTCCCGGTACTTACCTACACGCAACCTCCGATCCTCACAAGATCTCCTTCTCTACTCCCCTCTTATCTCCTCTTCCCACAATCGTATACAAGATTTCTCTCGCGTATCACCTCTACTCTGGAACCCTCTACCACAACACATCAGACTCTCGCCTACCATCGAAACCTTCAAAAAGAGCCTGAAGACCCACCTCTTCCGACAAGCCTACAACCTGCAGTAACCACCGATCGACCAAACCGCTGCATGACCAGCTCTATCCTCGCCTACTGTATTCTCACCCATCCCTTGTAGATTGTGAGCCTTTGCGGGCAGGGTCCTCTCTCCTCCTGTACCAGTTATGACTTGTATTGTTTAAGATTATTGTACTTGTTTTTATTATGTATACCCCTCCTCACATGTAAAGCGCCATGGAATAAATGGCGCTATAACAATAAATAATAATAATAATACACTGCGCACATAGACGCAAATGTGAAACTAGCCTTAGAAGTTGATGGTAGCCAGACATCCAAGAAAAGTTGGTCCAGGGCCATGTCTGCCATTCTGTAACATCACCTCTCCTTTTAACAAGTCTGTAATTGTCTGGGAAGTGAGGAGACCAATTGCTGGAGTTTTGAGAGAGGACTATTGTGTAATTCCTGTCAGATTTCAGACTCTAGCTGCTCATCAGTCTTTACCGGAGTTTTAATTTCGTAATGCGCCAAATGTTTTCTAATGGTGAAAGGTCTGGACTGCAGTCGGCCAGTTCATCACCTGAGCTCTTTGTTACGGAACCCCCCAGCACCCAGAATATGTTGTGTAGTTATATGTATGTATAATAGGTTCCATGTGAGATGCATGTCCCTAATGCATCAGCCCACAGGCTGCGATCCTGGGCAGAGGGGACAAGATATCCCCCTTCTGACCTCCCCCACCTTTGTAATTCCCACAGTAAATATCGGCAGGCTCCGGCCACTTGCGGCTATTGTAATGTATGTCTGGCCTGCCGCTTTTCAATTGGCCCGCCCTCTGTATCTGTGTGATATATTCTGTGTCTTGTGAGTAAAGTGTTGTCACACTGGAAATACGTGGAGAAGCAGTGATCTTTTATATACGTTCATGTAACCAAGCAATTCCAGCCAGCGTCCTTCATTCAGACTCCAGCCAAAGCAGAGTGGACCTCCTGAAACACGAGGTGGTACTGAAAGAGGTACTCCAGCATGGTAGACCCCGCTACACTGGTGGCAGACAGTGGGATGTGATACCCCGTCTACAGGAGGAAAGGAATGAATGGAAAACAACTACCAGAAGTTAAAGAGGACTACATTAAAAGATCTGGTGGAAGCCCGAGGGTTAATCGCCAGCAACAAAACAAAAGTGGATTTGATAGCAGCCATCATGGAACACGACAGTGCAGCGCCAGCCAATGTGAACGTGGAGGAGACTGAATTCCAGAGGGAGGTAAAGAACAGACTTGCGTTCTATGGCCCAAACCCTGCAGTAGAGATCATACGAGAGGTGATGGCTGATGTGCGTACTGATCTGAAGAAAAAGATGGCCGAGCGGACCAGGATAGAGCTAGCCAAGATGGAGTTGGCAGAGCGGACCAAAGTGGAGCTGGCCAAGATGGAGAGTCAGTGAGCAGGGGGAGCTCTGGCCTCCACCCAGGTACCTTCAACAGTAAGCCACTAAAAGATCCAGTATAATGCCTTCCGACAGTTGGGGGAGGCAGAGGAAGACATTGATGGCTTTCTGCAGGACTTTGAGCGGCAGTGTGCCCTTCATCAAGTGAAGCCAGAGGAACGGGTTCAGATTCTGGCCAGCAAGCTGACAGGCTGGGCAGCGGACGCCTATCGCACGGTACCTGATGAGGACTGTATGGACTATAAGAGGATCAAAGAAGTGATCTTGGCCCGGTATGCGCTGACACCAGAGGCAT
The DNA here is from genome assembly GCF_051348905.1 of Ranitomeya variabilis. Taxonomy (NCBI): domain Eukaryota; kingdom Metazoa; phylum Chordata; class Amphibia; order Anura; family Dendrobatidae; genus Ranitomeya; species Ranitomeya variabilis. The sequence goes on from NC_135233.1 coordinate 642,622,716, forward strand.
ACCGCCAAAAGTTCCGCGGACTTATAAAACGAGTAACCGATACCCACACTGAATGGGCCTGTAAATTACGGCGGTCACTGCTACAGTGGGTACAAGGGAGCCAAGCAACCACTAAGGAGGATGTCCTCCAGCTCTTCTTGTTAGAACGATTCTTTAATGGACTAACCCGGCCTACCACAGTCCCCCTGGGGCGCAATGCCACACCTGCCATCAGCTGGGCCACCTGCAAAGACAATGTCCCAACCGGACTCAGCATACCCAGTGGCCAAAGGCGGGAACAGCTACCTTCAGCCGGGCCGCTGTACACTGCTACCAAGGTGAAGCTGACCTGGCATTGGGGGCTACGACTAACCAGGGGGTGGAAGAGATGGAGGAAGTGCTGCATGAAGTAGACCCCGTGCAGGCAGCCCGAGCAGATAATCGACAACAGCATCGACAGGTCGTGTGGGTTAATGGGAAACATATGCAGGGACTAAGAGATTCCGGGGCAACTTTGACCCTTGTGAAGCCTCATCTCGTCCAGGAGCAAGAGAAGAAGGACCGGACAGTGGCAGTCAGTGTAGCAGGAGGAGCCATACATTGACTGCCCACTGCCAGGATTCACCTGAACTGGGAAGTCGGGGATGGCCTTGTTGAGGTCGGCTTGATGGAGGATTTGCCTGCAGACGTCTTGCTGGGAAATGACTTGGGGCCCATGTTGTCTGCCTTCTCGGTTGCCCCTCTGGCTGAGACATATCCTGTGACCACCCGGAGACAAGCTCGAGCTGCGGAGGCGGAATCACACTCAGAGGAGGCCCAGGTAAGACATCCCAGCCCTACACGTATTCCCATAGCCAGACACATTTCTTGGGCCACCCCAGCTGAATTTAAGAGGGAGTTACTTGAGGATCCTTCATTGGAGGGATATCGTGGGAAGGCACAGGAGGGGAGAGGGGTACTGGAAGGGTAACAGTTTGTATGGAAGCAGGGACTCCTCTACCGAATCACAGAGCAGCACCACACAGGGACGAGCCCCACTATAAAACGACAGCTGGTAGTTCCCAAGAAGTATAGGCAGGAGTTACTGCGAATCTCTCATGACATACCCTTGGCCGGGCACTTCGGCGTCAGTCGCACCAGGCATCGTCTGACACAAAACTTCTTTTGGCCGGGGGTAACCTATGATGTTCGTCAGTACTGCCAGACCTGTGACAGTTGCCAGCGCATTGGCAAGAGGGGAGATTGATGCAAGGCCAAATTACGCCCCCTCCCCTTTGTGGAGGAACCATTTAGCCAGGAAGCGGGCGATCTGATAGGGCCGTTAGCCAAACCCAGCCCGTCAGGGAAAAGGTATATATTGACAGTGGTAGATTATGCCACACGGTATCCAGAGGCGGTTGCGATACCTAACATACTGGCAGAGACGGTGGCGGCTGCCCTGCTCCAAGTTTTCTCACGGGTTGGAATTCACCGGGAGATTATCTCGGACCAGGGTACCCAGTTTACAGCAGCGGTGACCAACAAACTGTGGAAGCTGTGCGGCGTAAAGTCCATTAGAAGCACCCCGTACCACCCGCAAACCAATGGGTTGTGTGAACGCTTTAACGGGACGTTAAAACAACTCATTGTGACTTTTACTAGGACCTACAGGGACTGGGAGAAATTCTTGCCACACCTCCTGTTTGCCTATCGGGAGGTGCCCGAAGAATCCACGGGGTTCTCCCCGTTAGAACTGGTATACGGGAGGCGGGTAAGGGGACCCCTAGACTTAGTGCTAGAACACTGGGAAGGGGAGGGCGTCATAGAAGGGGTACCTATTGTACCCTATGTGCTGGAATTCCGGGACCGCCTACAGGAGCTGACCCAGGCTGTACGTGGGAACATGCAGGTGGCCCAGCGGCGCCAGCGCCTATGGTACGATCGGAGGGCCAGAGAACGCACCTTGGAAATAGGACAGAAGGTCCTGGTGTTAGAGCCCACTAGGCAGAACAAGTTGCAAGTTGCATGGCAGGGGCCCTACCAGGTAGTGGGGAAAATAGCCGACACCACCTATAATGTCGCCGATTGTGACGACCCCAGGGTTATCTGCATGTTCCCCATGAATATGCTGAAGCCCTACCAGGAGCGCCCTGAAGAGGTAGTGGCCATCTGTGCACCTGAAGCACAGGATTTAGCCGGACTTCCCTTGCCTGATGTCTTAGGGGAAAGGACTCAGTCTAAAACATGGGACCAGGTACACTTGGGTGAAGACCTAGGTCCCCGGGAGAGACAGCAGGCGGAGGCGTTGTTGAGGCAGCAACAGAGGATGTTTTCGGGGAGACCAGGGTACACTCGCCTGACACAACACAAGGTTGAGACCCAGGATCAGACCCCCCTGCGACAACCCCCCTTCCGCGTCCCTGAGTCTGTACGAGAAGGGATGCGACAAGAGATGTTGCGTTTAGGGGTCATTGAAGAGTCAGATAGTCCCTGGGCATCCCCCGTAGTGTTAGTGCCCAAGAAGGATGGGACTACATGGTTTTGTGTAGACTATCGTAAGCTCAATGAGAAAACGGTGACGGATGCGTATCCCATGCCGCGTGTGGATGAGTTGTTAGACCGGCTGGTGGGGGCAAAGTATTTGACCACCATCGATCTATGCAAAGGCTACTGGCAGATTCCCCTTAGTCCTGACGCTATTCCCAAGTCTGCATTTGTCACCCCGTTTGGCTTATTCCAGTTTCGAGTTATGCCATTCGGGATGAAGACTGCCCCGGCGACCTTCCAGAGGCTGGCTGACCGGCTTCTGGATGGTCTCCAGGACTATGCTTGTGCCTACCTGGATGACATCGCCATCTACAGCGCAACATGGGAAGAGCATCTAAATCACCTAGAGACAGTATTGGACAGGATCCACAAGGCCGGAATCACCCTGAACCCAAACAAGTGTCACGTGGGCAAAGCAGAGGTTCAGTATTTAGGGCATTGGGTGGGAAGTCGGAAACAGTGACCAGAACCAGCCAAGATTGAGGCCATAGCCAAATAGCCCACCCCATGCACTAAAACCCAGGTCATGGCATTTTTAGGGACAGCGGGGTATTACAGGAAATTCGTTCCCAATTACAGCAGCGTAGCCAAGCCCCTCACTGATCTGACCCATAAGAACCAACCCCGCCAAGTAACCTGGACCCCAGAGTGTGAGGAAGCCTTCCGCCAGCTAAAGGACGCCCTCACCAATACCCCTGTATTGGCCACACCCGATCCAACTAAACATTTCCTTGTTTACACAGACACTTCTATGTTTGGATTGGGGGCACTACTGAGCCAAGTCAAGCCGGACAGCCAAGAACACCCGGTAGCTTACCTGAGTCAGAAACTATTGCCCCGTGAAGTAAGCTATGCGGCCATCGAGAAGGAGTGCCTGGCGGTAGCATGGGCACTCAAAAAGTTGCAACCATATTTGTATGGACGACAGTTTTCCCTCCTAACGGACCATAATCCCCTAGTCTGGTTTAATCGAGTCTCTGGAGACAACGCCAGATTACTGAGAGTTTAGCCCTACAACCTCTGGACTTCACCATCCACTACAGACCCGGCAAACAAAACGGTAACGCCGATGGACTAAGTCGACAAACGGAACTTGTACCAACCCCATAAACTTCGGTCATCCCCAAACCGATCCGTTAAGGATCAGACTGTGTATGCCGATCGCGTCGCTGAAAAGGGGAGCCGTGTTACGGAATCCCCCAGCACCCAGAATATGTTGTGCAGTTATATGTATGTATAATAGGTTCCATGTGAGATGCATGTCCCTAATGCATCAGCCCACAGGCTGCGCCCCTGGGCAGAGGGGACAAGATATCCCCCTTCTGACCTCCCCCACCTTTGTAATTCCCACAGTAAATATCGGCAGGCTCCGGCCACCTGCGGCTATTGTAATGTATGTCTGGCCTGCTGCCGCTTTTCAATTGGCCCGCCCTCTGTATCTGTGTGATATACAGTTATATGAAAAAGTTTGGGCACCCCTATTAATCTTAAGCTTAATGTTTTATAAAAAATTGTTTTTTTTTTGCAACAGCTATTTCAGTTTCATAAATCTAATAACTGTTGGACACAGTAATGTTTCTGCCTTGAAATGAGGTTTATTGTACTAACAGAAAATGTGCAATCTGCATTCAAACTAAATTTGACAGGTGCATAAGTATGGGCACCCTTATCATTTTTCTTGTTTTAAATACTCTTACCTACTTTTTACTGACTTACTAAAGCACTTTTTTGGGTTTTGTAACCTCATTGAGCTTTGAACTTCATAGCCAGGTGTATGTGTGATAGAAATATATATATCATGTAGATCTCACTTGCATGTATACTCCTCTATAATCATAAATACTCAGTCTAATTGGGAGCGGCCACAGCACACACAGGGATAAGATTTATCCAACCCTAATATTTCCATAACATATGCAATCATGAGAAAAGCTACTTAAAGTGGCCACTTGCAAGTTGTTCTCCTGTTTGAATCTCCTCTGAAGAGTGGCATCATGGGCTCCTCAAAACAACTGTCAAATGATCTGAAAACAAACATTATTCAACATAGTTGTTCAGGGAAAGGATACAAAAAGCTGTCTCAGAGATTTAACCTGTCAATTTCCATTGTGAGGAACATAGTAAGGAAATGGAAGAACACTGGTACAGTTCTTGTTAAGGCCAGAAGTGGCAGGCCAAGAAAAACATCAGAAAGGCAGAGAAGAAAAATGGTGAGATCAGTCAAGGACAATCCTCAGACCACCTCCAGAGAGCTGCAGCATCAACTTGCTGCAGATGGTGTCACTGTGCATCGGTCAACTATACAACGCACTTTGCACAAGGAGAAGCTGTATGGGAGAGTGATTCAAAAGAAGCCGTTTCTGCAAGCACGCCACAAACAGAGTCAGCTGAGGTATGCAAAAGCACATTTGGAGAAGCCAATTTCTTTTTGGAAGAAGGTCCTGTGGACTGATGAAACCAAGATTGAGTTGTTTGGTCATACAAAAAGGCGTTATGCATGGCGGCAAAAAAAAAACACAGCATTCCAAGAAAAACACTTGCTACCCACAGTAAAATTTGGTGGAGGTTCCATCATGCTTTGGGGCTGTGTGGCCAATGCCGGCACCGGGAATCTTGTTAAAGTTGAGGGACGCATGGATTCCTCTCAGTATCAGCAGATTCTTGACAATAATGTTCATGAATCAGTGACAAAGTTGAAATTACGCAGGGGATGGATCTTTCAGCAAGACAATGATCCAAAACACCGCTCCAAATCTACTCAGGTATTCATGCAGAGGAACAATTACACTGTTCTGGAATAGCCATCCCAGTCCCCAGACCTGAATATCATTGAACATCTGTGGGATCATTTGAAGAGGGTTGTCCATGCTCGGCGACCATCAAACTTAACTGAACTGGAATTGTTTTGTAAAGAGGAATGGTAAAAAATACCTTCATCCAGGATCCAGGAACTCATTAAAAGCTACAGGAAGCGACTAGAGGCTGTTATTTTTGCAAAAGGAGGATCTATTAAATATTAATGTCACTTTTCTGGTGAGGTGCTCATACTTATGCACCTGTCAAATTTAGTTTGAATGCAGATTGTACATTTTCTGTTAGTACAATAAACCTCATTTCAAGGCAGAAACATTACTGTGTCCAACAGTTATTAGATATATGAAACTGAAATAGCTGTTGCAAAAAAAAACAATTTTTATAAAACATTAAGCTTAAGATTAATAGGGGTGCCCAAACTTTTTCATATTACTGTATTCCGTGTCCTGTGAGTAAAGTGTTGTCACACTGGAAATACGTGGAGAAGCAGTGATCTTTTATATGCGTCTATGTAACCAAGCAATTCCAGCCAAAGTCCTTCATTCAGACTCCAGAAAAGCAGAGTGTACCTCCTGAAACACGGGGTGGTACTGAAAGAGGTACTCCAGCACGGTAGACCCCGTTACACTCTTCTTCTGTGAAGTCATGCTGTGGTGATGGGTGCAGTATGTGTTTAGCATCGTCCTGCTGAAATATGCAAGATCTTCCCTGAAATAGACGACATCTGGATGGGAGCATGTGTTCTATAACCTCTATATAATCACCAACATTGATAGTGACTTTCTAGAGGTGTAAGCTGCTCATGTCATAGGCACGAATGCAGCCCCATACCATTAGAGAAGTGGGCTTACGCACTGTGCACTTATAAGCTGAATGGTCCCTCTCTTCTAGAGTCCACAGGACACAGCATCAATGGTTTTCCATAAAGAAGTTCAGCATCTGACTACAGAACAGTTTTCCATTTTGGCTTAGACCATTTTAATGAGCTTTGGCCCAAAGAAGATAGTAGAGTTTCTGGATTCAGTAGACACATGGCTTCTTCATTGCTTTAACTTACATTTGGGGATTGTATGGTCAAGTGTGTTCACAGGCAATGATTTCTGGGAGTATCCCTAAGCCCATGTAGTGACTTTTACAATCGAGTCATGCATTTTTTTTAATGTAGTGCTGTCAGAGGGCCTGTAGATCACGAGCATCAAATATTAACAGTCGCCTTATTGCTTGGGCACATGAATTTCTCCAGAATCCCTAAATCATTTGATGTTATGTACTGTAAATGGTGGATATTCAATGTCTTTCCAATTTTTCATTATGGAGCATTTGCATTTTTCTGAAATTGTTCCACAATTTTTAGACACAGATGTTCAGATTTGTGAACCCCTGACCATCTTTACTTCTGAGAGACTCTGCCTTTCTATCATGCTCTTTTTATACACAGTCATGTAAGGTAATTGAAAATTGACTCTCTAGATGTTTTTCATTAGTACCATTCATTTCCAGTCTTTTGTTAACCTTGTCACAACTTTTTTAAGTTGTGTCACTTCCATCAATTTCTAAATCAGTTAATTTTTAAAACGAAAAAATGAAATGTAATATTTTTTTCAAACTAAATGGAAAAATATTTAGTGAATAAAAAAGGCTACAATAGTTTCTCAAATTGCATTCTTGATTTCTATATATTTTAGACACTGTCACAACTTTTTTTGGAACTGGGGTTACACCTATGAAAAAAAGCTCTTATATGTTACATTTGGAAATAGTTGCTGGAAAATGTAAATTGCTATGTATGTTCAGAAAAGGATCAGAGTCTGCATTCTTTTCACTTTTTTTTCAACACTTCATTCCCTTCAGTTTTTCTCTGTTCAGAATGTCTCCAGTTTTTAGATGAAGTGCATCTCCAGTCAAGCCAGGAGCACAAACATGGTTGCAGCCCTTTCGTTCTCAGGGTAAGCAAAGTTTTCAGTGTCCGGGACTCCGAAGTGTGTGCAGGGTCATGAACATGAAACCAGTATTAACAGAAAAATAACATAGAACAGTCCTCACCTGGTGTCAAAAGGAGAACCTCAACCAGGCACAAGAAAAAGAGCAGTACAGTACATTTAGCACTGTATGCTATTTAGGCACTACCAGGCTACAAGTGCATGCATGACAGTCATGCAGGAGTTTCACTACAGAAATGTAAATACAGACTGGCTAGACATTTTAGCTAATGATACTGTGCCTTAAAAAAGTATTCATACTCTTTGAACTTTGCCACATTTTTTCACGTTACACCCACAAATGCAAATCTATTTTATGTGATATACAAACACAAAGCAGCATGTATTTGTGTAAAGGAAATTATGCATGGTTTTCTAAATATTTTATGAATATCAATCTGAAAATTGTGACATGCATTTGTACTCAACCCCCTGTAGTTTGAGACTCGTAAATAAAATCCAGAGTTACCAATTACATCCAGAAGTCACATGATTAATAAATTGAGTCAACTGTGTGTAATCTATCCTCGGTATAACTATAGCTATTTTGTGAAGGCCTCAGATGTTTGTTTGAAAACATTAGAACACACCAGAAAGGTCAGGGATAAAGTTGTGGGTTAGAGTATGGTACAGGTAGGTTGTAAAAATAACTCAAGCTCTCAACATCTCATGGAGCACTATTCAATCCATCATTCAAAACTGTAACGAGTATGGCACAACTGCAAACCTACCACGACATGGCCGTCCACGTAAATTGACATCCCAAGCAATGAGAGTACTAAATAGAGAAGTAGCTAAGAGGCTACTTCACAAATCCATATGGCCTTTATGAAGAGTAGCAAGAAAATAGCCATTTTTAAAAGCAAGTTATATGGAATCCTGTTTGAAGTGTGCAAAAAGCCATGTATGAGACACAGCTAGCATGTGGAAAAACGTGCTCTGTTCAGATGAGACCAAAGTAAAACTTTTTGGACTAAATGCAAAAAGCTATGTGTAGCGGAAAAGTAACACTGCACATCACCCTGAAAACACGATCCCCACCATCAAACATGGTGCCATGCTGTGGAGATGCTTTTCTTCAGAAGGGACATGGAAGCTGGTCAGAGTTGATGATAATATGGATGGAGCTAAATACAGGGCACTCCTGGAGGAAAACCTGTTAGAGGCTGCAAAAGACTTGAGACTGGGGTGTAGATTCAGCAACGACGCTAAACAAACTGCAAGAGCTACAATGCAATGGCTTAGATCAAAGGATATACATGTATTTGAATGGCCCAGTCACAGTCCAGACCTAAATCCCATTGAGACTCTGACAAGACTTGAGAATTGCTGATCACAGACGCTCTCCATCCAATGTCACTGAGCTAGAGCTAGTTTTCAAAGAAAATGGGCAAAACTTTCTGCCTCCAGATGTGCAAAGTTGGTAGAGACATACCCCAAAAGATTTTCAGCTGTAATTGCAGCAAAGGTGGTCCTACAAAGGAATCTGTCATTTCACAAATCAATATTAATCTGCATATATGGGGTTATTCTGCAAGTTAATAACATGTTAAAGCTGCCCAGCCTTGAAAGCCCAGCTATTGGGAGGAAATTAACCTTATTCCTCCCAGCAGCCTCTGGCTTTTAGCCATAGAGACACGTCCAATGCAGCTTCAGTCACAGCTCAAAATACAGTAATCAATAGCTGTAAGCACGTCCTGGGACATTGACTGACAGATGATCGCTGTATACTAAGTTGTGACAGGAGCTGTGCTAGCACGTCTCTATGTCTAAAAGCCAGAGGCATAAAGTTCCCTCCAGGAAAATGTGCTTTCATTGCAGCAGCCGGACAACATTAGAGCACTATTGACCTGCAGATTAATATCTGTAGATTAATAACGGACATGTCTCTGTGATATTTTTTTACACACACATGGTCTGCAAAAAACACAGACATGTAAGTAGCACTATTGCAGTAGCGTAGCTACCGGAGGGGCAGAGGAGGCGATTGCCCTGAGCCCCATGATCCGAGAGGCCCACCCGGAGCTACACTACTGTTAACTGTAGGGGTGTACACAGCATGCCCATACAGTTAAAACTCTGTGGCAGAGCAGGGAGACTCGATCTCCCTGCTCAGCTACCTGGCCGCTATGGGGACCGTGAGCCAGTCATCGCAAGTTTAGCTGTATCGGCTGGATGACAATACAGATGAAAATTTATAGCAGAGGAATGCCGGCACTTAATCCTTGGCTGAAGCAGCTGTATACCACCTGTTTAGTCTTTTAGCAAACCACCATCAACCATCGTAATACAGGTGCATAACATAAAAGCAATAAATAGCAATATCCAAAATAGAACAAAAGATGCGCCAGTCATCGCAAGTTCAACTGCTTCAGCTGAATGCCAATACAGTTGAAAGCAATGAGAGAGGGAGCGTCCCCCATCTACGTCTGATGCTGATAGTGGGCGGGATGACGTCATTACTTGGCGTCCATATAATGCACTGAGGAGTGCATTATACTATATAGAGGCCTATGGGGAGTGCATTATACTATATAGTCTGCCTATGGGAGTGCATTATACTAAAAGGAGGCTTATGGGGAATGCATTATACGATATAGAGGCCTATTGGAAGTGCATTATACTATAAAGTCACCCTATGGGGAGTGCATTATATTATATAGAGTTTTCGTATGGGGAGTGCATTATACTGTATGGCGGCCTATGGGGAGTGCATTATACTAAAGAGGCCTATGGGGGTGAATTATACTATATAAAGTCTGACTACGGGGAATGCGTTATACTATAGAGGTCTATGGGAATGGATTATACTATATAAATTCTCCCTATGGGAAGTGCATTATACTGTATAAAGTCTGCCTATGGGGAGTGTATTACACTTTATAGAGTCTGCTGTTATGATCTGGTGGCCTAAGAGCAGCATGAGACGTACTCTGGAGAAGGTGGTACCTGTACTGACCGCAGACCCTGAACTTAACACCGCAACTAGAAGTAGCCGTGGAATGTACCTAGCACTCCCTGGACATCTCGACACAGCCGGAGGACTAATTACCCCTAGAGATAGAAAAGGGAAAACTATCTTGCCTCAGAGAAAATTCCCAAAGGATAGGCAGCCCCCCACAAATATTGACTGTGAGAGGAGAGGGAAAAAACATACACAGACTGAAATCAGAATTTAGCAAAGGAGGCCACTTCTAACTAAATAGAAAAGATAGGACAGAGTACTATGCGGTCAGTATTAAAACACTAGAAAATATCCACCACAGAAAATACAAAAACTCCACAGCTAACTAAAGATATGGAGGGTATATCTGCATCTCCAGAGATACCAGCTTGGCTAAACAAATCCTTATACAGACCAAGCTGGACAAGACAAAAACATGGAAAAAAACTGAACAATAAGGCCACAGCATGTGGACAGCAAAAAATCAAGGCCAGAACTTATCTTTGTTGAAAAGAACTGCAAAGCAGGAGAGACCAGGCAGAGATGTGAATCCTCCAGGAACAATGGACAACTGGCACTGACTAAAGGGTGAAGCAAGATTAAATAGCCCAGTCAAAATTGCAAGAAGTGAACACACCTGATAAATGCTGTGATTCAGAGACAGCAGCGCTACCACTTACAACCACCGGAGGGAGCCCAAGAGCAGAATTCACAACAGTACCCCCCCCTTGAGGAGGGGTCACCGAACCCTTACCAGAGCCCCCAGGCCGATCCGGACGAGCCAAATGAAAGGCACGAACCAATCATCAGCATGAACATCGGAGGCAACAACCCAAGAATTATCCTCCTGGCCATAACCCTTCCATTTGACAAGATACTGAAGCCTCCGCCTTGAAAAACGAGAATCCAAAATCTTCTCAACCACATACTCCAACTCCCCATCAATCAACACCGGGGCAGGAGGATCAACAGAGGGAACAACGGGCACCACATATTTCCGCAACAAAGATCTATGAAAAACATTATGGATGGAAAAAGAGGCTGGAAGGGCCAAACGAAAAGACACTGGATTGATAATCTCAGAAATCCTATAAGGGCCAATAAACCGAGGCTTAAACTTAGGGGAAGAAACCTTCATAGGGACATGATGGGAAGACAACCAGACCAAATCCCCAACCCGAAGCCGGGAACCAACACACCGACGACGGTTAGCAAAACGCTGAGCCCCCTCCTGAGACAACACCAAATTGTCAACAACTTGAGCCCAAATTTGCTGCAACCTGTCAACCACAGAGTCCACCCCAGGACAATCAGAAGGCTCAACCTGCCCTGAAGAAAAACGAGGATGAAAACCAGAGTTACAAAAGAAGGGTGAAACCAAGGTAGCAGAACTAGCCCGATTATTAAGGGCAAACTCGGCCAATTGCAAGAAAGCTACCCAATCATCCTGATCAGCAGACACAAAGCATCTCAAATAAGTTTCCAAAGTCTGATTAGTTCGCTCGGTTTGGCCATTTGTCTGAGGATGAAATGCGGAAGAAAAAGACAAATTAATGCCCAGCCTAGCACAAAAGGCCTGCCAAAACCTAGAAACAAACTGGGAACCTCTATCGGAAACAATGTTCTCCGGAATGCCATGCAAACGAACCACATGCTGAAAAAACAACGGAACCAAATCAGAAGAGGAAGGCAACTTAGGCAAAGGTACCAAATGAACCATCTTAGAAAACCGGTCACAAACCACCCAGATAACTGACATCCTCTGGGAAAACGGAAGATCCGAAATAAAATCCATAGAAATATGCGTCCAAGGCCTCTCAGGGACCGGCAAAGGCAAAAGCAACCCACTAGCGCGGGAACAGCAAGGCTTGGCCTGCGCACAAGTCCCACAGGACTGCACAAAAGAACGCACATCCCGTGACAAAGAAGGCCACCAAAAGGACCTACCAACCAAATCTCTGGTACCAAAAATCCTAGGATGACCGGCTAACACAGAACAATGAACCTCCGAAATCACTTTACTAGTCCATCTGTCAGGAACAAACAATTTCCCCACTGGACAGCGGTCAGGTTTATCAGCCTGAAATTTCTGAAGAACCCGTCGTAAATCAGGGGAGATGGCAGAAAGAATCACCCCTTCCTTCAGAATACCGACCGGCTCAAGGACCCCAGGAGAATCAGGCAAAAAGCTCCTAGAGAGGGCATCAGCCTTAACATTCTTAGAACCCGGAAGATACGAGACCTCAAAATCAAAACGGGAGAAAAACAGGGACCATCGGGCCTGTCTAGGATTCAGCCGTTTGGCAGACTCGAGATAAATCAGATTCTTATGATCGGTCAAGACCACAATACGGTGCTTGGCCCCCTCAAGCCAATGTCGCCACTCCTCAAATGCCCACTTCATAGCCAACAACTCATGATTGCCGACATCATAATTGCGTTCCGCAGGCGAAAACTTTCGAGAAAAGAAGGCACACGGTTTCATCAAGGAACCATCAGAATTCCTCTGAGACAAAACGGCCCCTGCCCCAATCTCAGAAGCGTCAACCTCAACCTGAAAAGGAAGAGAAACATCCGGCTGATGCAACACAGGGGCAGAAGTAAATCGGCGTTTAAGCTCCTGAAAGGCAGAAACAGCCGCAGAGGACCAATTCGTCACATCAGCGCCTTTCTTCGTCAAATCGGTCAGGGGTTTAACCACACTGGAGAAGTTGGCAATGAAACGGCGATAAAAATTAGCAAAGCCCAAAAATTTCTGAAGGCTCTTCACGGATGTGGGCTGGATCCAATCATGAATGGCCTGAACCTTAACCGGATCCATTTCTATAGATGAGGGAGAAAAAATGAAGCCCACAAAAGAAATCTTCTGTACTCCAAAGAGGCACTTAGACCCCTTCACAAACAAGGCATTATCACGAAGGATCTGAAATACCATCCTGACTTGTTTCACATGAGACTCCCAATCATCTGAAAAAATCAAAATATCATCCAAATATACAATCATGAATTTATCAAGATAATTCCGAAATTAATCATGCATGAAGGACTGAAACACAGATGGAGCATTAGAGAGTCCGAATGGCATCACAAGGTATTCAAAATGGCCTTCGGGCATATTAAACGCAGTTTTCCATTCGTCACCCTGCTTAATACGAACAAGATTATATGCCCCTCGAAGGTCAATCTTAGTAAACCAACTAGCCCCCTTAATCCTAGCAAACAGATCAGAAAGCAAAGGCAAAGGGTATTGGAATTTGACCGTGATCTTATTCAAGAGGCGATAATCAATACAGGGTCTCAAGGAGCCATCTTTTTTGGCAACAAAAAAAAAACCTGCTCCCAATGGCGAAGAAGATGGCCGAATATGCCCCTTCTCCAAGGACTTCTTAACATAGATCCGCATGGCGGTATGTTCTGGCACAGACAGGCTGAAAAGTCGGCCCTTAGGGAACTTACAGCCTGGAATCAAGTCAATAGCACAATCACAGTCCCTGTGCGGTGGAAGGGAACTGGACTTGGGCTCATTGAATACATCCTGGAAATCTGACAAAAACTCAGGAATTTCAGAAGAGGGGGAGGAGGCAATTGACATCACAGGAACGTCACCATGAACCCCCTGACAACCCCAACTAGTCACAGACATAGATTTCCAATCTAATACTGGATTATGCACCTGTAACCATGGGAAACCCAGCACAATAGCATCATGCAAATTATGCAACACCAGAAAACGACAATCTTCCTGATGGGCTGGCGCCATGCACATGGTCAGCTGTGTCCAAAACTGAGGTTTATTTTTAGCCAACGGTGTAGCATCAATGCCCCTCAAAGGACTAGGACTCTGCAAAGGCTGCAAGGGGAAACCACAACGTCTGGCAAATTCTAAGTCCATTAAGTTTAGAGCGGCGCCTGAATCCACAAATGCAATGACAGAAAATGACGATAATGAGCAGCTCAGGGTCACAGATAACAGAAATTTAGGTTGTACAGTACTGATGGTAACAGAACTAGCGATTCTCTTGGTACGCTTAGGGCAATCAGAAATAACATGAGCAGAATCGCCGCAGTAAAAACACAACCTATTCTGACGTCTGAATCCTTGTCGTTCAGCTCTAAACACAATCTTATCACACTGCATAGGCTCAGGACTCCGCTCGGAAGACAATGACATAGTGTGCACAACTCTGCGCTCGCGCAAGCGCCGATCAATCTGAATGGCCAGAGACATAGAATCACTCAGACCAGCAGGCGTGGGGAACCCCACCATAACATCTTTAACGGATTCAGAAAGACCCTTTCTGAAGATTGCCGCCAAGGCATCCTCATTCCATTTAGTCAGTACAGACCATTTTCTAAACTTCTGGCAATATGATTCTGCCGCTTCTTGACCCTGAGACAGGGCCAACAAGGTCTTCTTAGCATGATCCACTGAATTAGGTTCGTCATACAATAACCCAAGCGCCTGAAAAAATGTGTCTACATTAAGCAACGCCGGATTCACAGGTTCCAGGGCAAATGCCCAATCCTGGGGGTCACCACGCAGCAGAGATATAATAATTTTAACCTGCTGGATGGGATCACCAGAGGAACGGTGTTTCAGAGCAAAAAACAGTTTACAGTTATTTTTAAAGCTCAGAAATTTGGACCTATCCCCAAAAAACAAATCAGGAGTTGGAATTCTAGGCTCTAAAACTGGAGTCTGAACGATATAATCGGAAATACCCTGTACTCTAGCAGCAAGTTGATCCACACGAGAAGCCAATCCCTGAACATCCATACCAGTGCCGAACTCCTGAGCCACCCAGAGGTAAAGAGGGAAGAGAAAAAAAAAACACAACAGACTACAGAAAAAAAATGGCTCAGCACTTTCCTTCCCTTCTGAGATGCGGTTAACTCATTGTTGGCCAGTTGTACTGTTATGATCTGGTGGCCTAAGAGCAGCATGAGACGTACTCTGGAGAAGGTGGTACCTGTACTGACCGCAGACCCTGAACTTAACACCGCAACTAGAAGTAGCCGTGGAATGTACCTAGCACTCCCTGGACATCTCGACACAGCCGGAGGACTAATTACCCCTAGAGATAGAAAAGGGAAAACTATCTTGCCTCAGAGAAAATTCCCAAAGGATAGGCAGCCCCCCACAAATATTGACTGTGAGAGGAGAGGGAAAAAACATACACAGACTGAAATCAGAATTTAGCAAAGGAGGCCACTTCTAACTAAATAGAAAGGATAGGACAGAGTACTATGCGGTCAGTATTAAAACACTAGAAAATATCCACCGCAGAAAATACAAAAACTCCACAGCTAACTAAAGATATGGAGGGTATATCTGCATCTCCAGAGATACCAGCTTGGCTAAACAAATCCTTATACAGACCAAGCTGGACAAGACAAAAACATGGAAAAAAACTGAACAATAAGGCCACAGCATGTGGACAGCAAAAAATCAAGGCCAGAACTTATCTTTGTTGAAAAGAACTGCAAAGCAGGAGAGACCAGGCAGAGATGTGAATCCTCCAGGAACAATGGACAACTGGCACTGACTAAAGGGTGAAGCAAGATTAAATAGCCCAGTCAAAATTGCAAGAAGTGAACACACCTGATAAATGCTGTGATTCAGAGACAGCAGCGCTACCACTTACAACCACCGGAGGGAGCCCAAGAGCAGAATTCACAACAGTCTGCCTATGGGGAGTGCATTATACTATATAGAGTCTGCCTATGGGGAATGCATTAAAATACATAGAGTCTGCCTATGGGGAGTGCATTATACATTATAGAGTCTGACAATGGAGAGTCCATTATACTATATGGAGGCCTATGGAGAGTGCATTACAATATATAGAAGACTATGGGGAGTGCATTATACTATATTGAGGACTGTCTGGTGCATTATACTATATGGAAGCTATTTAGAGGGCTATCATACAGTGTGGAGATTACAGTGAGTGGGCCATCATATAGTGTGGGAGATAATGTGGGGTCTTTGTACAGTATGGGGGCCATCATTCAGTGTTGGAGCTATTAAACAGTTTTGGGGCTGTTAAGGGGTCAGTATATTGTGTTGGGGTACTATACAGTGAGGGGGCATTCTACTATGTATAATAGAGACTCATACTGTGTAGAGGGTAGAGGGGAGCTGTACAGGGGGAGACTCGGAACATTATTAAATGTTTAAATGCTAAGTAGGCATTTATTGTCATAGGGGAACTTAGGTTATTGTGACTATCAAAGGGGCACACAGACGGCACTAATACTTTCTAGGGGGCAAAATGTGAGCACTGTTTTCTAGGGCACTTGCACACAGCATTACTATATTCTAGAGGGTTGTTTTACCATTAAGAAAGCACACAGTACCTCATAGTAGGTGCAGTAATAGGGACACATATGACAGCAGTGGCTCAGCATTGGGGTATCAGTAGAATAAGGAGTTTGTGCAGTTTGGGGATGGGTGACGATGGTGCTGAAAATGTCAGAAGTCAAACTTGTCTTTATTGTAATCTCTGCAGCAGAGTCCTGGCTAGAGAAATTGTCGAGTCTGTCTGGGCCAGATGGAAAAGACGGGAAAAGTGAATTATTCCATCAGAAAGAATATAAGCTGTAAGTCACTATCTGTAACTGTATTGTAATCTATTACATGTTCTGCAGGGCTGGTATCTACCACAATATGGTCACCATATAGCGGTAATTTCAATGTTGGTCTTTGTATAGAGATTATTTTCAGCAACAGCCAGGTAATCTGCTGAGGCTCTGCTATATCCACTATTAGGATGCGCCACTATAGTTGTAGTCAGGGTTACCTGGTTAGGGGCCCACTCAGAGGTTTTGCCCCCCAAACTAAAACCCTAGCTACGCCTCTACTGACTATAGTTTTTAATGGGTACGTGTTCTAGCCTTGAAAAAAAGATACGTGAAAAACGAACATCTGAATGAGGTCTTATAGTTAGCATCCATTTTTCAGTAGTTTGTTATTTCAATTTATCAACAACTTTGTTTAGGAAAGGGTGAGAATTTCTCCTTTTTTCATCCAAGTAATTATAATAGGTAATGTGACGGATCATACAGGGAAAGGGGTGTGTCAACTTCACTCACCTCTGGGGAGGGGAAAGAATGACCCAGCATTGATCAGCTCTCTGGCGCCACCACATACCCCACGTCAGTCACGGAACTGCACCGAGGGCAAATAGTCGTGAATAGTCTTCCCTTATAGGTATGCGTTATTGAGGCACTCCAAGAGAGGGACAATATATATCACCAGTCCAGGCTGGGGATCTATATATAAACCTTCTGGCCGTCACTGTCAGGGTTCCTCACAGAGTATGGCATGCTGCCACCAGTTCCTCATTAGATATAAGCTCTGTCCGACAAGAGGCTTATATCGGGTCAGAAACCAACCCCGGATAGCGTATAATAACCAACCGAGTGTGCAGACGTGGGGATTTGTGAATCAAGATAAAAGAGCAGCCCAAGAATAATTTCATATTTAATCGCCGAAAGGCGCACTAGAAAGATATAGGTATATACAGTATATACAAGAACAAATATACAAGTATACAATCAGGAGTGTAGTACAAGGGTAGGATACAGATAGATTACAATTACCGTGTTATGTAGCATGTGACTACAAGGAGACGCTGATGAATCACAGGTCCAAATCTTTGTTACATAATTTTCTGGCCACGTCAGCTAACGGACCTCCTGCCAGTAGAAAACACTAAGTCCAAAATAAGGAGCTGTCTATTATCCCCTAAGCTGCTCCCTCCAACACGCTGTGCCAACACCTGGGCAGCCTCTCTCCTCCCATATCTGAGAGCGTGGTTTTCCGGCAGAACCGTGGATGCCCATAACTTTCCACCCAAAGCTCTAAATGGGACGATGGCGCCACTGGGTTCTGCTGGATTTTATCTGTGCATGGAGACCAAGTACAGCTACCGTATTTAATTCCTGGTAGCTATGCTTTTTAACTGAATAAGTTCTAGAGGTGGCTGCATGGTATGGGCTTGTAGGGAAAGGAATGCAGATTCCAATTATGTGCTCGGCTAGGTTCAGAAATATTGCATTCTTTTATTATAGGTCATTTTCTAGATTCAATATCTCGGAGCCTGGTGCTGTTGAGCCTGGAATCTGCAGTGTCAAAATGCCTGCGTGTCAGCCTGAGTTAACAAAGGAAGCCAGTTGGCTGGTAACTGCACAAGAGTTTACACCCCTGTCATAATTGCTGGACTTGGTGCTGGGGGTCACAGCGTCTATGCCTTTCGCCCCCTCCCCCTCCCCCTGGAGAGAGTTTCAAAGGCCTATTTGCTTGAGCTAATTAAAAAAAGCTATTGGTCTACTCTGTCCAAGGAGGTGCCTTCCCTGGATAATCAGGTACCATTGTTTGATGTGTATTTGACTTCCCTTTTGGCCTGGGGGGAATGCCAAAGGTGGGGGCTGAGTTTGGAGAAAGTATTTTTGGGCCAAACTGTATCTGATAGGGAATTCCATGAGATATCAAAATGATATCAATTAGATATCATTTTCCCATATCTCACAGGTAACGTATATAAAGAAAGGTTTGACTCATAGATGGGACCTTTCTCAATCTAAGGGTACTGTCACACAGTGGCACTTTGATCGCTCCGACGGCACGATCCGTGACGTTGCAGCGTCGCTTGATTATCGCTCCAGCGTCGTAGACTGCGGTCACACTTTGCAATGCACGGCGCTGGAGCGATAATTTCATGACGTAGTTGCGATGTTGAAGTCATACGGGACATTGGGAAAATCGTGCACACCTTTGTTACACGCTGCGATCATGCCGCCACAGCGGGACACTTGACGACGAAATAAAGTTTCAAACGATCTGCTACGACGTACGATTCTCAGCGGGGTCCCTGATCGCAGTAGCGTGTCAGACACAGCGATATCGTAACTATATCGCTGGAACGTCACGGATCGTGCCGTTGTAGTGACCAAAGTGCCACTGTGTGACAGTACCCTAAGCGCTGCAGCGTTTACATAGATACGCTATCATCTTTCTAATTAGACATACATGTCACTAGTCAGAATTAGATTTGTTATGGACCTTGTTTTCCTACTGGATCTCTCATGGTAATGTCCAATTTTCTTCCAATATATCAAATATATTTAAAGGGAACCTGTCATCTGATTCATAGTGCCTAAGCCATGGACAGCATGACTCAGCATGGCTGCTCGATTACAGCTAGGTATATTTTTTTCTGAAATGCTCTGACATTTCAGAGATAATATACTCTAAATATCCAGCTGGATCTTCCCAGCACTGCTGCAAGTGACTGACAGGTCTCTCCCAATGCACAGAAAAGGGAAAGGCCTGTGAATCACATCTTGCAGCTAATTGTGCCGCTAAGCTCTAATTCAAGCTATCTCATAATATATTGGGTTGTTGAATTAAAATACTAAATTGTTGAATAAATGTTACACTTCAATCCAGAGGACACACTCACATGTGATTCGATCTTCTTCCCCGATTTGTTTTCTTTCCTATTACAGGAGTTCCAAAATGTTCTGGGTTGGTCAGAGGAAGTTGGTCTAATGTCTGGGGAAACAAAAAAAAAATACTATCAGGTAACAGTCACACTAGTTTCAGTAAATGTAATGTTTTGTTGTCAATGAAATGCAATACATCAAGAACTAAAAATTATCTTTTCTTTTTAGCCCATTAATGACAAGGCCAGAAAGGGAATCTGTCAGTAGTATCAACGCTCCTATGCTGTCTACATGGGTACGCAGGTCCTAGGATGCTGAATAAAATGATATCTGCAATCAGATATCTTCTTCATGAGAAATCCAAGATTTTCTTAATATGTATATGAGCTGTTGAGGGCTATGGGCTGGACACTGATCTCCCTGTGAATCTGCCTCTGAAGGTTATTGTAAATGAAAGAAGGTGTTACCAGTGTGAGACATGTACTGACAGTCCGCTCTCCTGATCTAATGTCTCACAATGATAACGGTTTCTTTCATTTAAAATAAACCATGGATGCAAATGTTTCTGCAGATCAGCGTTCGGCACATAGATCTTAACAGCTCATTTACATACAGCTCTGGCAAAAATTAGGAGACCACTGCACAGTTTTATAAAAATCAGCTTCTCTACATGTCTGACAGCCATTCCATTCCAGTGTCAGTTTAATTCCAACCAGAGTACACCTCATTCTACTTAATGTGCTTCTGATTAGGTGATCACCTGAACCAAATCTTATTTAACGAAGGAAAGTATAAAAAACACTGCTGTGGTGTTCACAATCCTCTTGCAATAGGACAAGCTGGATGGCAAAACAAGTGCTAGTAATATCCCAAAAGTAATAGGAATGAAAAAATAACTTTTAACCATGCCAAAGGAGTTGAAAAGAAAAGTCTTGAATGAGGAAAAGAATGGCTCAATTCTGGCTTCACTAGCAGAGGGACACAGTGAGCGTCATGTTGCCTCCATCCTTAAAATTTCTAAGACGGCAGTCCATTACAACAAGGTCAAGCAGCAGACATTGTTAATATGAAAAAAACAGGCGCACCACCATATATGACATATGAAAAACCGGGGTGCAACCAGTACAATATCAAGCATGAACTAGAAAAGAAAAAGGCACTACTGGACAATATGCACACCACAGCAACTGTTACAATATAAAGATATCCACTTTATTGGTACACAACAACATTAAAACATAATTAAAATAACCATACGACTGTCCCCACCGTGAGTGAATAACGTCACACTTCAATACATCACCTGGTATACAGTTAGGTCCATATATACAGTATTTGGACAGAGACAACATTTTTCTAATTTTGGTTATAGACATTACCACAATGAATTTTAAACAAAACAATTCAGATGCAGTTGAAGTTCAGACTTTCAGCTTTCATTTGAGAGTATCCACATTAAAATTGGATGAAGGGTTTAGGGGTTTCAGCTCTTTAACATGTGCCACCCTGTTTTTAAAGGGACCAAAAGTAATTGGACAATTGACTCCAAGGCTATTTCATGGACGGGTGTGGGCAATCCCTTCGTTATGTCATTCTCAATTAAGCAGATAAAAGGCCTGGAGTTGATTTGAGGTGTGGTGCTTGCATTTTGAAGGTTTTGCTGTGAAGTAAACATGCGGTCAAAGGAACTCTCCATCCAGGTGAAACAAGCCATCCTTAAGCTGCGAAAACAGAAAAAACCCATCCGAGAAATTGCTACAATATTAGGAGTGGCAAAATCTACAGTTTGGTACATCCTGAGAAAGAAAGAAAGCACTGGTGAACTCATCAATGCAAAAAGACCTGAGCGCCCACGGAAGACAACAGTGGTGGATGATCGCAGAATAATCTCCATGGTAAAGAGAAACCCCTTCACAACAACCAACCAAGTGACCAACACTCTCCAGGAGGTCGGCGTATCAATATCCAAATCTACCATAAAGAGAAGACTGCATGAAAGTAAATACAGAGGGTTCACTGCATGGTGCAAGCCACTCATAAGCATCAAGAATAAAAAGGCTAGACTGGACTTTGCTAAAAAATATCTAAAAAAGCCAGCACTGTTCTGGAAGAACATTCTTTGGACAGATGAAACCAAGATCAACCTCTACCAGAATGATGGAAAGAGAAAAGTATGGCAAAGGCGTGGTACAGCTCATGATCCAAACCATACCACATCATCTGTAAAACACGGCGGAGGCAGTGTGATGGCTTGGGCATGCATGGCTGCCAGTGGCACTGGGTCACTAGTGTTTATTGATGATGTGACACAGGACAGAAGCATACATTTTGAGGTATTCAGAGCCATACTGTGTGCTCAGATCCAGCCAAATGCAGCAAAACTGATTGATCGTCGTTTCATACTACAGATGGACAATGACCCAAAACATAAAGCCAAAGCAACCCAGGAGTTTATTAAAGCAAAGAAGTGGAATATTCTTGAATGGTCAAGTCAGTCACTTGATCTCAACCCAATTGAGCATGCATTTTCACTTGTTAAAGACTAAACTTCAGACAGAAAGGCCCACAAACAAACAGCAACTGAAAACCACCGCAGTGAAGGCCTGGCAGAGCATCAAAAAGGAGGAAACACAGCGTCTGGTGATGTCCATGAGTTCAAGACGTCAGGCAGTCATTGCCAACAAAGGGTTTTCAACCAAGTGCTAAAAATGAACATTTTATTTAAAATTATTGAATCTGTCCAATTACTTTTGGTCCCTTTAAAAACAGGGTGGCACATGTTAAAGAGCTGAAACTCCTAAACCTTCATCCAATTTTAATGTGGATACCCTCAAATGAAAGCTAAAAGTCTGAACTTCAACTGCATCTGAATTGTTTTGTTTAAAATTCATTGTGGTAATGTATATAACCAAAATTAGAAAAATGTTTTCTCTGTCCAAATATATATGGACCTAACTGTATAATAATACAGTCGTATGGTTATTTTAATTATGTTTTAATGTTGTTGTGTACCAATAAAGTGGATATCTTTATATTATAACAGTTGCTGTGGTGTGCATATTGTCCAGTAGTGCCTTTTTCTTTTCTAGTTCATGCTTGATATTGTACTGGTTGCACCCCGGTTTTTCATATGTCATATATGGTGGTGTGCCTGCAGCAGACATTGGGGACAACAAAGCTACAGACCGACAGAGGGTGAAAACGACTCTCCACTGACCGGGATGACAGTCGTCATCATTCGAATGTCACTCTGCAACTGCAGGATGACATCAAGTGACCTGCAAAAGGAATGGCAAATGACAGCTGGGGTGAAGTGCACGGCAAGGACAGTTCATAACAGGCTCCTAGAGGCAGGACTCAAGTCACGTAAAGCTAGAAAAAAGCCTTTCATCAATGAGAAGCAAAGGAGAGCCAGGCTGAAGTTTGCCAAAGGCCATAAGGATTGGACCATAGAGGACTAGAGTAAGGTAATCTTCTATGATGAGTCTAATTTTCAGCTTTGCCCAACACCTGGTCATCTAATGGTGAGAGACCTGGAGAGGCGTACAAGCCACAGTGTTTTGCACCCACTGTGAAATTTGGTTTAGGATCGGTGATGATCTGGGGATGCTTCGGCAAGGCTGGAATTGAGCAGGTTAATCTTTGCGAAGGACGTATGAATCAAGCCGCATACAAGGTTATAGTGGAAAACCAGCTGATTCCTTCTGCTCAGGCAATGTTCCCCAACTCTGGGGAATGTTTTTTTTCCAGCAGGACAATGTGCCATGCCACACAGCTAGGTCAATCAAGGTGTGGATGAAGGACCACCACATCAAATCCCTGTCATGGCCAGCCCAATCTCCAGACCTGAAGCCCATTGAAAACCTCTAGAATGTAATCAAGAGGACGATGGATAGTCACAAGGCATCAAACAAAGAAGAACTGCTTAAATTTTTGTTACAGGATTGGCATAAGGTCACCCAAAAGCAGTGTGAAAGACTGGTGGAAAGCATGCCAAGACGCATGAAAGCTGTGATTAAAAATCATGGTTATTCCACAAAACATTGATTTCTGAGCTCTTCCTGAGCTAAAACATTAGTACTGTTGTTTCTAAATAATTATGAACTTGGGTTTTTTTTTGCATTATTTGAGGTCTGCAAGCAATGCATTTTTTTGTTATTTTAACCATTTCTCATTTTAAACAAATAATACAAAATGTATTGCTTGGAACTTCAGAGACATGTTGTCAGTAGTTTATAGAATAAAAGAACAATTTACATTTTATTAAAAAATATACATATACAGAGAAAAATCAGACAAACTGAAAATTTTGCAGTGGTCTCTTAATTTTTGCCAGAGCTGCGGAAGCCACCAGGTAAGAACTACTTTTCCCACTCCCTTGCCGCAGCTCACTGTCAAGGCTGATAAAATGGAACGTGCGTACGAATTTGCACCAACTCTATTCACCACTTTAAGTTTGCCTTACTTTGTGCCAGAAGTGTATGACAAAATTCTGGCACATGCTGTTGTACATTAGGCCACACTCCTTTCCCAATAGCTTACGCCCCAGACTGCCAAATTAATTATCTAGAAAAGTGAAGCAAATGTAACCAAAATCACTATAGAATATAGCTCTTCTTACTCCAGTGGATTTTTATTTAAGATTGGGGTATAAAACACCAGTCTTGCTGAATTTCCCCTGTATTTTTAGTGTATACTCACATGTGGGAGTAACTGCATAAGCAAAAAAACAACAACACAGTGTTACCAAAACTACATGCAGTCACAAAACAACATAAACTCAATATTATTGGAAGGGATATTAATAGTTATTTAGTGATAATTTCTCAAGACAATCCAGATGATGAATGCCACTATCATAGTAAGAGGAGCACTAAGCAAATAGTAATATACTTCCAAAGATTCTAAAACAATAGAAACACTGTTCGTGTACAATGATATTAACCTCTTACTGACTAGGCCTATTTGGGACACTAGGACCCATTTCCATTTTCAAAACTAGGATATATCTCTTTACATGGCAATAACATTGGAAACGCTTTTACTTAAGAACTAGAGATGAGCGAGCACTAAAATGCTCGTTGCTCGTACCAAGCAAATCCTAATACTCGCATGTTCGTTTTGAGTAACGAGTATAATAGGAGTCAATTGAAAGCCAAGCTTTTTTCCAGCAGACCCTACAAAAGAGGTCTGGAGTCAGTGGAAATGTTCAAATGGATGGAAAATTGCTGAATGAATGGAGAGCAGCATGGGGAAGACACCTGGAAGCATCTCTGACTCACAGATCGCTGCTGAGAACAATGGTGTCACACTTTTATTCCACTTAAAGGAGTGACAATAAAATATTTCAGATGAGAAATGTAATTTTACAAGAAAAAATTTTATGAAACATTTTTTGTTGTATAATGACTTGTATATAAGGTAAAATATAAAAATAATAAAAATATATATATAATTTAAGGAAATAAAAATGTATTTTTTTATTAAAAAATAGGACATTTCAGTTTAATTTAGGAAGGAAGCAAGAACTGCCAAAAATAAGGGACTCAGATACACCTAGTTTTACACATAAAGGAGGGCCTCATATACATTCTGTTCATATTGTCATGTAATGGTACTTCTAGACTCTTAAAGACTATGCACTTTTGAGGGCTATATACCAAGGAAATGTACTCCAGACCACGGAATAGTCTATGGATGACGGGAGACGAGATCTTGTTGACAAGATTTTAATCTAAGCGTGCGCCGGCCCGGCGGCCATTTTCCCGGCGCCCATGTTCTCGGAGGCCACCGCAACTTGCCATTCACGGATGAGCGGGGGGCCTTCGGGCTTTGACGAAATGCCGTCGGAGCCCCCACTGAGCCCAGAGAGCCGCTGCCACAGCCCCGCAGCACAGCCACAGCCGCACCAGTGTTGTGAACAATATTTCTTGGCTCCCTCTTGTGATCATTAGCGGTATGGCACTTGGAGTGTCTTTCTCCAGGTTGGCACTCACCTGGTTCGTTTGGCCTGGGTGTGCCTATATAAACTTCCTGGATACTCTGTATTGTGCCTGGATTCGTTGTTATCAGACCTAGTCTGTTTTCTCCTGTCTCCTGGTCTCCTGATTTTGCAAGATAAGCTAAGTCCTGCTTTCTTATTTTTGTGTATTTGAATTTCCCTTATTTTGTTCCAGCTTTGTTTAAAATGTGATTCCTGATTTTGCTGGAAGCTCTAGGGGGGCTGTTATTCTCCCCCCACACCGTTAGTCGGTGCGGGGGTTCTTGGATATTCAGCGTGGATATTTTGTAGGGTTTTTTGCTGACCGTATAAGTCATCTTCCTATTTTCTGCTATTAGTCAGTGGGCCTCTCTTTGCTAAATCTAGTTCATTCTTACGTTTGTCATTTCTTCTTACCTCACCGTTATTATTTGTTGGGGGCTTGTATTATAACTTTGGGGTCCTTTCTCTTGAGGCAAGAGAGGTCTTATTTTCTCTGAAAGGGTTAGTTAGTTCTCCGGCTGGCGCGAGACGTCTAGAACCAACGTAGGTACGTTCCCCGGCTGCTATTAGTTGTGGGCTAGGATCAGGTATACGGTCAGCCTAGTTACCACTTCCCTATGAGCTGGTTTTTTTTGTTTGCAGACTTAGCTGGTACTCCTGAGATCCTCTGCCATTAGGATCATAACAGTAATCCAGGCCCTAAAGTGCATTGCTGAAGCGGGATTATAAGAAAAGAAGTCTGAGGTTTTTTTTTTTTGTTTTTTTTCTTCCTCCCCTTTATCTCTGAGTGGCTTGAAGCTCTGCTGCAGACATGAATGTTCAGACTCTGATTACTAGTGTGGATCAGCTTGCTGCACGTGTGCAGGGCATTCGGGATTTTGTTATTAGCAGTCCTATGTCAGAACCTAAGATACCTATTCCTGAGCTGTTCTCTGGAGATCGATTTAAATTTGGGAATTTTAGGAATAATTGTAAATTGTTTCTATCTTTGAGACCTCGTTCGTCTGGAGACTCAGCCCAACAAGTTAAAATTGTTATCTCCTTCTTGCGTGGCGACCCTCAGGATTGGGCTTTCTCATTGGCGCCAGGAGATCCAGCATTGGCAAATATTGATGCGTTTTTTCTGGCGCTCGGATTGCTTTATGAGGAGCCCAATCTTGAAATACAGGCAGAAAAAGCATTGCTGGCTATCTCACAGGGCCAGGATGAAGCTGAGGTGTACTGCCAAAAATTTCGGAAATGGTCCGTGCTTACTCAATGGAATGAGTGTGCTCTGGCCGCAAATTTCAGAAATGGCCTTTCTGAAGCCATTAAGAATGTGATGGTGGGTTTCCCCATTCCTACAAGTCTGAATGATTCTATGGCTCTGGCCATCCAGGTTGATCGGCGTTTGCGGGAGCGCAAAACTACTAATCCTCTGGCGGTGTTGTCTGAACGGACACCTGACTCAATGCAATGTGATAGAATCCTGACTAGAACCGAACAGCAAAATCATAGGCATCAGAATGGGTTGTGTTTTTACTGTGGTGATTCTACACATGTTATCTCGGCATGCTCTAAACAGCCCTCAAAGGTTGTTAGTCCTGTCGCCATTGGTAATTTGCAGCCTAAGTTCATTTTGTCTGTGACCTTGATTTGCTCATTATCTTCCTACCCTGTTATGGCATTTGTGGATTCAGGTGCTGCCCTGAGTCTTATGGATTTATCGTTTGCCAAGCGCTGTGGTTTTGTCCTAGAGCCATTAGAAAATCCTATTCCTCTTAGAGGAATTGATGCTACGCCATTGGCGGAGAATAAACCGCAGTATTGGACACAAGTGACCATGTGCATGTCTCCTGAACATCGGGAGGTGATTCGTTTTCTTGTTTTGCATAAAATGCAGGATTTGGTCGTTCTGGGTCTGCCATGGTTACAGACCCATAATCCAGTTTTGGATTGGAAGGCAATGTCCGTGTCAAGTTGGGGTTGTCAGGGAATTCATTGAGATTCCTCGTCGGTGTCTATTGCTTCTTCTACTCCTTCTGAAGTCCCTGAGTATTTGTTGGACTATCAGGATGTATTCAGTGAGTCCAGGTCCAGTGCCCTTCCTCCTCATAGGGACTGTGACTGCGCTATAGATTTGATTCCTGGTAGTAAGTTTCCTAAGGGACGACTATTTAATCTGTCTGTACCTGAGCATGCCGCGATGCGTGCTTATATTAAGGAGTCTTTGGAGAAGGGACATATTCGCCCATCCTCTTCCCCTCTTGGTGCGGGATTTTTTTTTGTGGCCAAGAAGGACGGGTCTTTGAGACCGTGTATAGATTATCGGCTTTTGAATAAAATCACTGTCAAATATCAGTATCCTTTGCCACTATTGTCGGACTTGTTTGCCCGGATTAAGGGTGCCAAGTGGTTCACCAAGATAGATCTTCGCGGTGCGTACAACCTTGTGCGCATTAAGCAGGGAGATGAATGGAAAACTGCGTTCAATACGCCCGAAGGTCATTTTGAGTACTTGGTGATGCCTTTTGGGCTTTCTAATGCCCCCTCAGTGTTTCAGTCCTTTATGCATGACATTTTCCGGAAGTATCTGGATAAATTTATGATTGTTTATCTGGATGATATTCTGGTTTTCTCTGATGATTGGGATTCTCATGTAAAGAAGGTCAGGATGGTGTTTCAGGTTTTGCGTGATAATGCTTTGTTTGTGAAGGGCTCAAAGTGTCTCTTTGGAGTGCAGAAGGTTTCCTTTTTGGGTTTTATTTTTGCCCCTTCTATTGTGGAGATGGACCCAGTCAAGGTCCGAGCTATTCATGATTGGACTCAACCCACGTCCGTTAAGAGTCTTCAGAAGTTCTTGGGTTTTGCTAATTTCTACCGTCGTTTTATTGCTAATTTTTCTAGCGTTGTAAAACCTTTGACGGATATGACCAAGAAAGGTTCTGATGTTGCTAATTGGGCTCCTGCGGCCGTGGAGGCCTTCCGGGAGTTGAAGCGCCGGTTTACTTCGGCGCCTGTTTTGTGCCAGCCTGATGTCTCACTTCCCTTTCAGGTTGAAGTAGACGCTTCTGAGATCGGTGCAGGGGCTGTTTTGTCGCAGAAAGGCTCTGGTTGCTCTGTGATGAGACCATGTGCTTTTTTTTCTAGGAAATTTTCGCCTGCTGAGCGGAACTATGATGTTGGTAATTGGGAGTTGTTGGCTATGAAGTGGGCATTTGAGGAGTGGCGTCATTGGCTCGAGGGAGCTAAGCATCGTGTGGTGGTCTTGACTGATCACAAAAATCTGATGTACCTCGAGTCCGCTAAGCGCCTGAATCCTAGACAGGCTCGTTGGTCGTTGTTTTTCTCCCGTTTTGACTTTGTGGTCTCGTACCTGCCTGGTTCAAAGAATGTGAAGGCTGATGCTCTTTCTAGGAGTTTTGTGCCTGACTCTCCTGGAGTCTCAGAGCCAGCGGGTATTCTTAAAGAGGGAGTAATCTTGTCGGCCATTTCTCCTGATTTGCGACGTGTGTTGCAGAGATTTCAGGCTGGTAGACCTGACTCTTGCCCACCTGACAGACTGTTTGTTCCTGATAAATGGACCAGTAGAGTTATTTCCGAGGTTCATTCCTCAGTGTTGGCAGGGCATCCTGGGATTTTTGGTACCAGAGATTTGGTGGCTAGGTCCTTTTGGTGGCCGTCCCTGTCGCGGGATGTGCGATCTTTTGTGCAGTCCTGTGGGATTTGTGCTCGGGCTAAGCCTTGCTGTTCTCGTGCCAGCGGGTTACTTTTGCCCTTGCCCGTCCCGAAGAGGCCTTGGACGCACATTTCCATGGATTTCATTTCAGATCTTCCGGTGTCTCAAGGAATGTCTGTCATCTGGGTGGTCTGTGATCGTTTTTCCAAGATGGTCCATTTGGTGCCCTTGCCTAAATTGCCTTCCTCTTCCGATTTTGTTCCTTTGTTCTTTCAGAATGTGGTTCGTTTGCACGGCATTCCTGAGAATATCGTGTCTGACAGAGGATCCCAGTTTGTGTCCAGATTCTGGCGATCCTTTTGTGCTAGGATGGGCATCGATTTGTCATTTTCATCTGCCTTTCATCCTCAGACTAATGGCCAAACGGAGCGAACGAATCAGACGCTTGAGGCTTATTTGAGATGTTTTGTTTCTGCAGATCAGGATGATTGGGTGACCTTCTTGCCATTGGCTGAGTTTGCCCTTAATAATCGGGCAAGTTCCGCTACTTTGGTTTCGCCATTTTTCTGCAACTCTGGTTTTCATCCACGGTTTTCCTCGGGTCATGTTGAACCTTCTGACTGTCCTGGGGTGGATTCCGTGGTGGATAGGTTGCAGCGGATTTGGAATCTTGTGGTGGATAACTTGAAGTTGTCACAGGAGAAGGCTCAGCGCTTTGCCAACCGCCGCCGCGGTGTGGGTCCCCGACTTCGTGTTGGGGATTTGGTTTGGTTGTCTTCTCGGTATGTCCCTCTGAAGGTTTCCTCTCCTAAGTTTAAGCCTCGCTTTATTGGTCCTTATAAAATTTTGGAAGTCCTTAATCCGGTGTCGTTTCGTTTGGATCTTCCGGTGTTGTTTGCCATTCACAATGTGTTCCATAGGTCTTTGTTACGGCGGTACGTGGTGCCTATGGTTCCTGCTGTTGAGCCTCCTGCTCCGGTGTTGGTTGAGGGCGAGTTGGAGTATGTGGTGGAGAAGATCTTGGACTCTCGTCTCTCTAGACGGAGGCTTCAGTATCTGGTCAAATGGAAGGGCTATGGTCAAGAGGACAATTCCTGGGTGGTCGCCTCTGATGTTCATGTGGCCGATTTGGTTCGTGCCTTTCACGCTGCTCATCCTGATCGCCCTGGTGGTCTTGGTGAGGGTTCGGTGACCCCTCCTTAAAGGGGGGGTACTGTTGTGAACTATATTTCTTGGCTCCCTCTTGTGGTCATTAGCGGTATGGCACTTGGAGTGTCTTTCTCCAGGTTGGCACTCACCTGGTTCGTTTGGCCTGGGTGTGCCTATATAAACTTCCTGGATACTCTGGGGTATGTGCAATAGGTCCCCCAACCTTCAGGTGAAGTATGCTAGACTTTTTTACCATTCATGGTCCTGATATTTGACATTAAGTACTAGGTATGGTCTTGGTCTCCTACTTAGAGAGACTCTATGCATATTTAGGAATCCTCACTTAGTAACTGTGTATAACTAAGGCACATTGCCAAGACTTATGGATATGGACTATTGGATAGTTATATGCAGGGGATATCCCTTATGCGACTAATGTCATTAGGGCATATGACTAAATATTTATAGATATGCTGCTTGCACCTTGAGTACAGACTCAGTGTTGTCTTTTTACAAATTATATTTTGTGTTCGGTGGACTTGCATGTCCGGTGTCCTTCTTTTTGCACATTGTATGTCCATGGCACTGTCATTATGTGACAGTGGTTTGTGTGTGTTTTTTACCCATTTGATCTTGCTAATAAAGTCAGTTTTTAAATCTCTAATTTTCTGAAAACTTCCCATTTGTTCTCCCCATTTTGTATATCAGTTCTATATGGGAATGAGTATTGCTTGTGTCTGATGGTAGTCACAAAATATGAATCTGGATATTTTGATATTCCTGGATACTCTGTATTGTGCCTGGATTCGTTGTTATCAGACCTAGTCTGTTTTCTCCTGTCTCCTGGTCTCCTGATTTTGCAAGATAAGCTAAGTCCTGCTTTCTTATTTTTGTGTATTTGAATTTCCCTTATTTTGTTCCAGCTTTGTTTAAAATGTGATTCCTGATTTTGCTGGAAGCTCTAGGGGGGCTGTTATTCTCCCCCCACACCGTTAGTCGGTGCGGGGGTTCTTGGATATTCAGCGTGGATATTTTGTAGGGTTTTTTGCTGACCGTATAAGTCATCTTCCTATTTTCTGCTATTAGTCAGTGGGCCTCTCTTTGCTAAATCTAGTTCATTCTTACGTTTGTCATTTCTTCTTACCTCACCGTTATTATTTGTTGGGGGCTTGTATTATAACTTTGGGGTCCTTTCTCTTGAGGCAAGAGAGGTCTTATTTTCTCTGAAAGGGTTAGTTAGTTCTCCGGCTGGCGCGAGACGTCTAGAACCAACGTAGGTACGTTCCCCGGCTGCTATTAGTTGTGGGCTAGGATCAGGTATACGGTCAGCCTAGTTACCACTTCCCTATGAGCTGGTTTTTTTTGTTTGCAGACTTAGCTGGTACTCCTGAGATCCTCTGCCATTAGGATCATAACACACCAGCATGGGAAGGGAGGCTGCATCGGGACCATCGCCGCATGATTTGTAAGTATATTGCGACTACAAGACGCACCCCCATTTTCCCCTTACATTTTTGGGGAAAATAGTGCGTCTTGTAGTCCGAAAAATACAGTAATACTGTATGGATGGGCAATATAATACCAATACATTTTTTTTAATGTTTTTAGAGGCTTAGATAGCAACAAGATGCACCCAAGAAGACATAATACCCTATGAGTTGGCAATATACCGTATTTTTCAGTTTATAAGATGCACCGGATTATAAGACGCACTCCAAATTTTGAGGAGAAAAATAGGAAAAAATATTTTTTTAATAAAATGGTGGTGCTTCTTATAATCCATGTGTCTTATTGCTTACCGTGGTTGGTGGCTGTGATGAAGCGGGGTCCCAGAGTCTCTGCTGGCGGAGGCAGAAGTGGGGCAATGCTGCGGGCTCCAGACTCGGAGAACGGGGTGTTCGGATGTGCGACGCTGTGGGTGTTCGGTGGTACAGGGGCTCCGCCTACATTTTGTGAAAGCCCGGAGCCCCCTCACTTCCATGGTTTACTATGCGGTGGACTCTGGGAAAATGAAGGCCGGTAAGGTGTATTTGCATTATTAGACGCACCCCCATTTTCCCCCCAAATTGTTATGGTGATCCCTAGTTTTATGAATACCCTTTTTTCTCTTCAGTTTCCAATTGGAAGAGTGTTTCAAGTAGGTTACCACAAGGCTCTGTAAAATCACAGCAGAATCCCCAGGAAAATTCAAAAGATAAAAATTAACTTTTATTAATCTAATTTATAAAATTACTAAATAGTGCACTACTTAAACCATCACCACAACAAAAGCATACTATAGAAAAGGCCAGGGTGGTGCCCAACCCTACACTTCACTATATGCACCCTACCTACCAGCGGAGGTTGGCACCCTATTAGCTGCGCATCGGCGCCCCCACTCCTCGTCGGCTCGCCCTGCTACCCCTGTTGGGCCCTGCTGGGACCGGGAATAGAAAATGATTCATACATACAGTGCCCCACTAGCAGTATCTTGAATCAATACAGGTAGATTGGCCGATCTGTACTCATGCCTATCTGTTTCTTCCTATCAGCGGGGGTTGGCACCCTATCAAGACACGTAATTGGCGCCCCCTGCTCCACGACGACTATCCTCTAATCTGACCCCTACTAAACCAATGAGACCGAGATAAACAGAAGATTAAGGTGCTACAGTGCTTTAAAGTGTCAAAATTGTATACCCATTGGTTGTTTCTATAACAGGGGTGCCATTAAAGGTACCGTCACATTAAGCGACGCTGCAGCGATAGCGACAGCGATCCCGATCGCTGCAGCGTCGCTGTTTGGTCGCTGGAGAGCTGTCACACAGACCGCTCTCCAGCGACCAACTATGCCGAGGTCCCCGGGTAACCAGGGTAAGCATCGGGTTGCTAAGCGCAGGGCCGCACTTAGTAACCCGATGTTTACCCTGGTTACCAGCGTAAAAGTTAAAAAAACAAACAGCACATACTCACCAGCGCGTCCCCCAGCCTCTGCTTCCTGACACTGACTGAGCTCCGGCCCTAACAGCACAGCGGTGACGTCACCGCTGTGCTTTCACTTTCAGTTTAGGGCCGGCGCTCAGTCAGTGTCAGGAAGCAGAGGCTGGGGGACGCGCTGGTGAGTATGTGCTGTTTGTTTTTTTAACTTTTACGCTGGTAACCAGGGTAAACATCGGGTTACTAAGCGCGGCCCTGCGCTTAGTAACCCGATGTTTACCCTGGTTACCAGTGTAAAATATCGCTGGTATCCTTGCTTTTGCTGTCAAACACGGCGATACACGGCGACCTAGCGACCAAATAAAGTGCAGACCTTCTAGCAGCGACCAGCAATTTCACAGCGGGATCCAGATCGCTGCTGCGTGTCAAATACAGCGATATCGCTATCCAGGTCGCTGCAACGTCACGGATCGCTGGCGATATCGCCTAGTGTGACGGTACCTTAAGGTACTTGTTTAACAATGGATGGATCCCTTACTGTGAAAAACAATCATACCTCATATGACCATCAAATGAATATACCACATGATTTCTAGATAAGCATGCGAATATGTCCACATTAAGACAGATGAAAACAAGTCAATATCACAATCAGGACCTTCTATCCATACCAAAGCCAAATGACAAATGTCTGTATAGCAGTTCAAGTCAATTGGCTTTACACAGGAGCACCCCTTTCTTAAAATGTATCACACAACACATCACTACTTGATGTCATACAAATGCATCCACTCAAGAACTCAACGCGTTTCCCCTCTTCCAATTATAAGAGGTTCATCAGGAGTGACATTGATATCGAAGGGTTACTTAGCTTCGTCAGACTTGGCATATTTAAGAGATTTCTCTCTGTTAAATACCATTCTATTAGTCGCTGCCCATTGTTCAAGCTTATCTAGATCCTTCTGAATCCTTTCTCTGTCTTATCTAGTGTTACTTATCCCTCCCATCTTTGCATGGTCTGCAAATTTGATTAGTTTACCTACAGTTAAGGTACCTTCACATTAAGCGACGCTGCAGCGATACAGACAACGATGCCGATCGCTGCAGCATCGCTGTGTGGTCGGTGGAGAGCTGTCACACAGACAGCTCTCCAGCGACCAACGATGCCGAGGTCCCCGGGTAACCAGGGTAAACATCGGGTTGCTAAGCGCAGGGCCGCGCTTAGTAACCCGATGTTTACCCTGGTTACCAGTGTAAAATGTAAAAAAACAAACAGTACATACTCACCTTCGCATCCCCCGCCGTCCGCTTCCTGCACTGACTGAGTGCCGGCCCTAACAGCAGAGCGGTGACGTCACCGCTGTGCTGTGCTTTCACTTTACGGCCGGCCCTCAGTCAGTGCAGGAAGCGGACGGCGAGGGACGTGACGGATATCAGAGGGTGAGTATGTACTGTTTGTTTTTTTTACTTTTACGATGGTAACCAGGGTAAATATCGGGTTACTAAGCGCGGCCCTGCGCTTAGTAACCCGATATTTACCCTGGTTACCATTGTAAAACATCGCTGGTATCGTTGCTTTTGGTGTCAAACACGACGATACACGCCGATCTGACGACCAAATAAAGTTCTGAACTTTCCTAAACGACCAGCGATATCACAGCAGGATCCTGATCGCTGATGCGTGTCAAACACAACGATATCGCTAGCCAGGACGCTGCAATGTCACGGATCGCTAGCGATATCATTTAGTGTGAAGGTACCTTTACAGAGCCTTGTGATTCACAGAAAAGACCAACATTTTTTTGCCCTTGGGGATATATTTACAAATATTTGCAAATTCTACAACTGGGCAATAAAAATAAAGGTATTTACAGAATCAGAGAAATAGAACTAAGCAACAGCACGTGTGAAAAATACTTGGGTATACTGATAGATCACAGGCTGCACATGAGTCAACAGTGTGATGCAGCAGCAAAAAGGCAAACACAGTTCTGGGATGTATTAAGAGACTGTCACGGCTCCTGGGTATTATTGCTGTGGGGAGAGCTGCACACAGCAGCATGGCAGCTGAGCAAAACACCGGGTTACTAACCAGGTAGCAAACAGGACCTGAACTACGTGACAGGAGGTGGTCGGGCGGAGCCAGACGCCGGGATGCAGAGGAGATGATTCACACAGGAGTGTAGTCAAACAAGCTAAGATCACAACCAAGAGATCACAAAGTACCAAAGGGAAGAGACAGGGGATTGTCAGAAGAGAAAACAGAGGTCAGAAATCCAAAAGAACAAACGAGCAGAGTAAAGAACGGAGAGCAAGAAAAACACTTGCAAACCAGGCACAGACTCCAGGGGTCAGGCACACAGACTAGAACGTAAGTATATCTGACAGGGAATCCTAGTCTGGAGTGAGTACAAATAACCCTCCCATATCCAAAGGGAGGCCAGCAAAATTAACCCTGAGCGACCATGACATTAACCATGTCCTAACCATGACAGTACCTCCCCCCTCTTAACGGGGGGGCCACTGGACCCTCAGGCTTCTCAGGGCATCTGGCATGAAAAGCCCGCACCAGTAGATCAGCTTGCACAAAACTGGCCGGAACCCATGACCAATCCTCAATGGAATATCCCTTCCAGTGGATTAGGTCTGAAGCCTCCGCCGCACCCACCGTGAATCAATGATGCGCCCTACCTAGTACTCCAGCTGACCCTCTACCAACACTGGCAGAACATCGGATGAGGAATCTTCTCTAACAATCCCCAGAGGTTTTAATAGGGACCTGTGGAAGACATTAGATATTTTGAAGGAAGGGGCAACTGTAATCTATAGGCCACCGGGTTGATCACCTCTATAATCTTGTAAGGACCTATAAACCTGGGGCCCAACTTCATAGAGGGTATCTTAAGTTTGATGTTACGGGTAGACAACCACACTTTCTCCCCCACAGCCAACGCAGGAGATGACCCCCTCCTCCTGTCAGCAAAATGTCTGTACTTCTTCTGGGCTTTGGAGAAGTTCCCCTGAACCTCCCTTCAAAGGGTTCTTAACTGTTGCACCAAACCCTCGGCACCAGGGCAACCAGAATCCATGTGGGAAAATTCTCCAAACTGCGGAAAAAAACCATAATTGACCTGAAAGGGAGATTTGCCAGTAGACTGATTAATAAGACAGATGAACGCAAACTCTGCCATGGGCAATACCTCACACCAGTCCTCCTGTCTGGAACAGGCCAGGCATCTCAAAATTTGTTCCACCGACTGGTTGGTGCGTTCAGTCTGTCTGTTAGATTCCGGGTGATAAGCAGAGGAAAATGACAATGTAACCCCCAACTTCTTACAAAAAGCCCTCCAAAACCTGGCCACAAATTGCACACCCCTGTCAGATACCACATTCACAGGTACCCCATGGAATCGAACTATGTGCTGAATAAACAAGCAAGCCAAGGTTTCAGCAGAAGGTAACGCAGGTAACGGCACAAAGTGGGCTTGCTTCGAAAACCTATCAACCACTACCCATACTACTGAGTTGCCCTTGGAAGATGGAAGATTAGTGATAAAGTCCATGGAGAGCTGTTTCCATGGTTTATCCAGAATCGGCAAAGGCACCAATTCCCCGGCCAGCCAGACCAGAGAGCTCTTAAGGTACCTTCACACGAAGCGATGCTGCAGCGATAGCGACAACGATGCCGATCGCTGCAGCGTCGCTGTTTGATCGCTGGAGAGCTGTCACACAGACCGCTCTCCAGCGACCAACGATGCCGAGGTCCCCGGGTAACCAGGGTAAACATCAGGTTGCTAAGCGCAGGGCCGCGCTTAGTAAACTGATGTTTACCCTGGTTACCAGCGTAAAAGTAAAAAAACAAACAGCACATGCTCACCTGCTCGTCCTCCAGCGTCTGCTTCCTGACACTGACTGAGCTCCGGCCCTAACAGCACAGCGGTGACGTCACCGCTGTGCTTTCACTATCACTTTAGGGCCGGCGCTCAGTAAGTGTCAGGAAGCAGACGCTGGGGGACGCGCAGGTGAGCATGTACTGTTTGGTTTTTTTACTTTTACGCTGGTAACCAGGGTAAACATCGGGTTACTAAGCGCGGCCCTGCGCTTGGTAACCCGATGTTTACCCTGGTTACCAGTGTAAAACATCGCTGGTATCGTTGCTTTTGCTTTCAAACACAACGATACACAGCGATCGGACGACCAAATAAAGTTCTGGACTTTATTCAGCGACCAGCGACATCACAGCAGGATCCTGATCGCTGCTGCGTGTCAAACGAAACGATATCGCTAGCCAGGACGCTGCAACGTCACGGATCGCTAGCGATGTCGTTTCGTGTGAAGGTACCTTTAGAGCGAGCGCACACCCCACAAGTATTTACCAACCTTTTGATATCAGTACCCATAGAGGGCCACCAAAACTCCTAGCTACTGCCCCCCGGGTAGCTGCAATCCCAGGATGTGCACTTAACACAGAATCATGAAATTCTTGCAGGAGTGTGAGATGGAAATGTTCGGGTACAAAAAGTTTACCTGGGGGTTTATTCCTGGGAGCTTGTGCTTCTGCTTCCAAAATCTCTCTCTGTAACTCAGATGAGACTTCTTCCACAACCACTCCCAGTTGAAGAATGGAGGAAGGAGGTTCTGGAGGGGTCACAGAATCAAAACTTTGGGATAAGGCATCCGCTTTTACATTTTTAGACCCTGGTCGGAACGTAATGGTAAAATGAAATTGAGAAAAAAAAAAAGTGCCCAACGAGTCTGTCTGGGAGTCACTCTCTTAGCGGACTCGATATAGGCCAGGTTTTTATGATCAGTGATGACCATAACGGGATGAACAGCCCCCTCCAGAAAATGCCTCCATTCTTCGAAGGCCAATTTAACCACCAACAATTCCCTGTTGCCGACATCATAATTTCTCTTGGCCGAAGAGAATATTTTAGAGGAAAAGGCTCAGGGTTTAAGGTTAGTAAGGGTGGACGGACACTGGGACAACACTGCTCCCACCCCCATCTCCAAAGCATCGACCTCCACGATAAAAGGTCTTGACGGATCGGGTTGTATCAACACGGGTGCTGAAGTAAATCATTTCTTCAGTGTCTGGAAGGAATTTTTTGTGGCCACGGACCAATTTTTTACATCTGTCCCTTTGAGAGTGAGGTCCGTCAATTGTTTCACCACCTGCGAAAACCCTATAATGAACTTCCTATAATATTATTATTATTTATTTATATATCAGGTCATGAGGTTGCACCCAATCAGAAATGGCCTGAATCTTCCCCAGATCCATGCAGGATCACTCCCCAGATACAATTAAACCCAGAAAAGATTGAACACTTCTCCAGCTTAGCATATAAATGGTTCTCCCTGAGTCTCATAAGAACCGAGACTGACCCAATCTCCATAGGCTCAGATACAGGTGCAGAGTAACACAATTTAGGGTATAAGGGAGTCTCTTGTTGCATCACTCCTTTAGCACGGAGTCTCCGGTCCATCCAAACCGCCTGCGTCATGGCGTCCTCCAGGGTATCAGGAGGAGGATGAAGTGCCAAAGCGTCCTTCAGATGTTCAGACAGGCCCTTACGGAACAACCCCCTCAGGGCGGCATCTTTCCAAGATGCTTCGCCAGCCCATTGTCTAAATTCAGAGCAGAACCATTCAGCAGAGTGCCTCTCCTGTGTCACACAACAAATTCCATCCCCAGTAAGAGGGGATGTATCAACAGACACAATTTTAACAGGGTGTTTCATCCTGACTGTCCCTATCTTGTTACGAGTCACAACTTGGGCATCAATCAAATTAATGGAAGAACCGTAGTCAACAAAGGCAGTGGTCACCACAGGACCGCCAGCAAGTTCCAATTCCACTTGGAGCACAATTTTTCCAAGCGAGAAAAAATGTACCTGAGAGTCTGGACAACCTCCTCGATTGTTGCCCAGACTCAGTCGTTTCTCTGACGGTTTCACTGAAGAAGGGCAGGAGGGACAATTCCTTTTCCGATGTCCAGAGGCTCCACAGTAAAAGCATAGTAGGTTGTCTCTACAGTGCCTTCTCTCTTTCTCCATAACCGAGACTGACCCAATCTCCATGGGCTCAGATACAGGTGCAGAGTCACACAATTTAGAGTATAAGGGAGTCTCTTGTTGCATCACTCCTCTAGCACGGAGGAGGATGAAGTGCCAGAGCATCCTTCAGACGGTCAGAAGGCCCTTACGGAACAACCCCCTAAGGGCGGCATCTTTGCAAGATGCTTCGACTGCCCAACGCCTAAATTCAGAGCAGTACCATTCAGCGGAGTGCATCCCCTGTGTCACACTTATCACCATATCCTCTGCCAGACGCACTCTATCAGGCTCATCATAAATGTGACCCAGAGCCTCAAAGAACAGGTTCACAGACATACGTTCAGGAGCAGAGGATGTGAGAGAGAAAGCCCATGCCTGTTGAGCACCCCTTAACAAGGACATTGCGACCCCCACCCTCTGCCTTTCATTTCCAGAGGGCCGGGGACACAATTCAAAGAACAAATGAGCAGAGTGAATCAAGGAGTGCAAGGAAAACATTTGCAAACCGGCCACCCACTCCAGGGGTCAGGCACACAGACTAGAACGTAAGTATAAAGGTACCTTCACACGAAACGACATTATAACGATATCGCTAGCAATCCGTGACGTTGCAGCGTCCTCGCTAGCGATATCGTTTCGTTTGACACGCAGCAGCGATCAGGATCCTGCTGTGATGTCGCTGGTCGCTGAATAAAGTCCAGAACTTTATTTGGTCGTCCGATCGCTGTGTATCGTTGTGTTTGAAAGCAAAAGCAACGATACCAGCGATATTTTACACTGGTAACCAGGGTAAACATCGGGTTACTAAGCGCAGGGCCGCGCTTAGTAACCCGATGTTTACCCTGGTTACCAGCGTAAAATGTAAAAAAAACAAACAGCACATACTCACATTGCGTCCCCTGCAGTCTGCTTCCTCCTCTGACTCAGCGCCGCAAAGTGAAAGTGAAAGCAGCACAGCGGTGACGTCACCGCTCTGCTCTCACTGTACGGCGCTCAGTCAGTCAGGAAGTGGACGCAGGGGGACGTGAATGTAAGTATGTGCTGTTTGTTTTTTTTAGATTTTACGCTGGTAACCAGGGTAAACATCGGGTTACTAAGCGCGGCCCTGCGCTTAGTTACCCGATGTTTACCCTGGTTACCAGGGGACCTCGGCATAGTTGATCGCTGGAGAGCGGTCTGTGTGACAGCTCTCCAGCGACCAAACAGCGACGCTGCAGCGATCGACATCGTTGTCGCTATCGCTGCAGCGTCGCTTCGTGTGAAGGTACCTTCAGAAGAAAAAAACAAGAAATAGCCAGCTTACCATCTCGGTATGTAACAGCACGGACTTGAGTGTTGAATAAAAAAAAGCAGGATGAGTTCAGCTGATAAAAAAGCTTGTCTTTATTCCAAATTCGTATAAAATAGTGACATGGCACCCATATGTGCAGCTACGCGTTTCAAACACGAGCTTTGTTCTTTGTCAAAGCTGCAATGCACACAACTAACCCACAATTTGTACAATGATCAATAAACCACACCTCCCAAAAGAAAGAGAAAAAAAAATCAAGTGATATAAAACCAACAACAGAAATTGTTTAAAATCGCAACAACGCAAATAAACGTTGCAAATAAATTGCGTTCCCGCAAACAGCAGTACTAGAACGGTACGGCTCACCGATCTTGCGGCCTCACGCTGAGTGCTGCGGTAGTCAGGTGTCAGCTGTATGTGACTAGCACCGATCGCGGGCATTTAACCCCTCTGATGCCGCTGACAGTAGTGACAGCGGCTTAGAGAAGCATCGCGCAGGGAGGGGGCTCCCTGAGCGCTTCCATCAGGACATTGCGAGATTGCGTTGGCCTGATGGTCTCCATGGAGACCCCGGCCCCAAGATGGCCACGGTGTCCTTCCGGGTCTTGCAGGGAGGTGGCTTGTGAGCGCCTGATGAGAGCAGGCGCTGGCATGCCTCCTTCCCTGCCTGTCAGATCGCTGATCTGATACTCAGCTGTGCAGATTGTCAGATCAGCGATCTGACATTATGTAGTGATGTCCCATCCTGGGACAATGTAAAAAAGTAAAAAATATATATTTATATAATAAAATGCGTTACAATATTTTTTTTAACCCCTTAATCCCATATGACGTACTATCCCGTCGAGGTGACTTAATTCCCAGTGACGGGATAGTACGTCATATGCAATCGCAGCAGACATCCAGCACTATGTGCCAGAAGCAGTCACGGACCGCCCCCAGCACATTAACCCCCGGCACACTGTGATCAAACATGATCGCAGCGTTCTGGGGCATAGGGAAGCATCGCGCAGGG
The DNA here is from genome assembly GCF_051348905.1 of Ranitomeya variabilis. Classification (NCBI taxonomy): domain Eukaryota; kingdom Metazoa; phylum Chordata; class Amphibia; order Anura; family Dendrobatidae; genus Ranitomeya; species Ranitomeya variabilis. The sequence continues at coordinate 642,664,478 of NC_135233.1, forward strand.
AGGGGGCATCTCAATTCCAGTCAATTTTGCATTGAAAAGTCAAACGGCGCTCCTTCCTGTAACGATTCCTGATACTTATCTGTCCGGCCGGCGCGCTCCCAGCGTTCCTTCTTCTTCTTCTTCTGCCTCCAGTTTCTCGGCCTCTCTGCGTGTCGCCGGTCCACGCATGCGCCGTAGGGTCTCCTCCGCCGCTCTGCCTTCTGGGAGGTCGTGACCCGGTGGTCCCGCCTCCAATATGGCGGCGCCCTTCAGGTATTTCAGCTCGGCGCTTCCCCAGGTAAAGCGCCTGCGTATCTTCGTTGTTTCTGCTCCGTAGTTCAGCGTTGTGCTCTGGCCCATTCTAAGCTTAAGCCTCGTTGTTCCCTTTCCTGCCTTGTGCTCTGTTTCTTCGGCTTCTTCCCTCGCCCTCCGTCCCATTTATCCTTCAGCTCCAACTGCCTGGTTAACTTGTATTTTTTCCCTTCCAGTGCTCCGCTTCAGTCATCCTCTGCATTCCAGTTCTCCTGCTCCACCCAGTCGTCCCTTTGGCTCCGGCAGTTGCGGTTCCATCCTCCCTGGGCCTGCTCCTAACACTCCCTGTATAGGGGGTGCTCCCATCAGGTTCGCTCGCCCTAGGGGGCTCTGGGATCGTGACCCAGAGGGTCCACTTTGGGGTTCACCTCTCCCTCCCTGGCTCACCCCCGTGTAGCGTGATAGTATACGCAGGCCATGGATCCCGCTGGAGCCGCTGCCGCTCAAAAAGAGTTGCTCTTTCTCCGCGAGAATCAGTCCCGTATGATGGCCTTTATGAAGTCGATGGACTCTCGTTTGTCCTCACTTCAATCTTCCGATCCTGGGAATGCTTCTTTGTTGCTAAATCTGCAACAGGAGCTGGCGCAGCAGCGCGACACCCAAACGCAGATTTTGACTTATCTGGCCGCTATTGATTCTCGTCTTCTCTCTCTACAGACCCCTTCCCCTACAGTCGCGTCTGTTCACGCTCCTCACGCACCTCCCCGTTTGGCCAAACCCCCACGCTACAATGGAGACCCCAAAGTGTGTCGGGGTTTCCTTAATCAGTGTCGCCTCCATTTTGAGCTCTTGCCTTTGCAATACCCCACCGATCGAGCTAAAATTGCCTTTATAATTTCCCATCTCGAGGGGAATGCATTAGCGTGGGTAAATCCTCTCTGGGAACGAGATGACCCACTAATGTCTCGCCTAGACAATTTCCTCGAGACGTTCCGTCGAGTGTTCGACGAACCTGGTCGCCTGGCCTCAACTACTGAGTCCCTGTTCAGTTTACAACAAGGGACCCTATCCGTTGGTCTGTACGCCATTCAATTCCGCACTTTATCCTCTGATCTTGGGTGGAACAATGAGGCCCTGGTAGGGGCATTCTGGCGTGGTCTATCCGGGCGCATAAAAGACGAATTGGCGGGACGTGATACTCCCACCAATTTGGAAGATTTAATATCCTTGGCTACTCGTATTGATCTCCGATTCCAGGAACGAGCACGAGAGAGAAGGACTCCACGTCTTTCCCTGCCTCTTCGAACGTCACCCAGTCCTAGACCCAGAGTGTCTACCTCTGAACCGGTGCCGGAACCTATGCAGGTAGACCGGCTCAAGATGTCTGAGCAACGGCGCCAGGAGAGACGCACTCAGGGTCTGTGCTTCTACTGTGGCAGTTCTTCCCATCTCCTGCGTGCTTGTCCTGATCGTCCGGAAAACTCCTCCGCCTAGGTCAGGTAAGAGAGGCCTCCCTAGGTACATGTGATACCTCTCTACCCCTTACGCTCTCTGTTCTACTTCTTGTCTCTGGTAAACGCTATTCCCTGCAAGCTTACATTGACTCGGGTGCAGCAGGGAATTTTATCAGGTTAGAGGAGGTAGTAAGATTTTCTGTTCCCGTTAAGACTCTTGAAAGCCCTCTCTTTCTTGCGTCTGTTGATGGTAAACCTTTGCAAGAGACTATAACCCAGGTCACCCAAGTAGTAGAACTTCAGGTAGGGGTTTTACACAAGGAAATATTTCCCATCCAGTACTTTTAGGCTTACCGTGGTTACGTACCCATGAACCTATGTTAGATTGGCATAATGGCAATATTCTTTCGTGGGGGGATTCCTGTCGGGCTCGGTGTCTCTTGTCGGTACGTCCTGTGGGTGACTCTTGCTCTTCCCTTGCCCTTCCTGGTCTGCCTTCTGCTTATTCTTCCTTTTCTGATGTTTTCAATAAAAAAGAAGCAGAGAACCTTCCTCCACATCGGTCCTACGACTGTCCTATAGATCTGGTTCCTGGTGCCATGCCTCCGCGAGGAAGAATTTACCCTCTCTCTCCTACGGAGACTCAAGCCATGTCGGAGTACGTTCGGGAGAACCTTGCTAGGGGATTCATTCGGAAGTCCACCTCCCCTGCTGGGGCCGGTTTCTTTTTTGTCAAGAAAAAAGACGGCTCACTTCGTCCCTGCATAGATTATAGGGGATTGAACAACATAACGGTGAAGAATAAATATCCGTTACCTTTAATCTCTGAACTCTTTGACCGCTTAAGAGGAGCACGAGTTTTCACTAAGTTAGATCTTCGAGGTGCTTACAACCTTGTTCGAATCCGTGCCGGGGATGAGTGGAAGACTGCATTCAATACTCGTGACGGCCACTATGAGTACTTGGTGATGCCTTTTGGTCTCTGCAACGCTCCCGCTGTTTTCCAAGAATTCGTAAATGACATCTTCAGAGATTGCCTTTATGTATGTGTCGTAGTTTATCTGGACGACATACTAATCTTCTCTCCGAATCTCTCTGCCCATCGACGAGATGTCCGTCTTGTTCTTCAACGCCTCCGAGAGAACCATCTTTTTGCCAAGATCGAGAAATGTGTATTCGAACAATCCAGTTTACCCTTCTTGGGATATATTGTTTCAGATGCCGGTCTAAAGATGGATCCAGCCAAGGTCTCCGCAGTTCTGGATTGGCCACAGCCTGTTGGTATTAAAGCCATTCAACGTTTCCTCGGCTTCGCCAATTACTATAGGCAATTCATTCCACATTTCTCTTCTTTGACCAAGCCCATCTCGGCTCTTACTCGCAAAGGAATTGCTTCCAACAACTGGTCTTCGGAGGCCCAAAATGCATTTCTTACTTTAAAACAAAAATTTGCTGTAGCCCCGGTACTTCATCGTCCTGACGCTAACAGACCCTTCGTCCTTGAAGTGGATGCATCTTCCGTGGGAGTCGGAGCAGTCCTCTTACAGAAGTCAGCTTCTGGACGTGTCGTCACTTGTGGTTTCTTCTCCAAATCATTTTCTTCTTCAGAACGCAATTATTCTATCGGAGATAAGGAACTGTTGGCCATTAAGTTGGCCTTAGAAGAGTGGCGATATCTTCTCGAAGGGGCCGTTCATTCCTTCACCATATTTACAGATCATAAGAATCTAGCCTATGTACAGACTGCTCAAAGACTTAACCCTCGTCAGGCCAGATGGTCCCTGTTTTTTGGACGTTTCGATTTTGAACTCCATTTCCGTCCTGGAGACAAAAATGTCAGAGCTGATGCTCTCTCACGGTCCTCTCAACCTTTGGATGTGGTGGAGAATCCTGCACATATTATTGATCCGGCTAAGATTATTTCCGTTGCTCCTCTGAAAGTAGTCTCCTCTCCTCCTGGGAAGACCTTCGTGGCAAGCAAAGACAGGAGACAAGTTTTGCTCTGGGGTCATTCCTCTAAATTTGCCGGGCACGCAGGAGTCAAGAAGACACTTTCTCTTATAACTCGTCACTACTGGTGGCCATCCGTTCGTCAGGACGTCCTAGATTTCCTTGCTTCGTGTCCTTCTTGTGCAAAAAATAAGGTTCCTCGGCAGCTACCTTCCGGACTCTTACATCCACTTCCTGTACCTTCTTGTCCTTGGAGTGATATTGCCATGGACTTTATTACGGATCTTCCTCGCTCCTCTAATTGCTCTGTTATCCTAGTGGTTGTGGACCGATTTTCGAAAATGGCCCACTTCATACCCTTGTCTGGATTGCCATCTGCTCCCGAATTGGCAAAGATCTTCATCCTTCATGTCTTCCGACTTCACGGCTTTCCTCGTCATATTGTTTCTGATCGTGGAGTTCAGTTCACCGCCCGCTTCTGGAGAGCCTTGTGTAGCTTAATGAAGGTGACCTTGGATTTCTCCTCCGCCTACCATCCTCAGTCCAATGGCCAAGTGGAGCGTGTCAATCAAGTTCTCACATCCTATTTACGACATTTCTCCAATGACCATCAGAACGATTGGGTCTCTTTGCTTCCGTGGGCTGAATTTGCCTATAACAATCACCCCTGTGAATCTTCTTCTAAATCTCCATTCTTGGTGGTTTTCGGGCAACACCCTGGCATTCCTTTTCCCATTTCCTGCACTTCAGGCGTACCGGCAGCTGATTCTTTGTCCCAGGAGTTCTCCAAAATTTGGCAAGAGACTAAGGAGTCACTTCTTAAGGCCAGTGATCGTATGAAAAGGTTTGCGGATAAGAGACGGCTTGATGCTCCACCTTATCAACTGGGGGATAAGGTGTGGCTCTCATCTCGGTATATTAGGTTGAAAATTCCGTCTCATAAACTTGGTCCTCGTTACATTGGTCCCTTTGAAATTTCCCACCGAATTAATGATGTAGCTTACAAGTTAAAATTACCCGCATCTTTGCGTGTTCCTAATGCCTTTCATGTCTCACTTCTTAAGCCTTCTGTATTTAATCGTTTTCACTCTTCTTCTCCTGTAGACCCATCCTTCTCTTCCTCCGACGGACAATTCGAGGTGAAGGACATTCTAGCCCAGAAAACGGTTAAGGGTCGGACATGGTTTCTGATTGATTGGAAGGGTTTTGGTCCTGAGGAGAGATCTTGGGAACCTCGAGAAAACATCAATGCACCCCTTATTTTGAAGAGGTTTCTTTCCAGTTCCAGGAGGGGGGGGGAGTAAGAAAGGGGGTACTGTAACGATTCCTGATACTTATCTGTCCGGCCGGCGCGCTCCCAGCGTTCCTTCTTCTTCTGCCTCCAGTTTCTCGGCCTCTCTGCGCGTCGCCGGTCCACGCATGCGCCGTAGGGTCTCCTCCGCCGCTCTGCCTTCTGGGAGGTCGTGACCCGGTGGTCCCGCCTCCAATATGGCGGCGCCCTTCAGGTATTTCAGCTCGGCGCTTCCCCAGGTAAAGCGCCTGCGTATCTTCGTTGTTTCTGCTCCGTAGTTCAGCGTTGTGCTCTGGCCCATTCTAAGCTTAAGCCTCATTGTTCCCTTTCCTGCCTTGTGCTCTGTTTCTTCGGCTTCTTCCCTCGCCCTCCGTCCCCTTTATCCTTCAGCTCCAACTGCCTGGTTAACTTGTATTTTTTCCCTTCCAGTGCTCCGCTTCAGTCATCCTCTGCATTCCAGTTCTCCTGCTCCACCCAGTCGTCCCTTTGGCTCCGGCAGTTGCGGTTCCATCCTCCCTGGGCCTGCTCCTAACACTCCCTGTATAGGGGGTGCTCCCATCAGGTTCGCTCGCCCTAGGGGGCTCTGGGATCGTGACCCAGAGGGTCCACTTTGGGGTTCACCTCTCCCTCCCTGGCTCACCCCCGTGTAGCGTGATACTTCCCTTCTGAGCTCTGCCATGCGCCCAAACAGTGGTTTACTCCCACATATGGGGTATCAGCATACTCAGGACAAATTGCACAAAAACTATTGGGGTCCACTTTCTTCTCTTACCCTTGGGAAAATAAAAAATTGGGGGCGAAAAGATCATTTTTGTGAAAAAATATGATTTTTTATTTTTACGGCTCTGCATTATAAACTTCTGTGAAGCACTCGGTGGGTCAAAGTGCTCACTACACATCTGGATAAGTTCCTTAGGGGGTCTACTTTTCAAAATGGTGTCACTTGTGGAGGGTTTCAATGTTTAGGCACATCAGGGGCTCTCCAAAATGCAACATGGCGTCCCATCTCAATTCCAGTCAATGTTGCATTGAAAAGTCAAATGGCGCTCCTTCCCTTCCGAACTCTGCCATGCGCCCAAACAGTGGTTTACCCCCACTTATGGGGTATCGGCGTACTCAGGACAAATTGTACAACAACGTTTGGGGTCTATTTTCTCCTGATACCCTTGGTAAAATAAAACAAATTGGAGCTGAAGTAAATTTTTTGTGTTCATTTTTTTTTAAACATTCCAAAAATTCCTGTGAAACACCTGAAGGGTTAATAAACTTCTTGAATGTGGTTTTGAGCACCTTGAAGGGTGCATTTTTTAGAATGGTGTCACACTTGGTTATTTTCTATCATATAGACCCCTCAAAATGACTTCAAATGTGATGTGGTCCCTAAAAAAAATGGTGTTGTAAAAATGAGAAATTGCTGGTCAACTTTTAACCCTAACAAAAAAAATTTGGTTCCAAAATTGTGCTGATGTAAGGTAGACATGTGGGAAATGTTACTTATTAAGTATTTTGTGTGACATATCTCTGTGATTTAAGGGCATAAAAATTCAAAGTTGGAAAATTGCTAAATTTTCTAAATTTTCGCCAAATTTCCGTTTTTTTCACAAATAAATGCAGGTAATATCAAAGAAATTTTACCACTATCATGAAGCCCAATATGTCATGAGAAAACATTGTCAGAATCACCAGGATCCATTGAAGCGTTCCAGAGTTATAACCTCATAAAGGGACAGTGGTCAGAATTGTAAAAATTGGCCTGGTCATTAACATGCAAACCACCCTTGGGGCTTAAGGGGATAAATTCCTAAATAAATAAAAAAATAAAAAAATAATGAAATAAATATTTTTTTCCAATAAACACATTTATTTATGTAAATTAAAAAGACAAACAATAAAAGTACACATATTTGGTATCGCCGAGTCCATAACGACCCACTCTATAAAACTATCCTGCTAGTTAACCCCTTTCAGTGAACACCGTAAAACAATAAATAAAAGACGAGGCAAAAAACAATCCTTTATTATCATACCACCGAACAAAAAGTGTAATAAAACGCGATAAAAAAGATGGATGTAAATAAAAATGGAAAACATCATCTTGTCCCGCAAAAAACAAGTCGCCATACAGCTCCATCAGCAGAAAAATAAAAAAGTAATTGCGCTCAGAATAAAGCAATACAGAAATTATTTTTTCTATAAAATGTGTAAAAGTGCCAAAACATAAAGAACAATATAACTGTGGTATCGCTGTAATCATACTTACCTGAAAAATAAAACTGTCTTATCAGTTTTACCACATGCGGAACAGTATAAAAAAAAAAGCAATTCCTGGATTGCTGGTTTTTATTCATTCTGTCTCCCAAAAATCGAAATAGAAAGCGAACCAAAATGTCATGTGCCCAAAAACGGTACCAATAAAAACGTCAGCTCGTCCCTCCAAAAATAAGCCATAACATGACTCTGTTGGCCGAAATATGAAAAAAATTATAGCTCTCAAATATGGTGATGCCATATGGTGATGTTACAGCTGTGTAACATAAAAACCCGATATCAATCTGGTATCGCTGTAATTGCACCAACCCGAAGAATAAAGTCGCCTAATCACTTATACTGCACGAGGAAAGGCGTAAAAAATAAATAAAACTAATTCTTCACATGCTGTTGATTTTTTTCATTCTGCCTCCCAAAGATCGCAGAAAGGCTTGGCGCACATTTATCCTGCGCTGTGCACTGAGCGCTTACACCGGGGTTTCCGTGTAAATCTCTGAAATACGTGATTCAGACAGAACCCCTGGCGAAAGGGTGGCGCCCCAGGGTCCTGGTCGTCACAGTTGCATTGCTTTCCTCACGGGGAGAGTGATGTTACGCTTGAAGGCAAGAAGGGATAACTGCAACCAGGTACCACAAACATGCAACACATTCACACTCCAGGCCACCAGGGGGAGCTATTCACTAGGTGACTCCCCATATATATAACTGGTAGTCTGTAGGGAAAGTCAGTGAGTTCTTGCCAGGAAACAGACTGGATCAGTCTGAGGCAGAGAAGAAGGTTTTACGGAGCTGTGTAGCCGTAGTGCAGCAGTTCCTGGAAAGAGACATTGAGAAAGTCGAATTGATTGCAGTGAACGTGCAGGAGCACAAAGCACAGGAGAGGATACCAGGGGGAGACCAGCCTCGAGCAGGCTGCCTCATTCTGAGGTGCAGAGACCAGTAGCCAGAACACCGAGGTTGTAAGGACCTCTATGACTTACATCAGAGACCGGCAGGACAGCTGAACTCCACGTTACCTGTCCGACCTAATACCCAGGAGGCACGGTGGCACCCCTCAGAGGCAAGGGCATGCTAGAGTCCCTATAAACATCCTCAAGCCACCAGTCATACGGTTTATGTCCTATCCTATCCGGGGACAGAGACAGATAACATCTGTGAGGACCTTATGTAAAGCCCTAGGCGGTAAGGGACTACAACACCACGGCGCTAGAGGAAGGCTTTTGATTTCCACCTGGATAAGGGGACTCCTAACTTGCCTCCAAGCCGGCCGGACCCTGCCTGCCCTGTGATCTGATGCCCTGGACTGTAGCTGCCTGAAGTCGACAGTAAACAAGGTAAAGAGACTGCAAACCTGTGTCCTCGTTCTTTACTGCACCTTAAACCAACTTCCATCTACACACCGGGAGACCTGTGGATATACTTCACCTGTGGGAAAGTATACCATCTAGCTGCCATAACATCACCCCAGAGGACCACTTAAAGCAGCGTCGGTCCCCACTGACCGAATACCACAGGTGGCGTCACGAACATAAACTTTATTCCCTTTGAAGACCTTTCCGTTTTACATGGGCGCCCAGGGCCACAGACCGGGTCGTCACGTGACATCCCCCTGTGAACACAGGACCCGGTACCGAGTATCCCACGGCCCTGGCAGGTGACTCAGAAGATTCCCTATAATGAGGCAGATGGAGGCACTGTGGATGCTGTCTGACGTAGGATACGGCAGTGTCTGTCTTTTTAGGATTGCATAAAAGTGCCATTGGCCACAGTTTTGTGCACTTCTGAAAAGGACACTGCTGAACAGAGGCCAGACAGGGTCAAGAGTACATCTGCTGCCTCATTATAGTGAATGGATCCCTTGGGGGTTTCATCTGTCAAGTCACTCAGAGATTTAGGTGGAAACCCCAAAATGCTCAGCGTAGAGCGACGGATAAATGTGATCCATAACATTATGTAAAATGTCCCCAATAAAAGCTTCAACTAAATCAACAAAAAAAGCAAGTCCCCACTCAGGTCCGTCATCTGTTAATGGAAATATAGGGGCTTTTATGTTATTAGTAGCACAAAGGCTTGGGAAAAGCTAAATGGCTTCATGCTCTCCAAAAGAAATTCAGCAAATTCTACTCATAAATCCAAATGTCTCCCTCCCTTCTAAGCCCCAGTGTGCCTAAACAACATTTAAAACCCACATTTTTGGCATTTTTGGAGTGAAGAGAGCCCACCTAACTTACAGGTGCGTGTCTCCAGAAGCATGAGCTGGGCATAATGTAATGGTGACTGCAACGTACTGGTCACTACAGCGTACGGTTACTACAATGGCAGTTTTCAATTTTCACTCAGCAACATCCACTGTTTCTGGAAAACACCCACGGAGTGTTATCTACATACACCCACGGTTATCTACATACACCCACGGTGTTATCTACATATGTAGATAAATTCCCAAAGGGTTATAATTTCCAAAATGTGGTCAGTTGAGGGGGGTTTCCACTGTTTATTGGGTGACAGAAGGTCGGGTAGAGGGAAGAGTGCCAAGGAGGCTAGTCCTGATCTGGCACACCCCAATAAGTTTGCTAAGTTGGCAGATGAGGGGGGTGCCAGTACAGGGGTAGCACTGTTGCAGCCAGGCATGTCCTCTGAAAGCCGGAGGAGTGACTGCTACAGTAAGGAGGGAAATAGGAGAGCAGGGCAGGCCAGACAGGTGCTGGTAGTGGGGGACTCAATCATTAGGGGAACAGATAGGGCAATCTGTCACAAAGACAGGCATCGTCGAACGGTGTGCTGCCTACCTGGCGCTCGAGTCCGACACATCGCTGATCGGGTTGACAGATTACTGGGAGCGGCTGGTGAGGACCCAGCGGTCATGGTGCACATTGGCACAAATGACAAAGTTAGAGGTAGGTGGAAGGTCCTTAAAGATGATTTCAGGGAATTAGGCTGCAAGCTGAAAGCAAGGACCTCCAACGTGGTATTTTCCAAAATACTGCCTGTACCACGTGCCACGCCAGAGAGGCAACGGGAGATTAGGGAGGTTAATAAGTGGCTCAAGAATTGGTGTAGGAAGGAGGGCTTTGGGTTCCTGCAGAACTGGGCTGACTTCTCAGTGGGCTACAGGTTCTATGCTAGGGACGGGCTGCATCTCAATGGGGAAGATGTAGCTGTGCTGGGGGAGAAAATGGCTAGAAGGTTGGAGGAGTGTTTAAACTAGGGAATGGGGGGAGGGTATTCATTTTATAGGAGGGGAAGATAGTGCAGATAGAGACCTGGGCAGAAATAAGGAAGCTGGGGGTGGCGGTGGCATGGGGGGTGGGGTTAGAATAATTAATTTAAGAAAGAATAGAAGTGCAGAGAGATACATAAAATGTATGTATACTAATGCCAGAATCCTCACCAACAAAATGGACGAATTAGAATTAATGGTGTTGGAGCATAATTATGACATGGTAGGGATATCTGAAACATGGCTGGATGAGAGCCATGACTGGGCTCATGCAGGGTTATAGTCTGTTCAGAAATGACTGAATGGATAAGCGAGGGGGAGGGGTGTGTATATGTAAAATCATCCTTAAGACCCATCCTGCGTGATAATATACAGTAGGTGAATCTAATGAAAATGTAGAGTCCCTGTGGGTGGAGATAAGGGGAGGGGGAAAAAATAATAAATTACTGATAGGGATTTGTTATAAGTCTTCAAAAATAATGGAAGCAATGGAGAGTATCCTCATAAAGCAAATAAATGAAGCAACGACTCAAGGAGAACTCATTATTATGGGGGACTTCAACTACCATGAAATAGATTGGGGAACAGAAACCTGTAATTCCAGCAAAGGTAATTGGTTTTTGACAGCTATGAGAGACAATTACCTTTCACAACTGGTTCAGGACCCAACAAGAACGGGGGCACTGCTAGACCTAATTTTAACCAACAGGCCAGACCGCATAGCAAATATAAGGGTTGGGGGTCACTTGGGGAATAGTGATCACAAAATAATAAGTTTTCATGTATCCTTCAATAAGATGTGTAGTAGAGGGATTACAAGGATACTAAACTTCAGGAGGGCAAATTTCCAAAGGATGAGAGAGGATCTTGGTGCAATTAACTGGGACAATATCCTGAGACACAAAAATACACAAAGAAAATGGGAGACGTTTATTAGCATCCTGGATAGGACCTGTGCACAGTATATACCGTATGGAAATAAACATACTAGAAATAGGAGGAAACCAATATGGCTAAATAAAGCTGTAAGGGGTGCAATAAGTGACAAAAAGAAAGCATTTAGAGAATTAAAAGAAGTAGGTAGTGATGAGGCATTAAATAAATACAAAAAATTAAATAAATTCTGTAAAAAGCAAATCAAGGCAGCAAAGATTGAGACAGAGAGACTCATTGCCAGAGAGAGGAAAAATAATCCCAAAATATTATTTAACTACGTAAATAGTAAGAAACTAAAAAATGATAGTGTTGGCCCCCTTAAAAATAGTCTGGGTGAAATGGTGGATGAGGATGAGGAAAAGGCCAATATGCTAAATTACTTTTATTCATCAGTATTTACACAAGAGAATCCCATGGCAGACAATATGATCAGTGATAACAAAAATTCCCCATGAAGTGTCACCTGCTTAACCCAGGAGGAAGTACGGCGACAAATTGACAAATCTCCGGGCCCGGATGGGATACACCCCCGAGTACTGCAGGAATTAAGTACAGTCATTGATAGACAATTATTTTTAATCTTTAACCCCTTCCCGACATTTGACGTACTATCCCGTCGAGGTGGGGTGGGCCCCCATGACCGCCGACGGGATAGTACGTCATACGCGATCGGCCGCGCTCACGGGGGGAGCGCGGCCGATCGCGGCCGGGTGTCGGCTGCATATCGCAGCTGACATCCGGCACTATGTGCCAGGAGCGGTCACGGACCGCCCCCGGCACATTAACCCCCGGCACACCGCGATCAAACATGATCGCGGTGTACCGGCGGTACAGGGAAGCATCGCGCAGGGAGGGGGCTCCCTGCGTGCTTCCCTGAAACGATCGGTACAAGGTGATGTACTCACCTCGTACCGAACGTCTTCTCCCTGCAGGCCCCGGATCCAAAATGGCCGAGGGGCTGTATCCGGGTCCTGCAGGGAGCACTTCCGGGTCGGAGCAGGCTGCAGATGAAAGCTGCAGCCTGCTCCGATGAAAGTATGATCGCCGATCTGATAGAGTGCTGTGCACACTATCAGATCTGCGATCTGTGATGTCCCCCCCTGGGACAAAGTAAAAAAGTTAAAAAAAAAATTTCCACATGTGTAAAAAAAAAAAAAAAAAATTCCTAAATAAATAATAATAAAAAAAAAAATATTATTCCCATAAATACATTTCTTTATCTAAAAAAAACAAACAAAAACAATAAAAGTACACATATTTAGTATCGCCGCGTCCGTAACGACCCAACCTATAAAACTGGCCCACTAGTTAACCCCTTCAGTAAACACCGTAAGAAAAAAAAAAAAAAAACGAGGCAAAAAACAACGCTTTATTACCATACCGCCGAACAAAAAGTGGAATAACACGCGATCAAAAAGACGGTTATAAATAACCATGTTACCGCTGAAAACGTCATCTTGTCCCGCAAAAAACGAGCCGCCATACAGCATCATCAGCAAAAAAATAAAAAAGTTATAGTCCTCAGAATAAAGCGATGCCAAAATAATTATTTTTTCTATAAAATAGTTTTTATCGTATAAAAGCGTCAAAACATAAAAAAATGATATAAATGAGGTATCGCTGTAATCGTACTGACCCGACGAATAAAACTGCTTTATCAATTTTACCAAGCGCAGAACGGTATAAACGCCTCTCCCAAAAGAAATTCATGAATAGCTGGTTTTTGGTTATTCTGCCTCACAAAAATCGGAATAAAAAGTGATAAAAAATGGTCACGTGTCCGAAAATGTTACCAGTAAAAACGTCAACTCGTCCCGCAAAAAACAAGACCTCACATGACTCTGTGGACCAAAATGTGGAAAAATTATAGGTCTCAAAATGTGGAGACGCAAAAACTTTTTTGCTATAAAAAGCGTCTTTTAGTCTGGTTTCACACTTGCGTTTTTATCTGCATGCGTTTTTTAAAAAAAACACATGTGTGAAAAAATGCATGTAAACGCGGTAAAACGCATGCGTTTTTATAGAAAAACACAAGAAAACAAGAAAAAAACAAAAAACCCTAACCCTACCCCTAACCCTACCCCTAACCTGAAATACGTGGCACTGAAATACGTGGCACTGAAATATACGTTTATATACGTATATACGTATATAAGTGCCACGATATTTCAGTGGCCACGTATATAAGTGCCACGTATTTAAGTGCCACGTATTTAAGTGCCACGTATTTAAGTGCCAGGTATTTAAGTGCCACGTATTTACGTGCCACGTATTTACGTGCCACGTATTTACGTGCCACGTATTTTTCAGTGCCTGAAATACGTGGCACTGAAATACGTGGCACTGAAATACGTGGCACTGAAATATCGTGGCACTGAAATATCGTGGCACTGAAATATCGTGGCACTGAAGTATTTACGTGCCACGTATTTTTCAGTGCCTGAAATACGTGGCACTGAAATACGTGGCACTGAAATACGTGGCACTGAAATATCGTGGCACTGAAATACGTGGCACTGAAATACGTGGCACTTATATACGTGGCACTTATATACGTGGCACTTATGACTGTCAGAAAATGTTCAGTAAACGGTTAGGGGTGAGGTTAGGGGTAGGGTTTCAGGTAGAATTGGGGAGTTTCCACTGTTCAGGCACATCAGGGGCTCTCCAAACGCGACATGGCGTCCAATCTCAATTCCAGCCAATTCTGCGTTGAAAAAGTAAAACAGTGCTCCTTCCCTTCCGAGCTCTCCCGTGCGTCCAAAAAGGGGTTTACCCCAACATATGGGGTATCAGCGTACTAGGGACAAATTGAACAACTTCTGGGGTCCAAGTTCTCTTGTTATCCTTGGGAAAATAAAAATTTGGGGGGCTAAAAATCATTTTTGTGGGAAAAAAAATATGTTTTATTTTCACGGCTCTGCGTTGTAAACTGTAGTGAAACACTTAGGGGTTCAAAGTTCTCACAACACATCTAGATAAGTTCCTTGGGAGGTCTAGTTTCCAATATGGGGTCACTTGTGGGGGGTTTGTACTATTTGGGTACATCAGGGGCTCTGCAAATGCAACGTGACGCCTGCAGACCAATCCATTTAAGTCTGCATTCCAAATGGCGCTCCTTCCCTTCCGAGCTCTGTCATGCGCCCAAACAGTGGTTCCCCCCCACATAGGGGGTATCAGCGTACTCAGGACAAATTGGACAACAACTTTTAGGGTCCAATTTATCCTGATACCCTTGTGAAAATACAAAACTGGGGGCTAAAAAATCATTTTTGTGAAAAAAAAAAAATAATTTTTATTTTCACGGCTCTACGTTATAAACTGTAGTGAAACACTTGGGGGTTCAAAGTTCTCACAACACATCTAGATAAGTTCCTTGGGGGGTCTAGTTTCCAATATGGGGTCACTTGTGGGGGGTTTGTACTGTTTGGGTACATCAGGGGCTCTGCAAATGCAACGTGACGCCTGCAGACCAATCCATTTAAGTCTGCATTCCAAATGGCGCTCCTTCCCTTCCGAGCTCTGTCATGCGCCCAAACAGTGGTTCCCCCCCACATAGGGGGTATCAGCGTACTCAGGACAAATTGGACAACAACTTTTAGGGTCCAATTTATCCTGATACCCTTGTGAAAATACAAAACTGGGGGCTAAAAAATCATTTTTGTGAAAAAAAAAAATAATTTTTATTTTCACGGCTCTGCGTTATAAACTGTAGTGAAACACTTGGGGGTTCAAAGCTCTCAAAACACATCTAGATAAGTTCCTTAGGGGGTCTACTTTCCAAAATGGTGTCACTTGTGGGGGGGGTTAATGTTTAGGCACATCAGGGGCTCTCCAAACGCAACATGGCATCCCATCTTAATTCCAGTCAATTTTGCATTGAAAAGTAAAATAGCGCTTCTTCCCTTCTGAGCTCTGCTATGCGCCCAAACAATGGTTTACACCCACATATGGGGTATCAGTGTACTCAGGACAAATTGCACAACAATTTTTGGGGTCCAATTTCTTCTCTTACCCTTGGGAAAATAAAAAATTGGGGGTGAAAAGATCATTTTTGTGAAAAAATATGATTTTTTATTTTTACGGCTCTGCATTATAAACTTCTGTAAAGCACTTGTTGGGTCAAAGTGCTCACCACACATCTAGATAAGTTCCTTAGGGGGTCTACTTTCCAAAATGGTGTCACTTGTTAGGGGTTTCAATGTTTAGGCACATCAGGGGCTCTCCAAATGCAACATGGCGTCCCATCTCAATTCCAGTCAATTTTGCATTGAAAAGTCAAATGGCGCTCCTTTGCTTCCAAGCTCTGCCATGCGCCCAAACTGTGGTTTACCCCCACATATGGGGTATCAGCGTACTCAGGACAAATTGTACAAAAACTTTTGGGGTCTATTTTCTCCTGTTACCCTTGGTAAAATAAAACAAATTGGAGCTGAAATAAATTTTGTGTGAAAAAAAGTTAAATGTTCATTTTTATTTAAACATTCCAAAAATTCCTGTGAAACACCTGAAGGGTTAATAAACTTCTTGAAAGTGGTTTTGAGTACCTTGAGGGGTGCAGTTTTTAGAATGGTGTCACACTTGGGTATTTTCTATCATATAGACCCGTCAAAATGACTTCAAATGAGATGTGGTCCCTAAAAAAAAATGGTGTTGTAAAAATGAGAAATTGCTGGTCAACTTTTAACCCTTATAACTCCGTCACAAAAAAAAATTTTGGTTCCAAAATTGTGCTGATGTAAAGTAGACATGTGGGAAATGTTATTTATTAAGTATTTTGTGTGACATATGTCTGTGATTTAAGGGCATAAAAATTCAAAGTTGGAAAATTGCGAAATTTTCAAAATTTTCGCCAAATATTCGTTTTTTTCACAAATAAACGCAAGTTATATCGAAGAAATTTTACCACTAACATGAAGTACAATATGTCACGAGAAAACAATGTCAGAATCGCCAAGATCCGTTGAAGCGTTCCAGAGTTATAACCTCATAAAGGGACAGTGGTCAGAATTGTAAAAATTGGCCCGGTCATTAACGTGCAAACCACCCTTGGTGGTGAAGGGGTTAAAGACTCTATAATAACAGGGTCTGTACCACAGGACTGGCGTATAGCAAATGTGGTGCCAATATTCAAAAAGGGAACAAAAACTGAACTCGGAAATTATAGGCCAGTAAACTTAACCTCTACTGTGGGTAAAATCCTGGAGGGCATTCTAAGGGATGCTATACTGGAGTATCTGAAGAGGAATAACCTCATGACCCAGTATCAGCACGGGTTTACTAGGGACTGTTCCTGTCAGACTAATTTGATCAATTTTTATGAAGAGGTAAGTTCCGGACTGGACCAAGGGAACCCAGTGCACGTAGTGTATATGGACTTTTCAAAGGCTTTTGATACGGTGCCAAACAAAAGGTTGATACATAAAATGAGAATAATGGGGACAGGGGAAAATATGTGTAAGTGGGTTAAGAGCTGGCTCAGGGATAGGAAACAAAGGGTGGTTATTAATGGAGCACACTCGGACTGGGTCGCGGTTAGCAGTGGAGTACCACAGGGGTCAGTATTGGGCCCTCTTCTTTTTAGCATATTTATTAATGATCTTGTAGGGGGCATACAGAGTATAATTTAAATATTTGCAGATGACACTAAACTCTGCAGGGTAATCAATACAGAGGAGGACAATTTTATATTACAGGATGATTTATGTAAACTAGAAGCTTGGGCTGATAAATGGCAAATGAGCTTCAATGGGGATAATTCTAAAACTCTGGGCAAAACCATCAATGAAAAAGACCTGGGAGTATGGGTGGACGACAAACTCACACTTAGTGGCCAGTGTCAGGCAGCTGCTACAAAGGCAAATAAAATAATGGGATGCAATAAAAGAGGCATAGATGCTCATGAGGAGAACATAATTTTACCTCTATACAAGTCACTAGTTCGACCACACTTAGAATACTGTGCACAGTTCTGGTCTCCGGTGTATAAGAAAGACATAGCTGAACTAGAGCGGGTGCAGAGAAGAGCGACCAAGGTTATTAGAGGACTGGGGGGGTCTGCAATACCAAGATAGGTTATTACACTTGGGGCTATTTAGTTTGGAAAAACGAAGACTAAGGGGTGATCTTATTTTAATGTATAAATATATGAGGGGACAGTACAAAGACCTTTCTGATGATCTTTGTAATCATAGACCTGAGACAGGGACAAGGGGGCATCCTCTACGTCTGGAGGAAAGAAGGTTTAAGCATAATAACAGACACGGATTCTTTACTGTAAGAGCAGTGAGACTATGGAACTCTCTGCTGTATGATGTTGTAATGAGTGATTCATTACTTAAATTTAAGAGGGGACTGGATGCCTTTCTTGAAAAGTATTAATGTTACAGGTTATATTTATTAGATTCCTTTATAGGGCGTTGATCCAGGGAACTAGTCTCATTGCCGTATGTGGAGTCGGGAAGGAATTTTTTTCCCCAATGTGGAGCTTACTCTTTGCCACATGGGTTTTTTTTCCTTCCTCTGGATTAACATGTTAGGGCATGTTAGGTTAGGCTATGGGTTGAACTAGATGGACTTAAAGTCTTCCTTCAACCTTAATAACTATGTTACTATGCTTAGGCACATCAGGGGCTCTCCAAACGCAACATGGCATCCGCTAATTATTCCAGTAAATTTTACATTCAAAAAGTCAAATGATGCTCCTTCCGTTCCAAGCTCTACCATGTGCCCAAACAGTAGTATTTCTCCACATATGGGATATCGGGTACACTCAGGAGAAATCGCACAAATTGTATTGTATGACAATGTGACATGGCACCTTCAAACCATTACAGCAAAATCTGAACTCACATATGGTGCTTCTTCCCTTCTGAGCTTGTCTTCTGTGTCTCAAAAGTAGAATTTGCCTCCATATGGGGTATCGGCGTACTCAGGAAAAATTGCACAGCAAATCGTATGGTGCAATTCAATTTCTCCTATTATCCATGTGAAAATAATATTTTTGTGGGGAAAATGTGGTTTGTTTTTTTTCACAGCTCAACGTTATAAACTTCTGTGAAGCACCTGGGGGTTCAAGGTGCTCACCACAGATCTAAATACATTCATTGAGGGGTCTAGTTTCCAAATTGGAGTCACTTGTGGGGTTTTCCACTGTTTAGACACATCAGGGGCTCTTCAAACGCAACATGGCAACAGCTAATTATTCCAGCTATTTTACATTCAAAAAATGAAATGGTGCTCTTTCCCTTCCGAGCCCTGCTGTGTGCCCAAACAGTAGTCCATTGGTCCATTTTCTCCTGTTACCCTTGCAAAAGTAAAAAAAATTAGGGCTAAAGGAAATGTTTTTGTGAAAGAAAAGTAAATGTTAATTTTTTTCTTCCACATACCAAAAATTCCCGTGAAGCACCTGAAGGGTTAATAAACTTCTTGAATGTGGTTTTGAGCACCTTGAGGGGTGCAGTTTTTAGAATGGTGACACTTTTTGGTATTTTCTGTCACATAGGCCCTTTAAAGTCACTTCAAATGTGAGGTGGCCCCTAAAAAAAATGGTTTTGCAAATTTTGTTGTAAAAATGAGAAATCACTGGTCAAATGTTAACCCTTATAATTTCTTAACAAAAAAAAATTATGTTTCCAAAATTGTGCTGCGGTAAAGTAGACATGTGGGAAATGTTATTTATTAACTGTTTTGTGCGATATTACTCTTTGATTTAAGACGAGACAAAAAACAATTTTCGCCAAATTTCCATTTTTTTTTACAAATAAACCCAAGTCATATCAAAGAAATTTTACAACTATCATAAAGTACAATATGCCACAAGAAAACAGTTTCAGAACCAGTGTGATCTGTTGAAGCGTTGTGGAGTTATGACCTCATAAAGTGACAGTGGTCAGAATTGTAAAAATTGGCTTAGTCAATTAGGGGAAAACAGGCTTCGGGTTGAAGGGGTTAATATATAGAGATGCAGAGTTGGCTGTATGACTGCATGGAGACACAGAGGTGGCTAACATATACTGTATAAAGCCACTAAAAAGTCATTATTAATATGGCAAATAAATGTAGGTAGATTGCTCACTGTTGTAATTGCTTCAAATTCTCATAGTTTCCATTGACAAATCTTGCCCTTATTAATAAAGCGCTGTGAGGAACACTTGCTAGTGAATGTAGTACTATAGAAAAAAATGCTCCAGCTGATTTTTGTGATTTTCCATTAATGTATGCTCTGCTCTCTGCAGCATCCACTCCTTATATCCTTTTTTCATAGTCTATTTGTACTCTCCTGACATTGTGATTTGAATGTTGCCTCATCTGAAAATAGCCTCCTAATGCGGATCATTTCACTTATTGGAATAGATTTTATTTTGTGAATAGGATGTGTTTGTTTTACATATTGCACTTGTACCATTCTATGCCAGTCTATGACTAAGAGCAATGTAAGCTCAAAACAAGTAAGAAAATCGACATGGACCAGTGTACTATGTTAAAATAGATTTCCATAGAGAAGGAATTTTAATATATTGACCTGACCTCACCTCCTTACTGACCGAAATCCCACTTTCTGTCTGCTATCTCGGCCTTCTTTTCTGCTCGCTTTCTAAAACTGAACATGGACAAAACAGAATTCATCATCTTTCCCCCATCTCACTCTACCCCTCCACCATACCTATCTATCAATGTCAATGGCTGCTCACTTTCCCCAGTCCCACACGCCTGGTGCCTTGGGGTGATTCTCGACCCTGCCCTCTCTTTCAAGCCATATATCCAAGCCCTTGCCTCCTCCTGCCGTCTCAAACTCAAAAATATCTCAGGGTTTTGCGCATTCCTTGACCGCGACACCACAAAAACACTAGTGCATGCCCTTATCATCTCCCGCCTCCACTACTGCAGCCTCCTACTCTCTGGCCTTCCCTCTAGCACTCTGACACCACTCCAATCCATCCTACATCCTACTGCCCAACTAATCTACCTGTCTCCCCACTACTCCCCAGCCTCTCCCCTATGCCAAGCCCTTCACTGGCTTCCTATCGCCCAGAGCCTCCAGTTCAAAACCCTCACAATGACATACAAAGCCATCCACAACCTGTCTCCTCGATGCATCTGTGACATGGTCTCCCGGTACTTAGCTACACGCAACCTCCGATCCTCCCAAGATCTCCTCCTCTACTCCCCTCTCATCCCTTCTTCCCACAACCGCATCCAAGACTTCTCCTGTGCTTCCCCCATACTCTGGAACTCTCTACCACAACACATCAGACTCTCGCCTACCATAGAAACCTTCAAAAAGAACCTGAAGACTCACCTCTTCCGACAAGCCTACAGCCTGCAGTGATCCTCAACCTACTGAACCACGTGCAACCAGCTCTACCCTCTTCTAGTGTATCCTCACCCATCCCCTGCAGACAGTGAGCCCTCGCGGGCAGGGTCCTCCCTCTTTATATACTTATATGCCTTGGTTTTTTTGCTCATGTTTAATTGTATTTGTCTATATTTGCCCCCTTTTCACATGTAAAGCGCCATGGAATAAATGGCGCTATAAAAATGAATAATAATAAAAATAATATATTGGAGGTGCTGGAGCAGATTTTTGTATAGCATTTTTACTATACACTCACCGGCCACTTTATTAGGTACACCTGTCCAACTTCTTGTTAACACTTAATTTCTAATCAGCCAATCACATGGCGGCAACTCAGTGCATTTAGGCATGTAGACATGGTCAAGACAATCTCCTGCAGTTCAAACCGAGCATCAGTATGGGGAAGAAAGGTGATTTGAGTGCCTTTGAACGTGGCATGGTTGTTGGTGCCAGAAGGGCTGGTCTGAGTATTTCAGAAACTGCTGATCTACTGGGATTTTCACGCACAACCATCTCTAGGGTTTACAGAAAATGGTCCGAAAAAGAAAAAAAATCCAGTGAGCGGCAGTTCTGTGGGCGGAAATGCCTTGTTGATGCCAGAGGTCAGAGGAGAATGGGCAGACTGGTTCGAGCTGATAGAAAGGCAACAGTGACTCAAATCGCCACCCGTTACAACCAAGGTAGGCCTAAGAGCATCTCTGAACGCACAGTGCGTCGAACTTTGAGGCAGATGGGCTACAGCAGCAGAAGACCACACCGGGTACCACTCCTTTCAGCTAAGAACAGGAAACTGAGGCTACAATTTGTACAAGCTCATCGAAATTGGACAGTAGAAGATTGGAAAAACGTTGCTTGGTCTGATGAGTCTCGATTTCTGCTGCGACATTCGGATGGTAGGGTCAGAATTTGGCGTAAACAACATGAAAGCATGGACCCATCCTGCCTTGTATGGAGCATCTTTGGGATGTGCAGCTGACAAATCTGCGGCAACTGTGTGATGCCATCATGTCAATATGGACCAAAATCTCTGAGGAATGCTTCCAGCACCTTGTTGAATCTATGCCACGAAGAATTGAGGCAGTTCTGAAGGCAAAAGGGGGTCCAACCCGTTACTAGCATGGTGTACCTAATAAAGTGGCCGGTGAGTGTATATAGGTAGAAAGCGTCATTTTTATATTGAGGCTTTAGTAATATATGGCCACAAAGGAGCATAATTAATAAACTAAGGGTACGTTATTAATATCTACAAAGTAGGTATAATATATACGAAATAGGTACAAAGTGGGCTTTAATAAGATATGCAGGCATACAGAAGGCATTATTAATACACGAAGGCACAAAGGAGGTATTACATGGAGCCAAAGATGTCTGTGTGTTAAAGGGATTGTCCACTACTAGGACATCCCATTCTCATATCTCACATATGCCGCTGACAAAATAAAGCTTATACTCACCTCCCGAGCTGGCGCAGTTCCCTTGGTGTTTGCAC